>NC_134483.1:259485914-259860914 GCF_040206685.1 Ascaphus truei
CAGGGGTGACTGACTGACCAGGGCAGGGGTGACTGACTGACCGGGGCAGGGGTGACTGACTGACTGGGGCAGGGGTGACTGACTGACCGGGGCAGGGGTGACTGAGTGACCGGGGCAGGGGTGACTGACTGACCAGGGCAGGGGTGACCGACTGACCGGGACAGGGGTGACCGACTGACCAGGGCAGGGGTGACTGACTGACCAGGGCAGGTGTGACTGACTGACCAGGGCAGGTGTGACTGACTGACCGGGGCAGGGGTGACTGACTGACCGGGACAGGGGTGACTGACTGACCGGGGCAGGGGTGACTGACTGACCGGGGCAGGGGTGACTGACTGACCGGGGCAGGTGACTGATTGGGGGGGGAGGTACCTCTGGTGTCACACACATACTCCCATACACACATACACATTCTCCCATATATATACACACACACCCATATATACACACACTCCCATATATACACACACACACACTCCCATATATACACACACTCCCATATATACACACTCTCCCATATATACACACACTCCCATATATACACACACTCCCACATATATACACACACTCCCACATATATACACACACTCCCACATATATACACACACTCCCACATATATACACACACTCCCACATATATACACACTCCCACATATATACACACACTCCCACATATATACACACACTCCCACATATATACACACACACACTCCCACATATATACACACACACACTCCCACATATATACACACACACACACACACACACTCCCACATATATATATACACACACACACACACACACACACACACACACACACACACACACACACACACACACACTCTCTCCCCCCTACACACACACACACACTCTCCCCCACTACACGCACACACACACTCTCCCCCTACACACACACTCTCTCTCCCCCCCTAAACACACTCTCTCTCCTCCCCCCTTACTCACCGTGGATCGCTGTGGTCTCCAGTCTCTGTGACAGCCGAGGAAGCGGCAGGCCGGGTGTCGCCCTCGGCCTTGGTGGCTGTCGCTGTGGGTCACCGGGTGGCAGTGAGGGATCCGGACACAGGGGAGAGAGGAGTGGGGGGGCTAGTGATGCGGCTTGTCACCGGAGGCCGGGGACACGGAGTTGGAGGTGAGAGAGGAGTGGGGGGGCTAGTGATGCGGCTTGTCACCGGAGGCCGGGGACACGGAGTTGGAGGTGAGATCGGGAGTGAGTGGGGAGATATGGGGTGTCGGGGTGTCACGGGTGTCGGGGGGAGATTGGGGTGTTGGGGGGGGTCACGGGTGTCGGGGGGGAGATTGGGGTGTCAGGGGGGGGTCATGGAGGCTGGGAGAGATTGGGGTGAGGGGGTCACAGAGGCTGGGAGAGATTGGGGTGAGGGGGGGTCACGGAGGCCGGGAGAGATTGGGTTGAGGGGGGTCATGGAGGCCGGGAGAGATTGGGGTGAGAGGGGGTCACGGAGGCCGGGAGAGATTGGGGTGAGGGGAGGTCACGGAGGCCGGGAGAGATTGGGGTGAGGGGGGGTCACGGATGCCGGGAGAGATTGGGGTGAGGGTGGGGTCACAGAGGCCGGGAGAGATTCGGGTGAGGGGGGTCACTGAGGCTGGGAGAGATTGGGGTGAGGGGGGGTCACGCAAGCCGGGAGATATTGGGGTGAGGGGGGTCACTGAGGTCAGGATAGATTGGGGTGGCCCGATGGGAGGGGGCGCGACAGATGGCCCTGCAGGGGCCCGAGGCAGGCAGGCGTGGAAGGGGCTGGCTGCCGGAAGGGGGAGGAGTGGAAGCACTGAGGAGGGAAAGTTGCTCAGAGAGCCGGAGGCGGGGTAATCTCCCCCAACAACATGAACCCGCCTCCGGCTTTTTTTTTTTTTCTCCAGCTCGAGCGTGGGAAAAATAGCAGCGCGAGCACGGGAAATTGAAAAAACACACGTGTGCTGCTTGGGCCAATATTTACTCGCCCGGGGGTTAAATCCACACGCCCCGGGCGTGTAAATGTGTATAATTGTCGAACACTATATATATATATATATATATATATATATATATATATATATATATATATATATATATAGCAAGTCTCTATACTATAATACTCTATACTAGAGTATATATACTCACTAATATGACATTTCTCCTGTAATGGGGATACTCTTTAATTTCATTTAAAAAATCTAATTTATCCTTTACATATGATTTAGTACTTTGGACCACAGGGTTTGTATGACCTTATCCACAAATATAATGAGTGGCTGATTAAGAGAGTGTGTGGCTGCTATTATGGACTTACCAGAACGTTTAACCATACTCTTGTGGATCTTAGGCAAGGTGTAATATATGTGACATTTAGGTTATGCCATGGACAGAAACTCTGCTTTGTTTCAGAAATCATACAGTTATTAAAGCCTAATGGGAGAATTCCCTTGATCTCATGTGCATATTCCATGGTTGGATCCCTATCAAGTGACATGTAGCAGCTGGTTTCTGAGAGCTGACGAATAGCTCCTCTGCACTAAGGCTTTCAGGAGACCTTCTCCCTATTACTTTCAAGCACCCTTCCTCTGTCTTCTGCCTCTGCCTTATTAACCTTCCTTTGCGTTTCCTGCCTTTCCTTTGTTTTATTGCTACTCACCATTACATGTCCTGTGTCTGACTTCTGCCTGTTCCCTTTTTTGCCTGTAATTTTAATTTAATTGAAGGTGCTTGCCTTGTAATTTAGCTTGTCTAAGTCCTGTTCCTGATTCCCGTTCCTATGTTTGTCCCAGTTTCTGTTTCTGAGTCCGCTCCCTGTTGCAGTCCTGTTTCTGAATTCCAGTCCTGTTTTTGTGTCCTATTCCTGTTCCTGTGTTGCTGCTCACTTCGCTGCCTACCTCTGCTAGTTATCCCAATGATGCCTCTTTGCTACCTACATTGGACCCTATCTATGACCCCAATAATGCTACTTCAATGCCTTTCTTGGACCCCTGCCTGTAACCCCATTTACACCTTCGCTCCTCGTCTCTCTGTACCAGCCACTGAGATTTTATTTTTACTTTTACCATAGCTATCAATATTTGCTTTAACCAGGTGCATATAAATGTTGACTGATTGATTTTTGAATGGTGGAATGAAGATTGACTTCAACTTACAGGCTTTAGTAATGCTATTCATAGCTGAATTGTCTATAATTGGTAGTTGCTACTCCACTTCTGAGGCTCTGGAAGAAACAAAGAATTTGATGTTTAAAACACGGTCAAATTTGAAAAGTTATACTTCCATAAAAAAAGGTATCTAGATGTGATGTTGGTACAAATGAAAGTCCATGTGCAATAACCAATATCTCAATGTCAATTAATGGATAATGAGACAAATTAATAACTAATGAGTCCATAATATATTTTTTGGTCTGAGATCTAAGTAGAGAGTGCTCTCCTTTTTCTCCTCCCTGTGCCTAATCATTGAAATAAAAATTGTCGTTTTTTTGCTCTGGTGTAGGTCTAAAAAATGTGCTGGGGTGTGCCCCCGTAGGAATGCATGTCAGAATCAGTGGCAGTGTGCTCGGTTTTCTTCTGCAGGTAATGTCCCCTACAGTTGCCTCTTAATTTACCGTCTTGCCTAAGCCAATGATACACCCTTCCATCCTTATAATCATTAACCACTTTATTGAATTTAAATTTCTTAAAATGTATCTAGTCACTTTAACATTTTTTTACTTCACCATATTATTCCCAGTATTAACTGGTTTGGTAAGGATCTGTACTTTAAGAATGTCACATCTGATATTAGCAAGTTGTACACCCACTTCTTTTACAACCAGAATGATTAGATCTAATGATGCACTGTTACATACTTTGCAACATTTAGCAAAGAATATTGGATTTTCAGACCCAATTGTGGGTCTATTATTAACTCTGAATTCACGTGGGATTAATCTCTGCTGGTAATATTCAGACACTGGTGCCATGTGAGTAAAGTACAATCTTCCATTTTTTAAAGCGTCCAGTACTCTAAGATGGTCAACTATCAGGACCAAAAACATCTTCAGGAGTGGGCTTAAAAAGATTCAATAAAATTCTTGTTCTGTCAAGGAGAGAGTATCTGATCTCTGAGTTAATCTGAGAGATAGATTACAGAGATTCTCCATAAATGTGAAACAATTTAATGTGGTGCCACCGTGAACAAACAATAAAGCAATAATAGAAAAACAAAGCAACACATTTCTGTATAGTCCAGAACATTCTAACACATTACTTTCAAATTAGACATTGGATATAACATCCAAATATTAAGAGTGCTGCAACACAAGAAACCACATTTTTTTAAGGATATCATTAATCTTTCTACATCTACTGTACTTCCAGTCTTATATAATATATCTGCAATATATTGGCCCGAAAAAAGTGTGACTTCACACATAATACGACCCTACAGATTTGAAGGTGATATACAGGAAGAAAAAAAGGTCTTGAATATATCTCAAGGCTTATATTTCCTCCTGCTCCTTGCCTAGGTTTTTTTAAAAAATATTTTTCTGGGGAAATTTTATTACTGTTTTAGTTCTTTTTTTCCCACATCAACACACACACACATGCACACACACAAACACACACACATGCACACACACACACACACATCCACACACACTCTGGCTTTGCTTGTAGCCTTGCAGATCTCTGCAGTACACCTATACTCCCTCTTGCAATCAATAGCACCTGTGCTAGCTTTCACTGCCGCCTTAGTCCTGTGCTCTGTCATTGGAGGATTCTCACACACCTCCCTCCTGTTATTGGCCTGTCGTACTTTATATACTGCTCTCCCCACACTGCTGCACTTTCGAGCATAATCCTTCTCTGGATGTTACTGTGTTCTGCCACTAGTCCCTGGCTTGCCTTGTTCCTGTTTCCTGTGACCTGTTGCTACTCTCCATACAGAGGTCTGTGTTCTCAGTGACCTGCTGCTATTGTCCACGCAGAGGTCTGTGTACCTGTTTCCTGAGGCCTGCTGCACGATCCCTTCTGCAGAGGCCTACTTTGGACTCATGTGCTGAAGTGCTGGTTTTTCCACAGCGCTGCCCTGTGGTGTTCTTCGGCCAGTCTGCTGTCTCCTCCTACTGAGACCGGCGTCATGGGCCATTCCCACTCCTCGCGCAGAGGCCGCTCTCGCTCCTACGCTAAAGCAGAGAGCACCCGTCTACCCGTTGTCGAACTCCTGCCTGAACCACGATGATGCTGCCTTCTCCAGATCCTGACCTTGGCTTCTCCTCAGACTACGCTGCCTTCTCCAGTCCGGACCCCGACTTGTTTGACCATGAACTTCGCACTCCGGCTCCGAGGCCTAAGGTCGGTGATTATGAAACTCCACCTCAGCCTCGCGGTCCAGTCCTGGTTTGTGGTGAGCACAACCGTGACACACACACTTACCAAAACAGACACACTTACCCACATACAGACTTACTCCCAGACACACACACACACACATTTACCAACACAGACACACACAGACTTACCCACTGTGACGGTGAGTTGGTAACCCGGGCACAACAATAAAGGTTAAGTCTGTGTGGTTACCTCTGATTCATGTATTGGGGTACAGATTGTCAGCTCTTGAGCCCAGTGATTGTTAATGCATTCTGTAAAAATGTGCGACAATAAAGAATGTATGTGTTTTTACCTTTCCAGGAGTGCCAGCAAGCAGAGATTGCTAGGCTATGACTTTCAAGTGGGGTTTTACGGAGAAAGTCTTATCAGAATGTGTCTAGCTAGCCTGGGTTCCATATTTGCTTAATACCCCAAAAATGTACCCGGGAATCAGGACGGATTCTTAAATACATTGCGACAAATTGCTCCAATAAAATCTCCCCTTGAAAACGCTTGCGCGACTCACTGTTGGGTTCTCTGCTTAAGCACAGACAAGAAGGTAAATGGGGCATAGGGATGTGTGGTATCCCTACAACAGTAAAGGGGTTCCTAGTATAAGAGGGGATGCCCAGTTAATGCCCAGGTCACCCAGAATCCGGTATTGGGGTTCTGGGGTTACTCTAATCATACATAAGGTTGCAAGGAGTTTAAAAGTCTAAGTCCGGTATAGTGTGTTAGGAATATGGCTAGTAGGAATAAAATTGCAAGATTCCTTTTCTATTCCCCATAACCATAAGACTTAGAAAAGTATAAAGTATATATTTTATTAAACAGTATGTTTAAAGTGTATATATGCTTGTGCACAGTAATATAAGCTGGCACTTCCAGATCCAGGGTTCCGAGAGACCATTGTACCCAGCTTAGTGCCATCAAGTCTGCTCAGGTCCAGGACATTAAAGCCTCAGAGGTTGCCAAGTCTTAAACCATTTGTGTACCGGAGTTAGCCTCAAGTACTCACGTCCTGGGGTGAATGAAAGTCATCGGACCACCATTTGCCCCAACCCAGACTTTGAGGAGCCTAATTCAGCGGGTGGCTTCTGCATGACAAGTGGCAGAGGTGCCAAGTTGGCGCATGCCCTTGTCAGATTCTGAATCCACTTTTGCCCGGCTTCAGTAGACAGGCAGCACTCTGATTGGCAGGCTGGAATATTCCCACGCTTGGATTTGCTTTAGTTTTTCATGAATGAACTCTGAAATACTATAAGAAACTCTCGGCCAATCCAGAGCTCGGATTCTAAGCACCAGAACAGCAGCAGCAAATTTGAAACAACCAAAATATGCTCTTGGAGAAAAAAGGGGGTCCTCTGGCGCGTTGCTCTGCTTGTGGCTCCACGGCGTTTAAAGCATATAAAATAAGGGAGAGAAGAGAGGGGACCACAGTAAGGGACCAACACAGTGGTTATATACAGCTCTTCATTTGAATAAGGGGGGGGGGGGAGTAGGGGTGGTTAGAAGATCAGTGGAGGTTGAAAGATAATACTGAATGAGAGGAGACACACTTACATCAAAATGTCTAATATCTTGAGTTGTTGAGAAGAGTACAACAACTCAAGATATTAGACATTTTGATGTAAGTGTGTCTCCTCTCATTCAGCATTATCTTTCAACCTCCACTGATCTTCTAACCACCCCTACTCCCCCCCCTTATTCAAACGAAGAGCTGTGTATAACCACTGTGTTGGTCCCTTACTGTGGTCCCCTCTCTTCTCTCCCTTATTTTATATGCTTTAAACGCCGTGGAGCCACAAGCAGAGCAACGCGCCAGAGGACCCCCTTTTTTCTACCAGTATCTACACAGAGGTTGGTGAATCACCTCTGAGAGACTCAGGCTGCGGAACTGCATTGTGCAAAGACTGAAGCTACATACTAAACAGTAGGATAACCCACTTTTGGCGCAACTTTTCTCTCTTTTATATTATGCACTTGGAGAAATAGCTGAGAGACGGCTTCAGAAATTTCAAGGCAAGACATTTTCTAAGTCCCACTTTTCGGGCCAAGTTCTGAGAATTGAACATAGCCGTTGTGGCTATGATTTCAAGCCAAAAACAGTTCTAGGACGTTTGGGACTAATCCCGGTAAAGGGATTTCAGCATCTCCAGAAAAAAGAGAGTGGTGGTGTAAGGAACTTCATGCCAATTTGAGTTCCAGGTCATTTGGGACTAAGTTCTGGTCATCTAAAAACTTTGTTTCTTTGCATATTTCAACCAGGAAAAGTTAGTTCTTTGCCACAGACCCCCAGTAAGTGTGTCTTTCTCATGTATTTTGTGTTACTGCTGCGGCCAAGTTTATTCGAGCATTTGCCCGTTCTTGGCTGCAGCAGTAGCCTGGCGCGCGCCCGAGAGTGACGGGCGCGCGCCAAAGCAGCGGAAGAGCGCCCTCCGATCGGGGCGCTCTCCCTACCGCTGCCGGGTCCGCCGGGTCCCCCGGAACCCCCTCCCTCGGGGAGCCCCTGGACGCGCGTGCAGGGGCGCACGCTCCCAAAGACGCGTGACCGCGCGTCTATGACGCGCGGCATGCCGAGGGGCGGCCACTAGCAAGCCGGGAAATCTCCCGGCTTGCGGATCTGGCCGCAGTGTGATTAAGTGTGTCGGTAGTGTACATTGTGCTTAGCCTATTTTAAGTGAATAAATGACAATTTATTTTACCAACTTGTTTTGCTCAGTGTTATGATCCCGGTATAAAAGGTGTAAATGCCTGGTTTCCCATGACATCCACACACACACTTACCAACACAGACACACACACACACACACACACACACACACACACACACACTTACCCACAGACACACACACACACACACACACACACATAACTGGGAGATCTGGAAAGGATCAGCTTAGAGCAGGAGTGCTCTGCAGCACCACCTGCTGCGAAGAAGTGGTCAAGCAGCAGGAAGCCTTCTCTCCTCCTCTCCTGCCAGCTACAGCTGTTCCTATCTGATCGGCTCCTTGGCATCTCCTCTGAACTCCTCCAACCACCACGTCCCTCTTACCCAGTCAAACAAGGAGGACACAAGCTCAGGTCCGCCTGCAAAACCGGGACATCTAGTCACCGTAGCCCGGTGGCCATCTTGGATTTTTTCCCCAGGGTAAATGCTAGGCTGCGAATATAATGCGTGTGCAGGTTTTGGTAGGGCAATTTTTGAAAAAAAAAAACCTTGCACCGTATTTGGGCCAATACAGTACTTATTCACATCTATATTAACATACAACCTAAGTACTTTTCAGCTTGGGTAACAGATGTGGGGCCTACAATTTCTTATACTTCATGGTCTGAAATCTGGTTTAGAGCATCTTCGTCATCCATTTGTACTCTTCATAGGGCAAGGAACTTTTTCATTTGTATATGATACACTCCAGATTAAAATAAATATATCCTACTGTATAGTCTCAGGCAGATGTTGGCGTATGTTCAATGGAAGGATCATTTCTTCATATGTATTGTATTGTATTGTATGTCTTTATTTATATAGCACCAAAAGTGTACTCAGAGCTTCACAAAGAATACAGTACAGGGAATTATAATTATACAATAATTGCAGCAAAATCAGACAATAGGAAAGGAAATCCCTGCCCCAAAGAGCTTACAATCTAAGAGGTTTAATGGGAGACTTACAGAGACAGCAGGTGAAGGAGTAAGTGCTGTAGATGGCAGTGCTTGGTCACAATGGATGGTAGGAGTGACTGAGTGTGGGACATTAGCCATGAGGGCAGGCTATTGGGATGCTTGATTTGTGGGGTAAACAAAGGTATATCCCATAGAACCTCTCTTTCCCCCATAGTGCATCTGTTATGTAAGTCCCTAATAAGTTCAGGGCAGTAACAGGTTAATCTATGGGCCATTGACCCCCCTTATGCTCCACTTGTAAGTGATGGAAGTAAGGTGGTGACTCATGGCCTGTGAAAGCCTATCAGGGATAGGTACCGTCCATGAGCCCATCCCTTCCAGAGACTTCCAAGTGGGAGTTTAAAACATAGATAGTCTGGCTCTGAGGAGAAAGGAGAGAGCATGGTCTGTCAGTCTCTCCCATTGCGAGGATGAGCTAGCCCACCCCAGGTGTAGACTCAGGGTCCCCTGTTTTCGGGGTACACACCCTCCAGAAGTTTGGGACTTCAGAGACCTTACAGCACTGTAGGAGGAATTGCAGTGGCTGCCTATTAGGATGCACAATAAAGACCCTTGTTCATCTTTCCCCTGCCTGAGTGTCAGTTCTTGGGCAGAGTGGAATAAGTATGCAGTGGTGGGAGCTGTCCTTGTCTCAATGAAATGCAGATCGCTCCCAGTCTTCTGAACCAACAGGTAAAGCACTACACAGATCCTGTAGCAGCTTGTAGATCTCTCAGAGGTGGGGGGGGGACAGGGCTACATTTGGAGGTGCTGCTGAGATCAGGATAGGCTTTCAGCACTGCAGACATGCGTCAGCGAAAGAATGCAGGAAGGGGCCAGGGCCACTAATGAAATGTTTCCAGGGACCCTTGGGCACCCATAGTTCACCACAGACCAAGAGGGCCAGGGGTAAGCCTCACTATGTATTGGGGGTCTGTGACTGGGTGAAGTCAGCCACTAACTGATATCCCTGTGACACATACGTCTGAGTGCTTCATCCAGCTCTCAGAGGGTTAACTCTGGAGGAAGATGAACAATCAGGAAGTAAGCAGACACCTGATAACCAGCAGGGTACATAAGGAAGTTGTTGCTTGTTGTAGGTGGCTACCTCAGACTACAGAACACTTCTATGTGAGCTGCTAGCCAGTTGGACTCCCACTACTCTCTATAAAGTACAGTAAGAACTATGCTTTTCCTCTATCTTTCAGTGCTATCCTAGTCAAGCTGCTATGCAGACGGATTCACAACTACAGCTCTAAAAGTCACAGTAAGAACTGTTCATGATATTTTTCTAAATGTTTAATATATACTAACGGTTTGGTTATGGATTAGCCAGACAGATAGATAGGCTGGGAGTGTTCTCCCAATGTGGAGCAGGATTTGTTTTGTTATATTTTGGTGATATCTTAAAGGGACAGTGTGCCCACATGTTATGCTGTGGAGAAATAAAGCCACTCACCATTTTCGTTAACCTGAAACTACACATGTGGACTATTGCCTGACCTCGGCTACAGGCCGTCCTACCATAGGTGGTGTCAGAAGTGGGATGCGGTTGGCCCCTGTACCCGAAGGGCCACACAATTTAAAAAAAAAAGAAAGGAAAATGAAAAAAAAGGAGACATTTTTTTCTCAGTTCCTGGAGAAAAAGCTCCAGCTAGCAGAGAAACAAGCTGAGCAAAAGGCTCAGCAAACAG
Source organism: Ascaphus truei (assembly GCF_040206685.1). Classification (NCBI taxonomy): domain Eukaryota; kingdom Metazoa; phylum Chordata; class Amphibia; order Anura; family Ascaphidae; genus Ascaphus; species Ascaphus truei. The sequence continues at coordinate 259,496,630 of NC_134483.1, forward strand.
AATGACTGCTTAAACAGCAAGCAGAAAACCAGGCCAAGCAAGCAGAAAACCAGGCCCTGCAAACAGAAAAGCTCCTCCAAATGCTGGCTCCAGGTCCAGCCCCAGTCAGACCGGAGATTCCAAATAACCCACTGGTGATGCTGCCTAAAATGAAGCCAACCAAAGACCCATAGGCATTCATCCTCACTTTTGAAAAGGTAGCCACGGCCCACACGGCTGGTCAGTTGATCGCTGGGTAACAACTCTGGCTCCACTCCTCATAGGAAAAGCTCAGGCAGCCTACCAGGCTCTTCCGGTATATGAGGCCATGAACTATCAGCAACTAAAGGCTGCTTTTCTGGATCGCCTAGGCCTCACCCCAGAGACCTACCGACAGCGGTCTCAGACGGTCAAATTTACAAACAGAGACAGACCCCGGGTTATAGCCCACTGCTTCGTAGACATGTACCAGGTGGATACAACCAGAGAAGCATAGCAAGGCAGAGATCCTTGAACAATTTGTGCTCAAGCAGTTCATACAAATATTGCCCCCCTCCTCCCGCTCCTGGGTAAAAAGACATGCTGCATTTTTCCTGGATTCAGCGATCTGCTTGGTGGAAAACTTCCTTGGTGACGACAGCAAATAGGATAGCTGGGATCGGTCCGTGCAAACACCAGCTGCTTCCTGTGATACCAGAGGCTGGAGAGCAGACTATCGAGGTGTCTACAACCCGCCAGCTCGGGAGATCCAGTCAACCCGATCGGAAGACCCTTTCACATCCCAGAGGAGTCCTGGTACAAACTCCTGCAGAGACGCCCGTCCCGGATCCGAGGCCATTGGATCACTCAAGGGAGGGCGCCACACACAGTATTCCCCGAGAACCTGGACTCCCATCACCCATACGGTGGATAGGATTCCACAATCAAACAGAAGGGAGGATCCCATCCCACAGCGGAGAGGTCCAAATGCCAAACCCCATCGATAGCTTCCGCTGACGACCGAGTTTGCGGACTCAGGAGATGATGAGATGGACTGTTCATATGGCAGAACCACTGCCACAGCTTCTCTCCGAGGGGACCACGATCCGTGGTTGATTCCTGCATCTCTGGAGGGGAAAACAGTGAAAGCCCTGGTGGACTCAAGATCTGGGAAAACACTGATCCTGGAGGGTCTAATTCCAAACAACCGACTATCCTATGAAGCTCCATGGAATATCGAATGTATCCATGGGGACACAAAGAAATTCCTGACGGCGAACATCCTCCTCTGCATCAATAATCGAGAGGCTAGACTGCTAGTAGGAGTTGACCCTGGCTACCTGCTCCTGTTCTAATTGGCCGAGACTGGTCCCACTTTGGAACTTTGTTGGCCCCTACTCTTACAGAGCCTACTTCCCTGGTTCCGGAGAAGCCCGGGGATTTGTTCCCTTTTTCCCCAGAGATTTTTCCCTATAGACACCACATCCCAAAGACACGTAAACCGAGATGTGCGGAAAAAGAGGACTGGTTAAGAATGGCTGGGACTCTTGGTAACGTTAGTCAGCCAAAAGACTGCAAGTCATGGCAGGAGATGACCAGGGTGGGGAACCGATAGATAACGGAATTTTGACAGACCTGGATCTTCCTGACTTCCGTCAGAGGCAGAGGGAATACCCAGCTCTGGCTAGACAATATGAGAAGGTGGTACGGGTCAACGACAATATAATGGATGAACAAAGTGTAAGAGTGTTTCCACATTTCCAAATATTGAATGACATCCTATATCGTGTGAATAAGGTTACACAAACAGGGGAGGTCATTCAACAAATATTAGTCCCCAAAGGTTTGATTAAAACAGTGTTTACCCTTGCCCATACTCTCCCATGGTGTGGTCATTTGGGCAGAGATAAGACCATGGACCGCATCTCGTCCTGGTTTTACTGGCCAGGCATACATGGTGACATCATGAAATTATGTGAGACATGTCTGGAATGCCAGTTAACTAGCCAAAAGGGACAGAAGCCGGCTCCTTTGGTTCCTCTACCCTTGGTATCAGTCCCATTCGAGAGAATTGGTGTAGATCTGGTAAGACCTTTAGTACCCTCTGCGAAGGGACATAAGTTCATACTAGTTGTCATTGATTATGCCACCAGATATTCTGAGGCCTTCCCTCTGAGATCAGCCACTGCTAAACAGGTTGCTCACAGACTGTAAGAACTGTTCTCTCGGGTAGGACTTCCCAAAGTAATGTTAACTGACCAGGGAACAAATTTCATGGCGAAGTTAATGCAGGATGTCCTGAAGTTATTGGAGGTTAAATCCGTCCGGACCTCAGTCTACCATCCTCAGACGGATGGATTGGTAGAGAGGTTTAACCGTACTTTAAAAACCATGCTTAGGAAGTTTGTGGACACTAAAAAGCGAGTTTGGGATTCATTTCTCCCTTTGCAATTGTTTGCGGTAGGAGAAGTTCCTCAATCATCCACAGGCTTCTCCCCATTTGAGCTCCTATATGGACGTCAACCTCGGGGTAATCTCGACCTACTGAAGGAATCCTGGGAGGAGGAGCCCTCCCCTCCAAGAATACCCTTCAGTATGTCATAGACCTTAGAAACTGCCTAGACATGATAGGTCGGTTTGCTAAGGAAAATCTTAAATCTGCTCAAGAACGTCAAGAGAGGCACTATAACTAAAATGCCCGCTTAAGGGTCTTCCAACCTGGGGACCAAGTGATGCTGCTACTACCAACTTCAGAGAGTAAACTCCTTGCGAAGTGTCAGGGCCCTTTCCAAGTTCTCCGCCGCACGTGTTAAAAAAGAGCCTGTCAGAGGGCCCCGCTCTTCGGAGCTCAAATTTTAAAGAGCTCTTCATAATCCAGACAGATGCCTCCGAGGTAGGACTGGGAGAAGTTCTGTCCCAACAATTTGATAGTGTTGAACACCCCATATTGTTCATCGGCCGGAAGCTTTCCCCAAGGGAAATGAGGTATTCCGTCATTTAGAAGGAGTGCCTCGCAGTAAAATGGGCAATTGGTGCCTTGCGACATTATGTAGCCGGGTACACTTCACCTTGGTCACTGATCATGCGCCCTTGAAATCATAAAACACCATGAAGGACACAAACTCGAGGTTGACCAGGTGGTATATGGTCCTCCAGCCCTTCTCTTTTGATTTACAGCATAGGCCTGGGAAGGACCATGAAAATGCTGATTTTTTTGTCAAAAGAAGGAGTGGAGGGTCGGGCTTCAGCCGTGTGGGGAACTAGCCACACACAAACAGGGGAGGTATGTGACAGGGTGAAGTCAGCCACTAACAGATATGTCTAGGAGACATACATTTGAATGCTTCCTCCAGCATTCAGAGGGTTAACTCTGGAGGAAACTGAACAATCAAGAAATAATCAGACACCTGATAACAAGCAGGGTATATAAGGAAGTTGTTGCTTGTAGTAGGTGGCTACCTCAGACTACAGAACTCTTCTATGTGAGCTGCTAGCCAGATGGACTCCCACTACTCTTTCTAAATTACAGTAAGAACTATGCTTTTGCTCTCTCTCTCTCAGTGCTATCCTAGACAAGCTGCTGTGCAGACGATTCACAACTACAGCTCTAAAAGTCACAGTCAGAACTGAGAACTGTTCATGTTATTTTTCTGACTGTTTAATATATACTAACGGTTTGGTTATGGATTAGACAGACAGCCTGATAGATAGGCCTGGAGTGTTAATCAGTTCTCCCAATGTGGAGCAGGATTTGTTTTGTTATGTTTTGGTTATATCTTAAAGGGACAGTGTGCCCACATGTTATGTTATGCTGTGGTGAAATAAAGCCACTCACCATTTTCGTTAACCTGAAACTACACTTGTGGACTATTGACTGACCTCGACTACAAGCCGTCCTGTCACAGGGGCCCCTGGGCACTGAGCATAGAGACTGTGTGGGGAAGGGGGAGTCCTACCTGCCCACGTGTGGAGAGAGAGAGGAATCCCTGAACCCTTTCTTTTAAATGGTGTTGGGGCGTACCCTGGTGGCAGCAAGCATTAGGGAGCGTGGATACCCTTCACCCATGGTTTTCACTTCCATAATGGGGTCTCCCAGTGGGATAGAATCCTGGGAGAGTGGAAACCCCAAATTGTAAACTGCCATCAAGGGAACCACCTGCAGCAATGATTGCAGAGCCTGGGCAACTGGCAGCACTCTGGCCATCAGAGAGGGTGAAACAGGGTGATACAAGAAAATAGCACCTTGTACTACGTTTACTCTGTCCTGTGGCGGATTTGTTCCGGAATGAGATCCCCAGGTAGCATAAACCCCACTGCGCTAATTCTACATTCTATATTGGGTGCTCCCAGTGGGAAAATTATCCTGGGAGCATGAACCCCAATTGAAAACTGCCAATAAGGGACAATCTGTTACAGTGACTGTTAGTATTGGGTACCTGGCAGGTTCTGGACTTTCCATAATGGGGGTTGAAGGAGCAAAAAGGAATAGGCCCCTGTCCTGTGGTATGTGGCAGGGATCCTGTGTACCGTATGTTGTGTTCTACTGGTTTAAAATGGCCGCCACCGTGCAGTGTGCCCTGTTCTGCAATACAGGATGGCTTTCCTACAAATAAAACGGGACTGCATGGGCTGCAGTTCCATGTTTGCAAAAGTTTGCAAACATAGTTGCAAGCTTTTGGTGCCAAACGAAGGGTGCGGCCCCTTATGCTGATTGGCTCCGCTGAGTCATGTCAGCTTCACATTGAAACGCCTTACCTCTAATTCCACCCAGGGGAGGATCAATCTATCTGTCCATCCACTCAGAGAGAGGCTGGTGCTGGGAGAAGTTTAGTACTGCCTCCAAAGTGATCATTCATCTGTGAGATGCCAAAGAGAGAGGAGCTGCTGTATTTTTTTGCAATACCCTTCAATATGGCTGCCTCTAACGATGCGCTGACCAAGAAGTCTATAACTACTCACTTCAAGGCGGTACCTGATGGTGAGGATTGGAGGCCAAGTTCATCTATGATGCCTATGCGCGCACTGCCACCTGCCTGGTGGCTCTGTCAGCCTAGAAGTGCAGTGCCTGCACTGTGGCACCTTCTATCTGTGGCCTGCCAGCCAAGTGCCTGCAGAGATGTGTGTGCCTACTTCGAGAGCCATTACCCCGACTAGTGCGATCCCCTTTAATTTTCCTGCAATGGAGGCTGTGGGCCTGTGTGCCCTTATTAATGTGGCCAGAGGTTCGAGTTGTTCGGTGCCACCAACAACTGCTACCTCAGCTGCTGCTGTGGAACCTACAACAACCGACCTGTCCAATCCCTGAAGATGGTACCGACGGTCCCAGGCTTGGTATAAGTACCTATCCACGCCAACGAGGGTGAGTGGACTGCCCCAGGGGTGTCAGGAGTAGGTTCCCAGGTGACCACGGAGCATGGTAGCTCCATATGCATGGTCACCCGGGCGACTGACTCGCCCCGGAATTGCATCCTGTTGGAGGCGTCCCACATAAGTGAAGAAGAGGATCTTGACCCGGTGGGACCTACAGAGAAGAAATCATCGCTTACCTGCCCGTTCCTGTTGATTTCCGGTCCAGATACGTCCTTTCAAGAGACTATAGAGGTTGCGAACCGTCCGGTGAGATCTGCCTTCCCCGATGACGTCGATGCTGTTCCTCATGCACCTGTGGAAATATCAAGGGACGTCCCCTACCTGTCTGTGGATGAGCCACCACATTCCTTCTTCACAGCGGATCCTGTTGGGGCCTACCTGAGTGAGGCACAGGTTTGGCCTTGTCCGGTGAGCAGCTCTGTGACGAACATCTGGTCTCACCGGAAGTGGCATCATCACTGGCGCCAGGCAAGATTGGCACAGCACAGTGACGTCACCAAGATGGTGCCAGCGGAGCCGGTCGCACCACCGCTGGTCTCAGATGCGGTGAGTGTGGGTGTCTGCGTTCGCCTGAGGTCGCCTGCTAGCTGAAGGCTACGTATACCAGGGAGGAGCAATGTATCCCTGCATTGACACCATCCCTGCAGGGCTGGGAAGGGGCCATCGAGTTGCAGATTACAAGTTAATGTCCCCAGTTAAAGGCAAATGGAAGCCCCTTTCCTGAGGACAGTTGATGGACTTGCTACAGCCCCAGTCACAGGCCATAGTGTTTAATGCCCCAACTTCCACTACCCCAGTACTGGACATTAAGGACTTTTCTAAGGCCCATTCTGCCCCATCTTCAACCTGAAGTTCAAAGAGGGTAAAATATATCGACCCTACAGTTACGCCGTTTATGTTAACACAGTTCCCTGATGATGCAAATGTGGGAAATTGGGTGAGTGAGAGTTCTGAGGAGTCTGAGGGAGATATTCCAGTGACCAGGTGTGTCAACAGGCCTGGAAGTAGAGGGTCTTATCACTCCTTTAGGAGGTCCTCGTGATCACAGTCTCAAGTGTCAGATGTGTCCATATCTTCCTCACCATCTGTTCCATCAAGCGCAATTTCGCTCGTGTGTGCTAGACCTGCTAGTGCAGGATCTGTGTCCATTTCCAAGGAAACATGTAAATGGTGGGATCCTATTGTCACGGGAGACCAAGCTTTTTAACACCTTTTACCATCTGGATCCTTTGATTGAATAAAAGCATGAAATAAAATAAATTGGGTTTATTCACATAAAGAACAGACACAGCTTGAATAACCAAAATATCACAAATCAGCACATAGTCCAATGAAATAACAGGTTTCTGGTCTTAAAGTTCAGGCAACAGGACAGTCTTTTGGCTAGGAACGTACCTTGCCACTACTACATTTCGGCCAAATAAAAGAATTTTGTTTTGTCCTTGCAGAATTAGTTTCCAATTCCATAGCGCTAACGAAATCGTGAGTGGGTACAAATCTGTGATGGTGATAAAACTCCTCTTTACCCCCGTCCGCTTCTTCCTGATGTTAAACAGAGAACACATTCCCAGTGGCCTGCACCAGCTTTTACTGTAAATGATGTGCTGTACTTGTGGCCTACTGCACTGTAACTTACCGGATTGTTGTTTTTCTGTACACTGTAGGGAGACAACTCTTCTGGTCGACAAAATAAGTGAAGAGAATGATGAGAAGAGTGCATTAAGGGTCAAATACACTCTGCTGCAAAATCACAATCTCACTGTTTCCGAGACCAGCATAAAGAAGATGAGACGCAGAATTGGATGGAAATATGGACGTGTGAGGTTAGTACTGGACAGTACAGGAGGTTAAAGTGTTGTTTAAGAAACTGTACTGTACTTATAAAATTATTCCTTGTCATTAAAGAGCGTAAACTATGATAAGGGACGTTAACAAGATAAAGAGAGTGGTCCAGGCCCAGGCATGGATCGACAGTGGAGAAACTTTCCAGGATTGCATCTTCACTGACGAGTCTACTGTATCGCTGGAGAGATTTGCCACCTTTGCATTCCACAAAAATGGTCGCATATCTATGAAGATATGTCCAAATATGAAGGTGTCCAAAACACCCAGTGAAGATGCATGTGTGGGGTGCCATCTCTAAGCGTGGACCAGGATGCATTGTCATCTTTGAAGGTAAAATAAGTCACACGCTTTTGCCTTATGCACTGTACTGTACCAGTGTGCAGTTTTTTAAGCACTTTTCTTTTCATAGGAATCCTGAATAAAGCTTTTTTCCAAGAGCAAATTGTGCCTGAGATTGTGGAATACATCACACATGAGTTCCCAGATGGTCTCCATTTCTACCAGAACAACGATCCGAAGCACACCGCGTCAACAGCGCATATTCTTGAGCGCGGTATCAACTGGGTGAAGACGCCAGCGGAGTAAGTGCGGTAACCGTGTCTCATTTTTTCCCACTGTTTTTACTGTGTACTGTATCTCGTTAACTAATTGTCCTTTTTTTCCCCCTCCAATGACAGATCGCCAGACTTCAATCCTATCGAAATGGTCTAGTATCAGCTGAAGGACCATATCCGAAAAGTCGTGAAACCCTCAAAAAAGGATGAGTTGGCGCAAGGCATAATGAGTTTTTGGAACGATGTACTCACCGTGACACGATGCAATAAATATATTGACCATATTGCGACTGTGTTGCCCATTGTGATCGTGCGTATGGGCAAGCATCAGGAAGGTAGTATGGTATAGTACTGTACTGTAGTATTGAAAGTACAGTATGATACAGGTAAGTATGGCACAGATTTGTTCTTTCCTGAGAGAGCAGCACCAGCCATCTGGTTACATGTATTGAACAGAAGTCACAGTATACAGTAGACTAGTTTGACAGTACTGACTGCATACTGTAGTCCAAAATGGAGTAGCTATACAGTACACAATGCCATAATATGCACTTAATTGCACATTTTTTTTCCCTGAGAGAGCAGAACTAGCCATCTGGTTGCAAAGTATTTAACAGAAGTTACAGTATACAGTAGTTCCAGTATAGACTAGTTTGACAGTACTATACACCACACAATGCCATAATACAGTATGCACATAACTGCACTAATTTTTTTTTCTTGTCTTTTCAGAACAAAAAGGATGGACTGGGGGAGAGGGGGGTATCATGTGTAAAATTTGTGAACTGTTTGTACAGTTAAGTGTATCTAAACTGCAGTCATGATTTACACAAAACCTTCCCTCTCTCAATGAACTACACAGAATGAGGAAGAAGATAAAGACAGACAAATGTATATTGTTATATAAATATTATTATATATTATATATTATTAATTAATATTATTATCAATGTGCATTATTTATGATTATCCACCGGCCCTCAATTTTCAACTGACAGAAGATCTGAATAAAGACTGCATTTTGTATTATTCATGATTATTTGTATATTTGTATTTTTTGTTCCTGATAAAATAAAATAAATATTTCTTTACATTCATGCTAATCATAATCATTGACCTCCCCCCCCTACACCAAAGAAAAAGAAAGAATGATAAAAATTGGTAACTTACTGCATCAAAAACATGAATCAGATTATGTTTTTAACTCTCAATTTCACAGTGCTGTGCAAATCAGATTTACATATCAAAATCGAGAAGGGATTATCACAAGTGTTACCGTAAACAAAGCCATAAAGGGTTGAGAGGGTGGTTGGGTGAGTCATGCGCAGTAATCATCAGCTAGCTCCCTTCCCAAAGAGGATTACAGAGAGGTGACTCAAAGCCAACAATAGGAAAATTAATGAAGGGTTTTGAGGATTACACGCGGGCGCAGGGAGGTGATGCTCGGCTAGGGATGGACGATTAAAAGCACAATGACAAGCTTTAGAAACGGAATGGCTCTGTAGAGGTGTCGATAAGAGGTTCCAATCCTTAAGCGAGCCTTGTGTGTGTGCGTGTTGGAGGGGGGTAGAGGGTACAGCTGCATGAAGGCTTAGCTGTACTGTTGTTCAAAGACATGACATATTTTCAAAGACAGGTCATCATAATAATTTGATCCCCACACCCCCAAATACAGAAAAAGCACACAAATCAACCATGTGCAGTCAAACGCACAGTGTCGCAGTCCAAAGCTACAGCACAGATTGAATATTGAATATCAAGATGGTTTAGGCAGGCTTGTGGAGAAAATAAAAATAAAAAATGACGAGAAAAAATAAATATTTTTTTTTTGGAAACTCAATCTTGAACTTCTCAAGCAAGCAGTGGTGAAGTTATAGACGCATGCGCAGTAATCATCAGCTATCAAGCAGGAATGTGATTGAAACCAGAAAGACACGCATTCAAAGGAATGGTGTGGGAGAGGTGTACTGTACTGTAGATAAGAAGTTGAAATACTGCAGTGCATAAATTAGCCTGTGTGTGTGCGGGGGCGAGCGAGGGGAGAGCGCTGTATATGCCGAAATGTGATACTGTTACAGTACACGCCTATGCGTTTCAACAATATTCAAATGAGACATACAGCACTGCACATTCATGTATAAATATGCAAATGTACAATTTCTGCGCGCGCACACGCAGACTGTGTACTGACGTACTGTAGGTTGAACTGCTAAAGTATTAGACTTTGAAGACAACAGCTCGCGAACACCCCCCTGAGGTTTTAGACAGTATTGCAGTATTGCAGACAGCGCTAATAAAATGCTAATATTACGAGCGCTAAAATACCGCAACATATTCTGGAAAATAAAAACATACTGCATCTGCCCGCGGTTATCAGAGTTGCGCCGCTACGGCCGCACTAGGATAAAGGCGTCCGCCACTGTATAGGGGGATAGAGTCAACACTAGACCCCCGACCCACCATTATATCCATAAATGGTCCGTGGACCTTAATGTGCAAATAGAGACTGACGACTGGGAGGACATCTGGGAGATGGCTGCAAAAACTTCAATCTGCACAGTAACAAAGAGAATATCTACAAAATTATATTCCAGTGGTAACTGACCCCGGCTAGACGGAGCGAGATCTTCCCCGGCACACCTGACCTGTGCTGCAGGGAATGTGGTCAAAAGGGCGACATGGCCCTTATTTGGTGGTCATGTCCAGAGATCCAGAGGTTCTGGGCAAAGATCCATATGCTGCTCCATGAGACCATGGGGATTCTCTTCCCCCTGGACCCATTGGCCTTGGTGCTGAGCAAACCCTTCAATAACCTGCCCCCGCGGATGAGTAGATTGGTCTCATCTATCCTGATTGTGGCCAGATGCTCAGTTGCGGTGGCCTGGAAGCAGACTAAAGCCCCCGCGAGAAGCACGGTAATTATGAGGATAGATGAAGTAATGTCTATGGAGAAGCTCACAGCCATGCTCCTCAAAAAAATGCCCCAGTTTTGGAATACTTGGGATCCCTGGATAGGGCCACAGGGCCTAGGCCTCCACTAGACCAGAAGGGATTAGCTCATGGCGAGGATGTAAGAGGAGATGGGGGGCCACCAAGACCCCCCTACTCCCATGCACCCCCTCCACCCCAGCCCCTCCCCTCGCTCCCAATCCCCTCCTCCTCTGTCTGTCTACCCTCTCGCTCTCCCCATCCATGCCCCCCCTCTTTTTCTTCCCCCACCCTTATCCCTAAATAGAAAATCCTATTGGCCAACACCAGATTGAACCTACTAAAGTCATGCTGTCATGTGCCGATGACACTATTGTACCCATGTCTGTAAGTGTTGATGCCAATAAAAAAGTTTGATACAAAAAAAATGGAACCATTGTCATGGTTACAAAAATCGATAAGTGCAACGCATTTGTATTGAGATGTAGAGCATTTGGCAGCAGCCCAAGCACTGTCGATAGGAGAGAGCCCCATCTAAGAATGACAAGTTCAGTGTAAAGAGCGGTTGGCTGTAAAAACTTTGGCATTCTGTGCTTGACATAAGAACATATGTGATCATCAATCCCTCCTCCCCTTTTTTCTCTATTCAGAATAGCCTCAACTGCACAAAGGTGCTAGGTCATGGATTTAAAATAATACTTAATATTGATTGTGACGGTGAAGGGGTAACCAGACCATGACTAAAGGTATTATGCCCGGCTGGTTACCTTTGAGCCATATTTTGGGGTTAAGAGTGTCATCTCTTGGACCCATTTGTTAAACATGAAATGTATAGGGTTGTGCGAAAATAAAGAATTTATATGTTTGTCACCTTTCTAGGTGTGCCAGTAAGCAGAGATTGCTAGGCTATGTGTTTCAGGGGGGGATTTTGAGGAGAAAGTCTTATCAGATTGTGCATACTGTAGATAGTCTGGTTCCAGAGTTGCTGGGCACCCCAATAATGTACCTGGTAATCAGGTCAGGCATCCAGGATACATGTAGGCACAAGGCTCCGGTCAAAATCCTACTCTGGAAACACTTTTGTGACTTACCGCTAGGACTCCGTACTTGAGCACAGACCAGAAATGTAAGCGGGCATAGGGGTGTAAAGTATCCCCAGAACAGTACCTGGGTGCCCCCAGTAAAAGAGGGATCCTGAAAAATTTGGACAATCGTAGTGGGATGTAGTACCATTGGTGGAGCATTTTGTATGCATTTTCTTTTATTAATACACATGTGGAGCTCTTTGCTATTCCTTCCAAATTTTTCAGAAACATGTCTCCACTGTGTACATGGGGGTGTGGCCAGCAGGGATCGTTTGTACATATGTTGTGGACGTGCCCGAAGGTTACAAAGCTCTGGAGGGCCACACATGATATGGCACAGACAATTCTTGGGTATACCTTACCCCTAGAACCCTGGAAGGTGCTGCTATGCAGACCAATCGAAAATATGGAAAAAAGTGACGATAAACTACTGACACACCTATATACAGCAGCCAGATCCGAAATAGCCAAAGTCTGGAAACAGGAACAGCAGCCGGCCATATAAGCTGTAAAAGCGAGATTATGGAGGATTTGTCTTATGGAAAAACTGACAGGGATACAAAACGACACAGTACAGAAATACTTAGACGTTTGGGAACCGTGGAGAACTTATCTAGGACACAGATATATTACTAAGGGAACTCTCCAAATCTGAAAAACACATAATAGCAGTATCCTAAAAACACATGAAGTAAAGATGGGAGGAAGAGGGGGGAAGGGGGGAAGGGGGGAAGGGGAGAGAGGGAAGAAAAAAAAAACCACATATCCCCTGAGGAAACCCTGGTGTGATATGCTCTGTATCGGTCTAAAATGAGGAGGAGGGCCTGGACGGTATTCGGCACTCAATAGTCCACAAAGGTACGTGTGCCTATTCAATGTTTTGTTGGTATTACGGTTAAGGTACACCGACAGGTGGAAATCTGCTGATAAAGTAATGATTTTTTTTCCCTCCCAGTCTTTTTCAGTTAATTTATTGTATTAGTTAATTTGTACACTGTCCCAACAGTGATGTCATTATTGTCTCCCCACTAAACGATGTTATATAACAGGATACAATGCTATGTAACTCAAAAGTAACATCCTCCCCTTTTTATGTTCTGTACCCCACTCCCCATTTATCTTACCAAAAAAAGCAAATAAAGAACAAGTTTACAAAAAAAAAATAAGAAGAGGGATCCCCAGTAAAATGCCCAGTTACCAAGAACCAGAATAGAGGTTCTGGGGGTACTCCAATCATATTTAAGGTTGCAAGGGTTTTTTATGAAACCGAAGTTCGGTTTTCAAAGAGATTGAGATCCAGCCCTGAGAATGAACCTAGGCGTTTTTTTATTCTACTCATAGGACTTAGAAAAAATATGGGAAAATATATTATGTTTCATAATTACATAGTTACATAGTTACATAGTTACATAGTAGATGAGGTTGAAAAAAGACGTACGTCCATCAATTTCAACCTATGCTAAATTTAGACAACAGATACTTTATTCTATATCTATACTTACTTATTGATCCAGAGGAAGGCAAACAAAAAACCCCATTAAGGGGAAAAATTAATTTCTTCCTGACTCCAAGAATTGGCAATCGGATTAATCCCTGGATCAACATCCTTCCCATGTATACTTATTTGGTATATCCCTGTATACCTTTCCCATCTAAAAAGATGTCCAACCTTTTTTTGAACAAATATATTGTATCTGCCATCACAGTCTCCATGGGTAATGAATTCCACATTTTAACTGCCCTTACTGTAAAGAACCCTTTCCTTTGTTGCTAGTGAAATTTCCTTTCCTCCAACCTTAAGGGATGGCCCTGAGTCCTTTGTACTGCCCGTGGGATTAATAGTTCTTTTGAAAGCTCCTTGTATTGTCCCTGAATATATTTGTATATAGTTATCATATTCCCTCTTAGACGCCTCTTTTCTAATGTAAATAAATCTAATTTAGCTAGCCTCTCCTCATAAGTTAGAATGTCCATCCCCTTTATTAATGATGGCTCTTCTCTGCACTCTCTCTAGTTCCATAATGTATTTTCTTAGGATTGGTGCCCAAAATTGTACTCCATATTCAAGGTGTGGTCTTACTAATGCTTTGTAAAGGGGCATAATTATGTTTACTTCCCTTCCATCCATTGCCCGTTTGATGCAAGATAAGATCTTGTTTGCCTTTGCAGCTACTGCATGACATTGGGCACTATTGCTAAGCCTGCTGTCTACAAGCACTCCTAAATCCTTCTCCATCAAGGATTCCCCCAATATATCTTCATTTAATTGGTAAGTCGCCTTTTAATTCTTGCATCCCAAATGCATAACCTTACATTTATCTGTATTAAACCTCATTTGCCATTTACCTGCCCACGTTTCCAGTCTCTCCAAGTCCTTCTGAAGAGAAATTACATCCTGCTCTGATTCTATTACCTTACACAATTTTTTTTTTATAACTTGTATTTTATTGAAATATTTTTTGCGTAAGAAATACAATAAAACATACATTACATAGTTACTTTGTGCATCGTAGTAAAATAAATACAATCTTTGAAACATTGTGCTGTATATAAAGTGGGGGTTCCACGACTTTTCGCGCCCTACTGAGCCGTGGAAAATGGGCTTGAACCGGGGTTGAGGGGGGAAAAGAGGAAAAAAAAAAAAAAAAAGGGGGGGGGGAGGTGGGGAAGGGGGAGGAGGGTTAGGAAATGGCAGGGGGGATAGGGAAGGGAGGTAACTGATTACTAGATGTTGGTATCGCCGGGTCACGAGAGATACTCCAGTTGTCAGTCGTAGAATGAGTAAGCTGGTGCCTGAGCGTTGAAGTATATAAGATAGAACGGGATCTTTGAGATCGCTCACTCCTACAGGAGAACGCATCTACCATTATCAATGCCAAATTGTGTTACGCTCAACCCCGGGGATGTCTGTCTGTGCTAACCAAGGCAGCCAGACGTTTAGATAATTGTCACCAGTGTCGTTAACCAGACTCGTTAACTTTTCCATCTGGCAGATAAACCATAATCGATTCCGAATCTTTGGGATGTTTGGTATGTCGGGGCGTTTCCATAGTGCTGCGATCTCACACCTCGTTGCAAAATGAGAAATTAATTTATTTTGGGATTTTGTTAGATCTTTTAGAGGTCTGTTCAGGAGGAACAGCCAAGGATCTGGGGGAATAGTGAGGTCAAAAATCCTCTGTATCCAATTTCTAATCTTGTCCCATATTTGGGCTATTCGTGGGCAAGACCACAGCATATGTAACAAGTCGGCCGTTCCTCCGCACTGTTTGGGGCATAGGGGGGAGGAACCTGGCACGAACTTAGATAATTTGAGTGGGGTGAGGTACCACCTCATGAGTACTTTATATGCGTTCTCCTTTAGTGTGGTGCAAATAGAGCTTTTGGCTGTGGCTAAAAATATGGTGTTCCAATCGTCCTCCTCTAGAATCTCTCCTAGGTCCGTCTCCCATTGGTTTCTAAAAGCAGGGGTGTGTTGGTGTGATGCTGAGAGATCGACTACTTCTTTATATATCGTTGATATAAGTCCCTTAGTGTCGGTTTCTGCCCGACAGAGCTTTTCGAATTTAGTCAGGGGGGGTATGGGGCCAATTTGTTGTAGAATGCTCTTATCTGGAGATATTTAAAGAATTCTGAGTGGGGGATATTTTGTTCTGATCTGATGTGTTCGAATGTTTTAATTTTAAGATCAAAACCCTCTAGGTCCTTGATCCTATTGTATCCTTTTGATCTCCATACTGAACAATTACTGCCTATTAGACCAGGTGCGAACCTCGGATTATTCCATATGGGGGACATTAGGGAGTTAACTGATGTAAGAGAGTTCTTAATTTTGGAAGCTTCCCAGATCGACAACGAGTTAGTCATTGAGGTGAGCGGCAGATCTATGTATTTTCTTGAGTTTTTAGGTAGCCAAATTAAACTGCTAAGGTCCAATGGGGAACTAGCAGCACCTTCCAACTCCACCCATCTTTTCAATTTAGGGTCGGAGTGCCATTGTATAATATGACTTAATTGAGCCGCTTTATAATATGATAACAGGCAGGGTACCGCCATGCCTCCCGCTAACACAGATCTTTTCATATTTATTTTATTGACTCTCGGTTTTTTCCCCTTCCAGATGAATTTGGATATTTCAGACTGAAGTGAGAGTATATCCTTCAGTCTGAGTGGCACTGGTAGGGTTTGGAAGAGGTATAGGATACGGGGTAGTAGGTTCATTTTGATGCTATGTATCCTACCTATCCATGAAATTTGCTTGGAGGCCCATCTGGAGAGGTCTTTTTTTAAGGAACGAATTAGGTTGGGATAATTTGCGGAATAGATATTTTTAGCGTTTTTTGTAATTTGAATACCTAGGTATTTTATGGATTTCTTTTGCCAATTATACTGGAAGTTGAGCTTTAACAATTTCTCGGTGTGACTAGGGAGATTAATGTTTAGAGCTTCTGATTTGGATTGGTTGATTTTGAATCCAGAGACTTTGGAAAATCTGTCAAGTAGGTCAAATAGGTTTGGGATGGAAGTGAGGGGCTTTGAAATTATTAATAAGATATCATCTGCGTACAGGGCCGCCTTATGAGTTTGTGAATATACGTTTAACCCTGAGATATCTGGGTTGTCTCGGATGTGTGCCGCCAGAGGTTCAATACATAGGGCAAACAGGAGAGGGGATAAAGGGCACCCCTGTCTCGTGCCGCTCTGAATCTGGAATGGGAGAGAGGGGAAACCCTGATGTATAACCTTGGCTGTTGGGCCTGAGTATAGAGACATAATTGCTCTGCTCACCTGATCCCCGAATCCAAATGCTGCGAGCGTTTCCTTAAGATATGGCCAGTCAATCCTATCAAAGGCTTTTTCTGCATCCAGACTTAATAGCATACTTTGGGTGTTATTTTTATTTGCCAATTCTAGCAGATCAATAAATCGTCGGGTATTATCCGCTGCCTGCCTTCCTTTTATGAAGCCGACTTGATCTGGGTGTATTAGTCTGGGTAGGATTGTACTCAATCTGTTGGCCAGGAGTTTAGCGAATAATTTGATATCCGTATTGATTAATGATATAGGTCTATAACTTGTACAATGCAACGGATCTTTCCCAGGCTTATGTATGAGAGATATAGACGCCCGCAGCATATCTCCGGGGATTGGGGCTCCCGCTAAGATAGCGTTGAACATGTGGAGCAGCCTTGGGGCAAGTAATTCTGAAAATTTCTTATAGTAGAGCCCTGAAAAGCCATCCGGACCTGGTGCCTTTGAAGATTTGAGTTCTTTGATAGCCTGTGAAACTTCTTCCAATGTGAAGTCAGTACACAGCTTGTTGCTTTCGCTCTCTGTTAATCTCTCTAGTTTTGAGCTGGCTAAGAAATCTCTTAGAGCCTTGCTCGTTTTGCTGTTATGTGCCACTTTCTTCCCATCATATAAGGAGCCATAGAAAGAGCCAAATTCTTCTACTATCTTTTGGGGGTTGGATGTGTGGATGTCAGATTTTAAGCGTAAAGCTTGGATATTAAACTTAGATTGTCTATCTTTTAGCGCACGGGCTAGCATCGTATCCGGCCTGTTAGCTTTTTCATAAAACTTCCTCTTTGACCAGCTTAGTGAGTTGTCGGCCCTGGAAGTTAATAACATGTTTAGTTCAATTTTGGTATCTTTTAATGTCTGAAGTGTTTGTTTGTGTGAGACTTGTGAGATACTAGTAGAGAGTGGAGTTTGTCTTGGAGAATAATAATTTTAGCGTCTCTCTCCCGTTTTCTTTTAGCGGTGATGCTGATTAGTAGACCCCTCAGTGTAGCTTTGTGAGCTTCCCAAAGAGTAATATGGGATTCCACAGAGCCTGTGTTAAGTTTAAAGAATTGATCAATATCTTGACCTATAGCATCACAGAGTGCGGGTATCTTTAGGATTGATTCATTTAGTTTCCAGTTCGCCCCTGGTCTAAAGGCCTGAATTTTAGTGCACCGTAGCTCTATAGGTGCATGGTCGGACCATGAAATATCATGGATCTCAGAACGAGCGACCATAGGGACCAGTTGACCCGAAATGAAGAAGTAGTCGATTCTGCTATATGTTGTGTGTGGATGGGAGTAAAAAGTATAATCCTTACTCGTCGGGTGTGTCTCTCTCCAAATGTCCACTAGTTGGTTGTCTTTTAGGTTTTTAAGTAGGGAGGAGTGAGCTTTTTTGTTGTCTGAGTCCTTTCCCCCTGATCTATCTAGGGAAGCTTGTATTACTATATTGAAATCACCTGCGAGGATTATGCTGCCTTGGGATATTGAGCGCAGAATTCGGAAAAATTTATTGAAGAATGCAGCATCTTGTACACATGGGGCATATAGGGATGCTAAGGTGATATGTTGTTCGTGTATAGTACCTACAAGGATTAGAAAACGTCCTTCCGCGTCTTTTTTCACTGTTTTGGCTACGAATGGAGTTTTATTGCTAAAGAGTATAGCTACACCGCCTTTTTTGGTGGGCGCCGAAGCTGTATAGAACTGGGAGAAGCCCTTGTCTAGGAATTTAGGTGTATTGTTTTTACTAAAGTGTGTCTCCTGGAGGAGCAATATTTCAGCCTGTTTTCGTCTATAATCAGAGAAGGCTAGTCTTCTTTTAATTGGGCTATTAAAGCCTTTAACGTTGTGTGAGATTAAGTTTAATGCCATTGTGCAATAGGGAAGAGGTACGATGTGTCGTATGATGGGTACTTACTGTTATCAATGCCCAAAGAGGTCTTAGCTTTGTCTTTTTCTGCCCGCGTCTGGAGCGTGACCCTTGGATCTCGGAGTCTTAGGAGTGTGGTTGGGGGGGGGAGGGGGTGGGGAGAGGTTGAACATACTGGGAAAGCTACATGGGGGAAAGAGCAAAATAAATTAAGTAATGCAACATATGCAAAGTAAAAAAAGGTAGGGGAAAAAAGGGAAGTCAAGAGCTCGCCTCGGGGGCCCCCGAGGACGGCTCCTGCGCCTAGAGGGAGGGACTTCAGGTCTCATCACCTGGATGAGCCTGCCTCCAAAAATGGAATCAGATCTCCCTAGGTCTTGAGGTTGGTCCCGTAAACTAGGGGACCAGGTTAGAGAAGGCATATGCCACGACGAGGCTGGGCCCGCCGGCACTCCTCTATTGGAAAAACAAATCAAACTTGCGGCAAATAGCTCGAACATATTAAACAGGTATTAAACAGATTACATACCCTAAACTGTGAACTGTAAGTACAGAATTTTGGCTCTTTCTGTAGGTGAGTGTAAAGCGTCTTGCGAAAACCGCCCAGATCCCGCCAGAGTCTTTGAGCCCAGACCTCCTACAGCTATGATTAATCCCGATTGGGAGAGTAGCCTAGGTAACTGGAGTATGTATTAAAATATATTGTCAGTCATCTGGCTCCGCCTAAGTATACATAAACCTACCGCTGGATAAACAAGCATGTGTATACATACTAAAATATGGGGGAACGAACGCGAGGGGGGACACCTAAGGACTGAATATAGTGATAGCTGCTTATTGTGGGATCAGTACTGATAGTAAAATTTCCTGCAATAGAAAATGTAGTTATTGTGTAAGTAATGAGTTAAGGATTGGATTATATATTTTGGAAGCCTTGGGGAGTATAGTTCCTGAAGAGATTCCCAACCCATCTGCGATGCAGTCGAAGAGAGAGTGTGCCTCCTCGGATCTCTCCCTGCTAGGTAAAAGCCGGATGTTTCGGCTATGTTGTGGTGATGAGCCAGGATCAAAGTATATATCTATACATATATATGTGCATAAATGCACTCTTACATGTACACATACATACGTACATACGTATCCACATATATACATCACACACATCACACACATCCCCGCACATACAAACTCACACATATATACATACATCTGCACATATATATTCATACATAGGCACACCTATACATATACATATATACTCACACATACTGCACCGACACACTTTATTCGAGCAAATACCCAGTATGTACCTGGCAGATACCTGGAATGCGCCACTCCTCACCTCTGACAAGCCCCGTTGCGTTTGCCTTCCCAGCCTGGGTTCATGCCTGGCTGACGGGCGGCTGATCTGTTAAATGATAATGATTAGGATTTAATAGGCTGCAATGCTTCGCGTGTCTACCAGATGGCATAAATTCATGAATTGTAATGCAGTATATATATATATACTGTGCAGTATTGCAGCCAGCGGGAATAAAATGCTTCAATCCCTGCCTGGAAAATACCTCAATGCACTCGGGCAGAAAACAGTCACAAACCTCAATACACCCGGGTATACCCGAATTCGTGGGACTAGCCGAGCTCGAATAAAGTGTGTCGCCAGTGTACATACACATACAGACATATAAACGCATATATACGCTCATGTACATACATATATACATACATATATACATACATATCCATACATGCACACATACACAGGTACATATATACTCACACATACATATAAACACATATGTGCACATATACATACACACGCACACATATACAAACACATATACTCATATATACACACATATATACGTACGCAAAAACGTACACGTGCACACATACATACATACATACATACGCACATATATATAAACATATATACTCATACATATACATATACATACATATGTACAAATGCATACATACCCACGCACTCATACTTATATACGAACGCATATATACATATACCCATATACACTCATATGTATATAACTATGTAATGTATTAGATTATTAGTTTATTAGTTTGTTAGTGTGTGGTGTACAGTGTAGGTGTGAGTGAGGTGGATACTGGGGAGAATGCCGCTATGTTGAATTTCTTCTTCTCTCTTCTCGTCTGGCATCCGGCTTCCTCCTTTCAGCTTGGGCTCTTCCTGCATCCGGGTCCTAATTATGTTTACATCCCTTCCATCCATTGCCCGTTTGATGCAAGATAAGATCTTGTTTGCCTTTGCAGCTACTGCATGACATTGGGCACTATTGCTAAGCCTGCAGTCTACAAGCACTCCTAAATCCTTCTCCATCAAGGATTCCCCCAATATATCTCCATTTAATTTGTAAGTCGCCTTTTTATTCTTGCATCCCAAATGCATAACCTTACATTTATCTGTATTTAACCTCATTTGCCATTTACCTGCCCACGTTTCCAGTCTCTCCAAGTCCTTCTGAAGAGAATTTACATCCTGCTCTGATTCTATTACCTTACACAATTTAGTATCATCAGCAAAGATGGGGACGTTGCTCTCGATCCCAACCTCAAGGTCATTAATAAACAAGTTAAAAAGCAAGGGTCCCAGTACTGATCCTTGAGGTACTCCACTCACGACTTTAGCCCAACCTGAAAAAGTTCCATTTATGACAACCCTCTGTTGTCTGTCCTTTAACCAGTTTTCAATCCAGGTTCATATATAATTACTGAGTCCAATTTTCTTTATTTTGTACACCAACCTCTTGTGTGAAACCGTATCAAAAGCCTTTGCAAAATCTAAGTAGACCACATCAACTGCATTACCCTGGTCTAAATTCCTACTTACCTCCTCAAAGAAACAAATAAGGTTAGTTTGGCAAGATCTATCCTTCATAACTCCATGCTGACTATTACTAATAATTTTGTTTTCCATTAGGTATTCCTGTATATTATCCCATATTAAAGCTTCAAGTAGTTTCCCTACTATTGAAGTCAGGCTTACAGGTCTGTAATTCCCCGGGTGTGATCTAGCTCCCTTTTTAAATATAGGCACCACATCTGCTTTACGCCAATCTTGTGGTACTGAGGCTGTGGAAATGGAGTCCTTGAATATTAAATATAATGGTTTTGCTATTTGCTTGCGTGTACTGATTGATCTGTGTGGTTGATTGAAGTGCTGGTTGGTTAAAGTGTGTGCAGTTAGAACCAGAAGGAAAGGGAAGTACTGGGTATACTAGCAGTGGTGGCTGTTTTTGTGGAGTGTGCAGTGGGTTAATCTATTTTTAAAGTGTGCAGTAATTTGAAGCCTGTAACTTTTTTTTCCCTTTCTCCTGCCTGAGGTAGAGTGGGTGTGGTTGGTTAATTGGCTGGCCTAACACACCTGCAGTAGGTGGGGTTAGTTAATTGATAACCTAACACACCTGGTGGGTGTCCCTATTTAAACAGAGGCTTCTAAGGAATCCTGAGCTTGCGTGTACTGATTGATCTGTGTGGTTGATTGAAGTGCTGGTTGGTTCAAGTGTGTGCAGTTAGAACCAGATGCAGTATGAACAAGGATGCAGTTAAACAAGGTATAGTTTACTGAAGTACAGTTTACTGTTAGTACTTCTAAACTTCATAGTTGCAAGAATGAGCAGGATTGAAAATGCCACTCAATGCACATCTTGCCACATGTATGTGCACTTAGAGCAGCTGTTCCAAGGAGCATACCGCTGTGAGAAGTGTGAGCAGGTGGTCTCTTTAGAATCAGAGATTGCTGATCTGAAGAGGCAACTTGCAATATTGAGGGACATTGGCAATCTTGAAAGGAAATTAGAGCTCACTGAGCAGGCCCTTGCTTCGACTAGTGGTGCAGATGGTGGCGCTGTTAGTGAGGAGAAGGTAGGTAGCTTAGTTGCTGTTAGTGAGGAGCAGGTAGGTAGCTGGGTGACAGTTAGAAGGGGAAGCAGGGGCAATAGGGAGAGGCAGGTCGTTTCTGAGTGGCTAAATCCAGTGGCTCTTTCCAATGTTGCTAAATAAACAGGTAGGGGAGGAAATGGACAAGAAGAGGAAGGCGTTTAGATTCTTTAAGTCAGAAGGGACAGAGACATCGTAACAGAATTATAAGGAATGTAACAAAAATTGCAAAAGGGCAATTAAATTAGCAAAAATGGATAATGAAAAAAGGATTGCAATAGAAAGTAAGGTCAACCCTAAAAAGTTCTTTAAGTACCTTAATAACAAAAAAAGATAAAAGAAAATATAGGACCCTTTCAGTGTGAGATGGGTAGGCAGATTATTGGAGATAAGGAAAAAGCTGAGGTATTAAACAAATTCTTTGCCTCTGTGTTTACCAGGGAAGAATCAATTTCAATAGTAGCGCCACAGGAGGAAGCCACAACCTCCATATTAATGACCAATTGGTTAACTGAGGAAGAAGTTCATAAGCGACTTGAAAAAATTAAAGTAAATAAGTAAATAATAATTAAAGTAAATAATGTTCAATAGTACATATGTTTGTGTACAGTATCATGAGTTGGGTACTTCCAGGTCCATGGTTCCGAGAGACCATGTGGCTAAAAAGCTTATTGCCACCAAGTCTGCTTGGGTCCCGGACATGAAAGCCTCAGAGGTTGCCAAGGTATGAAATCTATTTGGGCAGTGGAGTTAGCCTCAAGTACTCACGTCCTGGGATGAATGGAAGTCATCGGACTACCATTTGCCCAGCCCAAACTTTGAGGAGCTTAACTCCACAGGTGACTTCTGACTGACAGGTAGCAGAGGTGCCAAGTTGGTGCATGCCCTTGTCAGAATCCGTACTTCCCTGGCTTATATAGACTGGCAATGCTCTGATTGGCTGGAAGGCTTTCTCCAATGCTCAGATTGGCTGGAGTATTTCATGAATGAAGCTGAAATACTATAAGAAATCCAGCAGCCAATATGGTTGAGAGATTATCAGATTCTAAGCGCCAAGACAGCAGCCACAAATTTGAAATCACCAAACGATGCTTAGAGAGAAAAAGCAGGTAGCCGACTTGAGAAATTTCAAGGCGAGAAATTGTCTATGTCCCACTTTTTTTGGGCAAAGTTCTGAGAATAGAACATAGCAGTCGTGGTTGGGATTGCAAGCCAAAAAGAGTACCAGGACGTTTGGTACTATCTCCTTGTCAAGGAATTTCGTCATCTCTGGAGTGGATACAGCGGTGGCGTCAGGAACTTTATGCCGATTTGAGTTCCAGGACATTTCGGGACAAGTCCTGGTCAACTTAAAGACTTTGTTTTACCTCTTTTTTCACTTAGGAAAGTCTAGATTTGTAGCCCAGACTCCCAGTAAGTGTGTTTTCTTCTGTATTTTATAATCCACTGTGTGTACGTCTGTTTCTATAGAATAAATGAAAATTTGTTTTACCATCTTGTTTTGCTCAGTGAATGATCCCGGTAAAAAGGTTTAAATACCTGGTCTCCCGTGACATTGATTCTTCTGGGACTTTTGTAATAGCGGTGTCATCAGATTCTTATGGGTTTAAAGAAAAAGCCCTTTGAGTTATTGGCTGGGATTCACTAAAGGTCTATAATTAAAACAATTGGGATGAACTGTATGCAAATATCTCAATTCTTTTTGACCTATTAACAAAATGCACATTGTATATACCCCTAGGCAGCATTTTTGTGATAAGAAAAATAGGAGTGAAAGTGGCAAATTCCAATATATTTTCATTAAAGTAATCAATCCCAGACGGTATACTGAACAGAAAAATCACTCACAGAATTGCTTAGCATATATTGAATCCTGTTAACGTGCTTCTTGTAGATTGCACTAGCCCCACAGGTTAGCTGGCCTATTCCACAAGGCACCACATACGCTAACCTACACTATATAAGCTCTATGTAAAGACAATTGTACTGGTGAGTAGATAAATAAATTTGTACTCACTTAAGAGTTTTCATTGAACCGTCAGCATGCTCCACTCTTGTAGATATCTTTAAATCCAAGGTGGAGACAATGCACTAGCGTAGGGAAAAAATAGTAGCTTGACTGCTAGTTACCGGTACCAAAAAATCCTTTATTATTGGCACAAGAATTTAAACAATACCCCGGGTGGCCTATTATAGCTGCTATTAATTCATTAAATCCACCCCTTGCCAAATTTGTAGACACATTTCTACAACCTAAAGCACAGACAGCCAAGTCATACATCAAAGACATGTTTGATTTCCTTGACAAATTAAAAAACATACCTGGTGATGGGACTAATCATATTCTGGTTAGTTTAGATGTGTCTAGCCTTTACACAATAATCCCCCATGTTGAAGGTCTTGAAATAATCATGGCCGCCCTCATTTGCCATTATAGTGATACTGTTCCAATTGAATACATTATGCTCATTTTACATTTCATTCTCTATAAAAATTATTTTAGATTTGAGAGTGATTTCTTCCTGCAGATTAAGGGGACAGCAATGGGCAGTAATATGGCCCCTGCTTACGCCAACATATACATGACACATTTCGAAGAGCAGTACATCTACAAATCAGACTTTTTTGTGCATATTAAAAGCTATTACAGATATATTGATGATCTGTTTTTCATATGGACAGGTACGGAGGATCAGCTGTTATCTTTTTTTGAGTATCTTAATGGTCTCCATTCACCGGTCCAGCTCACTAATACTGCACCGACACACTTTATTCGAGCAAATACCCAGTATGTACCTGGCAGATACCTGGAATGCGCCGCTCCTCACCTCTGACAAGCCCCGTTGCGTTTGCCTTCCCAGCCTGGGTTCATGCCTGGATGACGGGCGGCTGATCTGTTAAATGATAATGATTAGGATTTAATAGGCTGCAATGCTTCGCGTGTCTACCAGATGGCATAAATTCATGAATTGTAATGCAGTATATATATATATATATATATACTGTGCAGTATTGCAGCCAGCGGGAATAAAATGCTTCAATCCCTGCCTGGAAAATAACCCAATGCACTCGGGCAGAAAACAGTCACAAACCTCAATACACCCGGGTATACCCGAATTCGTGGGACTAGCCGAGCTCGAATAAAGTGTGTCGCCAGTGTACATGGAGTACACAGCAAATCTCTTTTTTAGATGTCCTCATTACACAGACTAATGGGGAGTTACATACTGATCTTTTTAGAAAGGATACAGACAGAAATGCCATTTTAAGGGCAGATAGCCATCATTCTCCTTCTCTTATTGAGGCATTACCTTTTTCACAGAAAGTCCGGGTCTGCAAAATCACGAGCAGGAAGGATAATATTGAACCAGCTATTGGAGAACTACGTAGTAGATTCCTGGCTAGGGGATATCTTACTGCAGTGTTAGACCGGGCACTGGATAAACAGGTAAGTG
This sequence comes from Ascaphus truei, assembly GCF_040206685.1. NCBI lineage: Eukaryota > Metazoa > Chordata > Amphibia > Anura > Ascaphidae > Ascaphus > Ascaphus truei. The sequence goes on from NC_134483.1 coordinate 259,522,400, forward strand.
CTACCAAAAATAAGAAGGAGGACAGGCTTGCATTTACCACCATGTACAGTCAAGCCTGTGGTTTTATTAAATCTACCATTCTTAAACACTGGCATATTCTGAAAAATGGTGGCATTCAAAAGAGGGAGGAATCTGGCGGATAGCCTGATACATGCAGATAGTGAGGGTAACTACAGAACTCCTCATTTTCTGGAGGGTGGCAGACCGGGTAACTTTAGATACATGAGCTGCTCGGTCTGTAACAGTCAGACTACCGGTAGTCAATTCAGTCACCCCCACAGCGGGAGGATCATAAAAATCAAAAATATAATCACATGTAGATCTGAATTTGTAGTGTACATAGTAAAGTGTCCATGTGGTCTTCTTTATGTGGGTAAGACCATAAGAATATTAAAAACAAGGTTCATTGAACATAAAAGTGTAATTCGAAAAGGTACGGATCCCTCTATTCTTGTGCAACACTGTGTGGAACACAATCGTAATGTTGCCTCTTTACGCATCATGGGTATTGAGTCAGTAGCACCTAGACAAGGCACTCCGGATAGGGAGACTTTTTTATTGAGACGTGAAGCATTCTGAATACATGCTTTAAATACCAGCAACGGTATGGGTCTTAATGAGCAATAGAATTTAAAATGCTTCCTTAATAGAAGGTAATTTTTTGTCTTTCTACAGGCATATTTGATCTTGCACCATTCATGGACTCTGCCCTTAACTGTTGGGAAAATTATCCTTTTTGTGTGTTTTTCCCCTTCTTTCTTCCCCTCCCTTCCCCTCCCTTCTCCTCAGCCCCTCCCCCTTCCTCCCTCCCCCCCTGGTTGTGTGTACCAATTTCTCACCTAGGTATACACACTAGTATATTCTAAATACTGATGTACTGCATATTCTTATGTGGCATTTCACTGTAACTTTGCAGGATTATACTGATGTCATCAGCAGTATACAGTCACATGTTTTAATAGTATATTGCTGTATTAGTTTTGTGCACATATGCTTTTTTAATATTTTGGTGTGTGGTTTATTTACACTTTCAAGGTGATTTGTAGGAGTGTCTCACTCCTCCCTGCTCTGACACTGATCCCATGGCGACGGATACATCTTTGTCCAGCCCTGTGAGTACAGTCTTGATTGGTGCAAATACCCCCTCTCTCCCCCCTGACGGCCGGGTCACGCTGACGTCATCATGGGGGAGTGTTCAGTCTGGAGAGAGGTGTGGCTGTGGCTGCAGTCCTCCAAGACAGCTCTATGCTGTATTGCCAGGGATTTAGACCTAGATGTCTGACGTCACTAGGGGGCGCCATCCGGTCGCTCTGACGTCATCAGGTGGGCGTCAACATGATGATATAGTTCAGGGGTGCACAAACTGGGGGGTACGCCCCCAGGGGGTGTGTGGGATTTTATAGGGGGTCGCGGTCGCGGCAGTAGCAGAGGCCCCACACCCTTTCCCCAGGCATGTGAATTAAATGCCAGGGTAGGCGTGAGGTCTCTGGAACTTCTCCTACATGCTTCAGTCAGCTCTTCAGCGACGAGTCACCATGACAATGCAGTGTCAACTGACAAAGTGAGGTCAAATGGCAACACGTCATATGACATTGCTGCAAAGCCAGAGAGCAGGTAAGGATGGGATGGGAGTTGGCGCAGGCAGGGGAAATGCAGACAGTGGGTCGTGAAATTAAAAGTTTGCGCACCCCTGATTATAGTGGAGAGACATTCAGAAACTTTGCTCGGTACAGCAGGTATAAGGTCAGGGGTTTAAAATGAAATTGGTGTGTCATCAGCATAGAGGTGAGGAGGAAGTGTTAGCAAAAGAGAAACCAAAAGTACGATGGGAGAGGTAGAAGGAGATACAGGTTAGAGCTTTGTTATGGATACCGAGTATGGAGAATGTGAAGGAGAAGATGGTGGTCCACAGAATCAAATGCTGCAGAGAGGTTGAGTAATATGAACAGAGTGTAGTGACCATTGTCTTTGGTAGCATGGAGGTCATTAGTCATTTTAGTGAGGGCTGTTTTAGTGGAGTGAGCAGTGCGGAAGCCAGATGGCAGAGGGTCTAGCAAAGAATAGGTGTTGAGAAAATGGAGCAAGCGAGAGAATACAAGTCATACAAGGAGTTAAGAGGCAAAAGGCAGGAGGGAGACAGGATGATAGTTAGAAAGACAGGTAGGGTCAAGCTTGCTGATTTTGAGTAATGGTATAACTGTTGCATGTTTGAAGGAGGAGTGAATGGTACCAGAGTAGAGGGAAGAGATAAAAATGTGTGTGAGCGTGGGGATTAGAGAAGGAGCAAGAGGTTTTAGGATATGGGAGGGCAAGAGGGCAAAGAGAGCAAGTGGTAGATGGAGAAGAGGTGATCAGCAACGATACATCCTCCTCTGTGACTGCAGAAAAAGAGTCGAGGAAGGCAGGAAGAGAGATAGGAAGAGGTGTAGTATGGGAGGAGGATACAGAGGGGATGTCCTGAAATATGAATTCCACTTTTTCCTTTAAATAGTCAGCAAAGTCTTGAGGTGAGGTGGAGGCAGCCCTCACTGCACTCTCCCCAGCCTCCACTGCCAGTCGCACCCACAGCAGAAGGTAAGGAACGAACGGGGACCCAGGGGGGACCTGGCCACATATTCATCATTTGTTAGACTTTCAAACAGCTTCTTTATGCTCTAATTTATAAATTAAGCTACAATATATATTGGATATATGTATTCTTTACATTTATATTATGACAAGTATTAACAGAGAGAAATATACTAATGCATTAAATTAAGATTTTTTTAAATTATAATCCACATTAATTTGCACATATGGATTAATTGCCTATTGCTTACATATAAATTTAAGTGGTTAATATTTTTCTTTTATTTTAGTCTCAGTTGATGGGATTTTAACTTACTAATTGAATAATTGTTTAATACTGTTATGCCACATTCAGCTGGGATGTCATCAAATGGAGTGATGTCTCATCCTTTCCAAAAATGTACTCTATCACATGGATTTCTACAGCCAATCAGATTGGGGATACACATCTCACAATCTGATTGGTTAAAGTAACATGTGACGGCAGCCATCTGGGTTTCGGTGACATCATCTTAAAGGAAAAGGAAGCACAACCATTCTGATTGGCTGGCTTCACTCCCTTTACATGACATCACATCTAAAAGAAAAATAAATACTCACGTGTTTATCCCAGTCATTCATATGGCGTGGGAACCATTTCTCACTCAAATGTGACGTCACAGGCCATATAAAAGCCTGTGAAGTCTCATTTGAAGGCATGAAGCTGAAGAGACAACACCTCCCCCCAATGGGAGTGTGATGGCTGTACAGATGAAGATGGATAAAGTTAAAGAAGAAAGAAGACCCACAATTGGTTTGCAATTAACAGATGATAATAAAGAAAGATTAAAAGAAAGAAGAAAAGGTTTTTGTGCTTTACCTAAGGACCGTGGCTATTGATGATCCTGGCTTTTTTTTTAGAGCTTTTTGAGACTCCTGGAATCTGAGGATGAAGACATCTAAAGTTAAGAAAAAACGTTGAATGTGTGTTATTTTAATTTTGCAGGTTTTTTCATTGTATTTGTTTTATTTGCATTTTTTTCATTGCCCATTGATTGTCAATGTATTTATGTATGCCCTATAGATACATTCAGTGACAAGCATTGCATTTTTTGGCAAATGCTTATTTTTATTTCTTTTAAATGTATTTTGGTAATATGCTTTTAATTATTTCTGCTATTTATTTTGTGTTTTGATTTAGAATTATGGGAATTTTTATTGTGTTTTCAATTGTTTATTTCAGTTATTTTTTTGGTGTTTGCTTTTTAATTGCGGTATATTTTTGTTCTTTTGCTTTTTAATAATGGTGTTTATTTGGTTATTTATTTATTCTTAATAAAGGTGTTTATCTTTTATTTATTGTTTTTTGTTGTTTTAATTTTTAATTCTGGTCTTAATTTGGTATTTGCTTTATTGATTGCTGTTCATTTTGTTGTGTTTACTGGTTTATTGTAGTTTATTTGGTGATTCCTTTGATTAAATTGGATATTGTTGGTGGTTGTTTTTTTTTAGGTTGATAATTGACTACCATAGTGTAAAATGATGCCCATATTATACACTGGCGACACACTTTATCTAGTCCCACGAATTTGGGTATACCCGGGTGTATTGAGGTTTGTGACTGTTTTCTGCCCGAGTGCATTGAGTTATTTTCCGGCAGGGATTGAAGCATTTTATTCCAGCTGGCTGCAATACTGCACAGTACATATATATATACTGCATTACAATTCATGAATTTATGCCATCTGGTAGACACGCGAAGCATTGCAGCCTATTAAATCCTAATCATTATCATTTAACAGATCAGCCGCCCGTGAGCCAGGCATGAACCCAGGCTGGGAAGGCAAATGCAACGGGGCTTGTCAGAGGTGAGGAGTGGCGCATTCCAGGTATCTGCCAGGTACATACCGGGTATTTGCTCGAATAAAGTGTGTCGGTGCAGTATGGCCATGATGTACCACTGTGCCAATCAATTGGTTTATTGGCATTTGTAATGTGTTTATTTTTTTATGTAATGTGTTTTATTTTGGCCCTGTTTTCTTTTTGGCTTCCCAATTTATTGATATAGTGGCAAAGTATGCAAATATTAAATGGGTATGCTTTAACACTGTGCCAACAAATTGGTAGCGGTGTGGTGTCCACGGATAGGGTGGGTGGGGAGCGGGGGAGGGGGGTTAACCCCTTATTTACTATAATGGTAACTAACCACTGAGAGGATTAAGGGGTTAGGGGCCATCAGATTGTATTCTTATTGTATTGTTGATGCCCATGGAGGAGAAGGTCAGTGATGAGGATGAGGACGGCCTTCATCATGACAGGGATAAGTGCAAGTTGTATTTACTTTATGATGATGATTTATGTTTTATTTGAAATTTTCAAATGCATTATTATCAGTATAGGGATTCAGCCGGTTCTAACCGGTTCGTGCGAACCTGTACCTAAAATTTCCTCTGTTCGAGCCAGTGAGAGAAGGGAGAGAGCTTCTGCTAAGGGGCTGGCAGCTTGATCCATCCTGATTGGCTGCTGCTGTGTTATGCAGCCAATCAGGAGGAGGTGGCAGGAGCCTGGGGGTGGGGCCATGGAGCAAAGAGAGGTGAGGCTGTGTTAGGCAAGGTGTGTGTGTCTCCTGCCTGTGTCTATGTGTCTCCTGCCTTCTTGTGTCTGTGTGTCTCCTGCCTGCCTGTATCTGTGTGTATCCTGCCTGCCTGTATCTGTGTGTCTCCTCACTGTGTCTATGTGTCTCCTGCCTGTGTCTCTGTGTCTCCTGCCTATGTCTGTGTGTCTAATGCTTGTGTCTGTGTCTCCTGCCTGCCTGTCTGTATCCTGTTTTGTTTGCCTGTGTCTGCATCCTGTGTTGTTTGCCTGCCTGTGTCCTGTGTTGTTTGCCTGTCTGTGTCCTGTGTTGTTTGCCTGCTTGTGTCCTGTGTTGTTTGCCTGGGTCTGTGTTGTTTGCCTGCTTGTGTCCTGTGTTGTTAGCCTGCTTGTGTCCTGTGCTGTTTGCTGTGGCTGTGAGAGGGTTAACCAGGCCATTAATAAAGGTATTATGCCTGGCTGTTTAACCCTAAACCGTGTTGGGACAGTAGGGATTAAAATGTATTGCAACCATCAGCCTATGTTTTTCCCTACACTATCTTTTTGTCCCTTTTTTGTAGCTAAAAAGCTAGCTGCAGTTACACTGAATGAATGAAAAGGTGCTAACTGTATTTGTGACACAAGGGGGAGCTTCTAGCGCTGAAACAAGTGCTAAGTGAAGAAGCGTGTGGGAATAAGTGGCTGCTTTGAAGCATAGGTATCATTTCCTAAGTCGTAGACCTATAAACCGCAAAGTCAATTGGATAAGTGGTTTGCAGTCTAGCTGAAGCGCCTTCTTTTCAACATGTATCCAGGGGTCTTGTTATCCACTTAAGCTGAAATTATTGGCGAGTGTCTGCGGTTACCCATCAAAAGCCAGCATGGATACATTGTATGCCGACTTGTAACCCAGACCAATTATAGGTCAAACCGCAAACCACATCACAGAGCCCATTCAATTAAGTGGATAACTTGCGCTAGGAAAGAGCTAGCACTCTAATTTTTGGAGTGCAGTCAGTTACACATGTACCATGAAAATACATATGAATTTTATATTTTTTACACATGCAGAACATACATTTATAAACATACTGTACTTCAATGGTGTTTTAAATGCAAAGGCAGGAAACCCTTTCTGCCGATCTGGCACTGAAACCATTAACATGCCCATATGTTATGGATGAATGACATGAGGGATTTTTCATCTCTAGACTTCAAAGGGCACCCTGCTAAGATGGTGCCCCAGTGTCTAAGAGAAGTCCGGAGTTAAAAACCTTCAGAGACTCTAGGTGTTAGGGTGTGAAGGATATTGTTAAGTACCAGATACCGGTGTGAAGTATGGGCACTTCACACTTGGTAGCCAAACCCCAGACTTACTGTCGCCAGGTAAGAAGATGGGCCTGGTATGCTAAGTAGCTCAGGTGTGAGGATAGCACATGCTCTGTGCAAACCAGGAAGTAACTTCTGCCCTCTTTGTAAGGTATTGGCAAGTCTGGGATAGGTGGGGGAAATTATTTCCATGAGAGGATTGGGTGTATATGTTAGGTATAGGACCCTTAACCCTATAAAAATGCCTGCAGCCCAGTTCCAGTCAAATTCGCCTAAGATCAAACAAAATACGTCCAAGATTGAGCGTCAGCTGTTCCGGAGTGTGAGGGGTTAACCTATATCGTAACTGAAGATTTGCACCCTCTTCCAGAATTCGTTTGAGTTAAGGATTCCCGAACGAATACTGTAAGGAACATATGGGTATTAACCCTTGGAGTACCGAGTCTCCAAACCACAGAAAGGTACAGAATCTGCAATCTTCCAATATACTTTGGAGCTGACACCACTAAAATAACAACTTATGCTGTATTGATGGAGGAAAAGCATTGATGATACAGGCAGTGGGCTGGTCAATCCTTAGAGATACAGCGGAGCCTCTTCAAAGAAAAAACCCCAGAGGTAAATCAAAAACCGGTGCCGTTTAGCCTCATAGCTTTATTGCACAGTCAAAAAAATTAACAAATAGATTCCTGGCAAGAGGGTATACACAAAAAAATATCCAGGATGCGTTTGAATCAGCTGAGTCTATGGACAGATCAGTATTCTCTGTGAAGAAAAAGAAAAAAAGAAATAATGTATCTTTAACATATGGCGAAGAATGCCCATTATTTATTAGCACATATAGTCGCCAGGCGCAAAATATACGCAATATAATTAACAAACACTGGGCTACATTGGCCTTGGATAAGGATTTAACACAATTTGTAAATAATGGCCCTAAGTTTACATATCGGAAGGCTCAGACATTAGGGTCACATCTGTCTCCCAGTTTATTTCAAACATCATCTGAGTATACAAATATACGGGGGATACCCAAAGGTTTTTTCTCATGTGGAAATTGCTCGATGTGCAAGTATGCATGCAATACTAAGGTTATAAAATATGAGGATGATAAAAAGAGTCATGTTATAAAAACATTTTAGAATTGCAATACTACCTTTATTATTTACCTGTTGCAGTGCGGGTGCTCTATGCGGTATGTGGGCCGCACAAAAAGAACTTTGAAGACCCGTATTGCGGAACACGTCCGCTTTATAAAAAAGAAAGATGATACACATCCGGTACCCCGACACTTCACGAGGTGTAGTGGGGGTGGTATTGCAAATTTCTCATTCATGGCCCTTGAACACGTCTCCCAGGGCGTACGGGGAGGAGATAGGGAAGGCATGCTTAATCGGCGTGAAATGTACTGGATATACGCCTTACGCACTCTTCACCCGCTCGGTATCAACCAGGAGTGGGAACTCAAACACTTCCTGGCTGTCTGAGCGGTTGAGGAGTGTCGGGGTGTATTTTGCCATTACAGTTATAATTATGTATCACCCTCTGATTACTAATATTTGCATAGACTTCTATTTGCATATATTGTATCCGCTACATTGCATTTGTTATGATACTACATTATAGATTTTATAATCTTGGCACATGTGTGCAATAATATTTGGTGTATATGGTATAATTATATGATACAAATAATTGTCAATCTGAGACAGTGGTTCCACATCATTCTCTTTTTCTGTAAGTAATAATTTTGCATCTATGTTGTTCATGTATTTTTTGATTATATATATCAGTGAGCATTACTAATTCTTTGTTTTTAATCCTAGTTTATGCAATCCGTGTAATTTATGCATTTTTTAACATTATATGTGGGGTTTAAGTACCTGGTTCCTTTAAGGGAATGACGTTTGACTTTAACATTATCAGTTTAAAGGGAGGTCCTTGCCAATTAGGGAGGTACCTATGACATGCGTCATTTCCTATATAAGTTCCGGTATTTGTGGGGATATTCACTCTTTGAAAAAGTCTTTCTACAGACAAAACGCGTCAGAGTGGTGCTTGTATGCTCACTGTAGCATTTAAATAAAGTTTTTTACTTTTTCAAGCGTTGGTTGTGTGGAGTTCTGTGACCACGGTTACCAATCCCCTCCCTGAATACTGTAAGGACTTTACAAAATAATTCCTTTTGGCGGAGATATAGGGCTGGCAAGTTGCGCCCCTAGCCAAGGACTGTCGCAGGACTCAAACCGCGCACCCACTTGCATGCATGCATGCAGGGGTGACCAGAGACTTTAATTCGTTCTGTGGACATTTGATTTTGTTTCCCCATCCCAGTAAGTTTTTTATTGACTGTAATTGTGGAAATTGTGTGTTTGCCTTAAAAGGAAATAAATTACAATTTATTTTGTCCATCTTGTGTGCTCAATCCAGAATCCCGGTATTAATGTGTTGATAAGACCTGGTCTACCGTGACATTTGCCTGCTTGTGCCTTGTGTTGTTTGCCTGTTTGTGTCCTGTGTTGTTTGCCTGCTTGTGTCCTGTGTTGTTTGCCTGCCTGTGTCCTGTGTTTTTTGCCTGCATGTGTCCTGTGTTGTTTGCCTGCTTGTTTCCTGTGTTGTTTGCCTGCTTGTGTCCTGTGTTGTTTGCCTGCATGTGTCCTGTGTTGTTTGCCTGCTTGTTTCCTGTGTTGTTTGCCTGCTTGTGTCCTGTGTTGTTTGCCTGACTGTGTCCTGTGTTGTTTGCCTGACTGTCCTGAGTGTCCTGCCTCATGGTGCTGTTTAGCATTTGTATTGGTCACGATTTTTGCAGACTGGGGCTTTTGATAAATAGGTGAAAAGGGCTGGCTTTGCATAATCTAGTTGTGGTTTACTTTGACTACTTACTGTACTGTCACATGTAAAACTTTAACATTTGTATTTGCACTGGTTGCAGGATGCACTTATTTGCACTGGTTCACCTTGGTCTCTCTAACCCTCCCTGGTCTCTCTCCCCACCCTGGTCTCTCCTCCCCCCCCTGATCTCTCCTCCCCTCTGGTCTCTCTTCCACCCCCCAGTCTCTCTTTTCCCCACTGTTCTCTCTTCCCCCCTGGTCTCTCTCCCCTGCCTGGTCTCTCTTAACCCCCTTGTCTCTCTTCCACCCCCAGGTCTTTCTCCCCCCTGGTCTCTCTCCCACCCTGGTCTCTCTCCCCCAAGGTCACTCTCCCCCCTGGTCTCTCTCCTCTCTCCCTCCCTGGACTCTCCCCCTCCCTCATCTCTTTCCCTCCCTGGACTCTCTCCCCCCTGGTCTCTCTCCCCACCTGGTCTCTCTCCCGTCTCTTTCTCTCTTAATCCCCTGGTCTCTCTCTTTCCCTTGTCTCTCTCCTCTCTCCCCTATCTCTTTCTCACTCCCCCCGGTCTCTCTATCATTCCCCCCACCTCACACTCCACCCATCTCTCTCACACACCCCCATCTCTCTCTCTCTCCCATCTCTCTCTCTCCCCCATCTCTCACTCTCTCTGTCTCTCTCTCTCCCCCGTCTCTCTCTCTCTCTCCCTCCCAGCATCTCTCTCTCACTTCCCATCACTCTTCCCATTAGCATCTCTCTCTCACTTCCCATCTTTCTCTCTCCCCCCCCCCGTCCCTCTCTCTCACTCCCTCCTGGTCTCTCCCCCCACCCTCTGTCCCCCCCACCCTTTCTCTCTCCCCCACCCTCTCCCCCACTCCATAAGAGAGAACCTGTTGATAAAAAAATTGAACCCCACCACAGACTATTATCCATATATGGATAATAGTCATTTTTCCCATTACTGTATTGTATGTATTGGGGGAGGGGGTTGTATTTATAGCAATGTATTGCACCTTTATTATTCTGCACAGGATTGGTACCGGAGGCCAGCGGGGACCACCTGGAGGCCCCCAGACACACACTTGACTTCTGAGGATCCCCAGAACCCCACAGGGATCACCTGGAAGCCCCCACACACCCGTAGGGATCACTTAGGACCCCCGGACACCCGTGGGCCCCCCAGACACAAGCGGGGACCACGCGAAAAACCCCATCAGCCTCTGGAATCAATCATATGCAGAAAAAATGGTTTTGTGTGTGTTAGTGGGGTTTAGGGTTTGTTGGGGAACAAGGGGAGGGTGGGTTGTGTATCGGTGGGTAGTACATATTTTAATCTATATTAGGGGCAGAGGGGGGGAGTGATGGGCCAGGTACCCCCTTCACTCACCCTCTCTGATCCCACTAAACCTGCTATTGTGCCTTAACCCCTTCATTGCCTTAGCCGCTAGACGATAAGGTAATGAAGCTGCTTTAATCTAATTTTTACTAATAGTGTGTGGGAGCAGCGGGTCTCATGAGCTGAACCGAGTTATAGACCCTGGTATGGAGCATCAGGTGCCAGTATTGCCGCCAGTTTTAAATTGGGCGCATCACGTGATTGTGGCATTTAAATAATGGAGGAGATACCGGAACCCCATACCAAGGTCTGTAACTCGGGAAGCAGTCATTCCCCCGAGGCTGAAATCAATGCGGTTCAGCTCAGGAGACCCCCTGCTCCCGTAAACAATTAATACAAATTACATTAAAGCAGCTTCATTACCATAGCGGATAGCCGCTGTGGATATGAATTTTAAAAAAAATATTTGTATTTTGATACTATGTGGGAACAGGGGATTTTCTGAGGTGAACACCATTGATTTCAGCTTCGGGACCCCTACTTCCTGAGATACCGGCTGTAACAGAGACTTATCCCTCTTAAGAATCTTGCCTCTAATCCAGCAGTGTTCTGGTTAATTGCACACCTGCAATCAACTCCAACTGGCTGATTAGAGCTCTCTCAGAGCTCTGTGAAATAGTGTTATGTGAGACACAGGAAGGGGATTCCTTAGTCTCACAATTGGGGGCTGAACCAAGGAAGGACAGATGTCTTGAGCTGCAAAGAGACTGCAAGCTGACAGCAAGACAAAGGGGACAAGATTCTAAACCTGGAGGCGCATGTGCGACGGGAACGGAGATGGCAGCCTAATCTGAGTGCTCCCATACCCGCCGGCAATAAATAAATAAATAACACCGCAAAACTCAACAAAAACACGTACAAACCGTGGGAACTGCCAGAAATAAACACCAAGCATTAAAACACATGGCGGCTACAAGGAAAAAGTCCAAACAGAAAGTGGATGTTCGCACTTACTTTGTGGGGGCGAAAAAGACACAGGAGACAGACAGCATGGCGGCGTCTGACTCAGACTCCGCTCCGGAGCTGGAGATGGCAACGGAGGAGCCGACAGTTGCCCTGAAGAAGGAAATAGCTCAACTCCTCTCCGACCTAAAAATCTTTTTCCGCGGGGAAGTGGAACACTTAAGGAAGGACATACTTAGTATTGGGGCCCGCACACACGATCTGGAAGAGAAAATGGATGAGTCCACCCGATGCCAGACTGCAACAGATTCCAGAGTCACCATCCTCAAGAGAAAAGTGGCGGAGCTAGAGGAACGCCACGAGGACAGTGAAAATAGAGATAGACGTAACAACCTGAGGGTTAGGGGGATCCCAGAGGAGATCCTGGACCCGAACTCTTACTGTGCCGGTGGATGACCTCCATAATGCCAGGGAAAACTGAAGCAGAGCTGGTCATGGACCAGTGCCACCGCGCATTAAGGGCCCGTCCACTACCTAATAATCCACCCAGAGACGTAATCCTGCGATTACACCACTTTACTACAAAGGCAGAAATCTGTAAAATCACCAGAGCCACCCCAACAGTGAAATTCGAGGGAATAGAGATGGCCATCTACCAGGACATTTCCCCGATCACGTTGGCAAGACGCCAGGCGGTCCAACCGGTTACCAGACTAATAAGAGATAAAAATGTCCGGTATCGTTGGGCCTTTCCCTTCGCCCTGATTGTAGTGCAAAATGGCAGGTCACATGCACTTAAACACCTTGCGGATGGCCCGGATTTCAAGAATAAGCTGGGTTTCCCCAATGTCTTACCGCAAACAGAAGCCCCGGTCGGCCGCCCACCTCGGCGGACTGAATGAGAGAAAGTGGGACCACCAAATGGACAACACCAAGCAAAGCCAGGACCCTCAAGACCGGAGTGAAGGCCAAGTACCAGATTCTGCAGTTCTACCAGGATCACCAGTTTCTTTTATACCCTTGTTTAAACTGAACTAATTACCCTCACGAAGTACTGCCGAAGCAGGAGGGGCACCACTCCGCCCCCCCCCCCCCCCTGACGGTCCGAATCTGGTTGGTCTAGCATTGGTGGCTGAAGGGGAAAAACTAAACAAAGAAAAGAAGATAAAAAAGTTTTTACACTCACCAAAATGGCCCCCTGAGATGATCCGCGGGATAATCCGGAGAAGAAGCGCGGGATCAGAATGGCGGACGATGTTTTGGCGCGAAGCCGAGGAGATCCAGTCGGCTCCGCCCTCGGGATGCGCCTGCTTCCTCTGCCGTTCACAGGCAGATCTGCACACGACCCTCAGATGACGTCGGAAGGCGCGCCCTCGCGAGATCACGTCGACCAGGATCTGACGTCAGCAAAAGCGCCTACAGTGCAGGACACAGACAGAGTCAGGCCTGGGAGACGGAGACATCAGTCGGGGGGTCCGGTACGAGGGTCGGGGCTCCTCAGGGGGGTACGTGCATTCCCCTACTGGGGAGAGGGGTTAAGTTTAGACTGTTGACTCAGTTAAGGGTAGCCAGTTAAAGACGTTACAGTTGTATGTGGTTATGGGGCAAGAGTCCCAAAAACAGTGCTCAATTTCGTTCAGAACTTCAGTAGATAATAAAAATCCTTATTTTGTTGTGGAGTCAGCCTATAATCATAACTTTTTAGGTATTGGACCCAGTGCTTAGTACATGAATCTATCACATATGACAAATAACATGAATGAGGGTTAACGTACCGTTACTTTGTAGGATTGCGCCCTACATGACCCTTGTGTTGCCGCACTGTTACCGGTCATCCAGTCTCAATGAAGGGAGACATACAATACTCACATATGGCTGTTCTCCTGTGCGTGCATCCACGCTCGGTGTGCAATATAACAGTAGGAAGGATCCGAAGATCCCAGCGGTGCACAGCTTGTACAGTCTCTATGATTAAGGACAGCGCAGGTCCGAAACGCGTCAGAGTGTGTCCCCCATACCATATGTTTTTTCAATAAAATTTCATTTTTAATCTACACCTTGCTGGTCTCTCATCTCTACAAGCTGTGCACCGCTGGAATCTTCGGATCCTTCCTACTGTTAAAGACGTTACAGGTTAGCGGTTCGAAATAACCAAAGTTTCAGTATAAACAGGACAATGCATAGTTGAGTACCAGAATATTGTTCATGTGCTAATTATTAAAATATAATGTTTGTGCTGCTGGCGGGGGGGCGGGTGTCTGCCTTCACCCTTACCTGTTGGCATGTGCCTCTGGGGTTGGACTGTGGCCTTAAGCCACAACCCAATCAAAGACCTGGGATGCCGCGGTCTGGAAGGTTTCCCACAATCCTGGATGGAAAAATGGGAAGATCCGGAGTCCGAGCGTTATTCCCGGGCAGTAAACCACAGGTCAACTAGGACCAAGATGGTTTCCCTTGTATGCATAACAAGGTTTCATGTTCCCTGTCACTCCCCTATGTGTTTTCCTTCCCCTCCCTCAGGTACCCCAAAAAGAGACAGCTTGGCGGCACGAGACCTGCAACACCACTACCGACACCTACTGAGAAGTCAAGTCACGGGTAGGCAGAGAATGCTGTACTCTCACAAAGACTCACTACACACACAAACATGGCATTGACTTTAATATCACAGAATGTTAAGGGATTCAATTCCCCTCAAAAACGTAGAATCGCTTTTGCAGAATTTAAGCGCAGAAACTCAGATGTTCTTTTCCTACAAGAGACACACTACTGCTCCAACAAAAACCCAGGGTTTATAGACAAACAATTTAGGAGGTTTTATCTTGCCTCAGCCAAAGAAAAGAAAAAAGGGGTTGCTATCCTATTCCACAATAGAGTCCCATTTGTGATGGAAAAAATAAAACGCGACCCAGAAGGTAGATATATTATCCTGGTGGGCACACTGCAGCAATGCAGAGTAACCTTGGCGTGCGTATACGCCCCATGTGAAAAAGACCCTCAGTTCTTTGCAGAGTTCTTTCTCAAGCTACAAAATTGGGCATCCGGTAATATAATATTAGCGGGAGATTTCAACAAGGTCTTAGACCCTCGAATAGATAGATCTCCGAGACAGGAGAAAGGGAGACAAGAAGGAACTAAAGGGCTACCAGTGGGGCTGCGAAGGGGATGTTTGGTGGACATATGGCGGGAACAACACCCGGGTGAGCGTACTTACACATTTTATTCACATCCCTACGACAGCTATAGCAGACTTGACCACTTCTTTGTATCGAGCAGAATGGTCCCACAAATCACCAACACCCTAATCCATGACATTACATGGTTGGACCATGCATCAATTGAGCTAAGATGCACACAAATTTGACCGATTAGCCCGGGAGCAAACTGGAAACTAAATGAGTCCCTAATTAAAATACCTGAACTGGCACAGATAGTCAAAGACGAGATTAGACAATTTTTTGTCACAAACGCAGGCACTGTGGAATCCCACACTACACTGTGGGAGGCTCACAAAGCCACAATGAGAGGAACGCTGATTAGTCTCGCAGCAAGGCGTAAAAGACAGAGGGAGTCCAATTGACACAACTATATAAGAGGTTACACGAGCTCTCCGCACTACATAGCCGATCAGGCGGAAAGGACATTTTTAAGGAGCTGAAAGATGTAAGGATTGAACTTAACCTTCTCCTCACATCCCAGGCCGAGAGAGACATAAGTTGAACCAAGAGGAAATTTTTTGAGAAAGCCAACAAGCCGGACGGACACTATGCTAGCTAACAGGATTCGTAATAGGCAACCAAGTTATAATATACAAACCATAAAAACCAAATCGGGGGAGATGACCTCCAACCCAAAACGTATAGTGGAAGAGTTTAAGCTTTATTATGAACAGCTATATAATGGGGAGAAGGTGACACACAGTCCAAAAACAAACAAATTATTACAGACCTTCTTAGAGGAGGCAGCCTTACCGGGGCTGAGCAGTCTGGAGAGCGAGGCAATTCAGTCTGATTTCACTCTGGAGGAATTGACCGCGGTTATCAAACATCTCAAACCCTCTAAGGCCCCAGGCCCAGATGGGTTTTCTCACCTATATTACAAGAAATTTATAGGGGTTCTAGCACCGCACATGCTCAAGTTATTTAACGGAGTTTTGGCGGGGGAACCCTTTTCGGACCAGATGCTTCAGGCGTCGATTTCTATAATTCATAAGAAGGACAAGGATCCTACAAATTGTCAAAGCTATAGGCCGATATCTTTAATTAATTCGGACGTTAAAATATACTCCAAATTATTGGCCAATAGATTGAGCGCGATTATGCCAATGCTTATCCACCCGGACCAGGTTGGCTTTATTAGAGACAGACAAGCGGCCGACAATACTAGAAGGATAATAGATATTATTAATTTCATCAATGCCAACGGGATCCGAGGGGTAGTATTAAGTTTAGACGCGGAGAAGGCCTTTGACAGGATCGACTGGCCATACATGGAGTCCACGCTTGAAGCATTCGGGTTTGGAAGTAAAACCCTAGGGGCAATAAAAGCATTATACACAACCCCGACCGCCAGGGTGATACATCAGGGCTTTCCATCAGAGTTGTTTAAAATTAAAAGCGGGACCAGACAGGGCTGCCCAATCTCGCCCTTGTTGTTTGCCTTATGCGTGGAACTGTTAGCGGCGCACATACGTCGTAATCCTGACATTGCCGGAGTACAAATACTCTCCCAAGAGCATAAAATCGCTCTATACGCAGATGACATTATCTTGTCTCTGACAAAACCGCTTACCTCGCTGCCCAATCTGTTTGCTCTACTGGAAAAATTTAGCAGAATCTCCGGATTTAAGATAAACCAATCTAAATCGGAGGCGCTGAATCTAAATATCCTAAAGAAGACAGAGAAACTAATCGAGATCAATTTTCAGTTTAAATGGCAGACCAAAGCTATAAAATACTTAGGAATATATTTAACCAAATTTAGCCACAATCTTTATCAGGAGAACTATCCGAGACTTCTAAGAGCCCTCACAAAAGAACTTAAAGAATGGTCTGCATATGGGATATCCTGGATTGGTAGAATTTTTTGTGTGAAAATGAACCTCCTCCCTAAGATACTATACCTGTTCCAAACCCTTCCGATACCCGTAGTAAGATCAGACATTAAGGAACTGCAGAAAGCAGTTACATAGTTCATTTGGAAGAATAAAAAACCGCGGGTAAAAATGTCAATTATGCAAAGACCTAAGGAAACTGGGGGCTTGGCAGTACCGAGCTTGATGGCATACTATAAAGCGGCACAACTATGCCAAATTACACAGTGGCATGGCGATCCGGAGCTGAGGCGTTGGGTGGCATTAGAGAGGGAGGTTTGCGCCCCGCTAGAGCTTAAGGATCTAATTTGGTATCCTAAACCTAGACTAAAAGATCTGAAGAACCCGCTGACCTCAGTGTTGAACTCTCTGTCGGTCTGGGAGACGGCTAAAAGTAAGCACTCATTAACCTCAAAAGATTCATTAATGGCCCTCCTCTATGGGAATCCAGACTTTGTTCCAGGGCTAACGGGTAGGAACTTCACACTCTGGCAAAATCTGGGACTAAGAAGGCTTAAGGACCTGGAGGGCCGAGACACAATCAAAACATTTGATATTTTGCAGTCAGAAACAGACTTACCTAACACAGAATTCCTTAGATACCTCCAGGCTCGGGCATTTTATACCAAACACCTAAAGAGACCACCACTAACCAATTTTGAAAAGCTCTGTGATCGGGGAACCGATACACGGGGACTTATCTCTGCTCTTTACAGAGAGGTGGTTAGGGCGGACATTGATGACTCACATAAACCCAGGTTCATGACACAATGGGAGACAGACCTGACAGGACCGTTAGAAGACGAAGAATGGACAGCGATCTTTAAAGCTGCGGCCAGCAGTTCGATTTGTACGACATTGAAGGAAAACTCATATAAAGTATTATTGAGGTGGTATCTCACCCCAGTTAGATTGGCAATATTCGTCGCGGGTGCTTCCCCGCTCTGTCCCAGACAGTGTGGGGAACAGGGAGATCTGGTACATATGCTGTGGTCTTGTCCACGAATCATACCCGTCTGGACACAAATCAGAGATTGGCTACAGAGGATTTTTTTAGGCCTCAAAACTCAACTAGACCCATGGGTTTTCCTATTAGGTAAGCCCACAGATGAGTTATCTAGATCAGGAAACAAACTAATAGCACACTTTGCTACGGCGATGAGGTGCGAGACCGCAGCACTGTGGAATCAGAATGCAATCCCATCAATAGACAAAATTCGGAATAGAATTTGGTTTGCTTGCCAGATGGAAAAGTTGACAAGTCTAGTCAACGACACTGGCTCAAATTTCCAAAAAGTCTGGTCACTGTGGTTGGCCCAGACCGATATCCCAGGGATGAGCAATGCCTCCGTCTGTCTTTGATAGAATCAGATGGGTTTTCCTTCGATGGTGGAATGAACACACGGGAGGTACGACACGACAATAATCACTAATTTTAGGATTGTTTGAGGAGATTTGCGCTCTATCCCGTTCTTCAGATTAGGTGCGGTGGTGGCTTGGATAGATTGGAGCCTGCAGAAGTGAGCTAGGTCCTGTGGAGCACACAGAGGAGGCTACCTTCTTCCTTATCCTTTCCATACCCTTCCCCTCCCCTCCCCCCCCTTACCATACCCTCTCATGTCTACCCCTTCCCATGTTCGTATAGATGTTGTATGTCATAAAGTCTACCACATGGTACCAATGTGATATTGGATTGTATTATCTTTGAAAAACCCAATAAAAGAAAGTTACAAAAAAAAAAAAAAGATTCTAAACCTGGATCCTGACATTGCCTTAGCACACAAGGGCGCGGACTCAAAAGAGCAGAGAAGCCTTCTCCTACAGCTACAAGACATAGATAAGACTTTCTTTGAGACTGTTGTACAACTGTATATATGTATATATACATATTTGGGCTAGTAAATAACTTAGCTAGCTACCCAGTCAGAGAGGGCTGAGCTACATGTGTAGATAGTCTCCAAAGCGGAGATAGGTTTTTGTTTGGCTTATTTTCATACAGCTGCGACCGCCTTTATCGTAAGGCGGCCGTAGCCACGCCACTCCGATAACCGCGGCCAGACGTGGTCTGTTTTCTTTTTTTCCAGAGCAGTTTGCGATATGTTAGTGCTTGGATTTTTAGCGCTGTCTGCAATACTGCAATACCGTCTAAAAACTCAGGTAGGCGATCGCGAGCTGTTGTCTTAAAAGTCTAATAGCAATACAACCTACAGTACAGCCGTACATTTTCTGCAAGTCTGTGTGTGCGCGCAATAATTGTAAATTTGAAGATTTATACAGTATTACAAAAATATAACGTCGCGTCTTCTTCGAATATAAAATTATCACATTTCTACAGTATATGTATTATTTATTAATCAATACTTTTACTTCTTTTCATACTGTTTATTTTATGTGCATGCGTGTACTGTACAGTACAGTATGTCTCATTTGAACATTGTTGAAACGCATAGGCGTGTTACAGTATCACATTTTGGCGCATTAAACATTATGATGACATTTTGAAAATATTTTTTTGAACTGATAATCCATCATACAGCGCTCTCTCATTCGCCACCGCACACACACAAGGCTTCAACTTCTTATCTACAGCTGTACACCTCTCCCACACCATTCATTTGTAATGGATGGATTGCTGGCTTGAATCTTCCTGAGCGTGGCATTACATTCCTGCGCATGTGTGTATGACTTCCCATTCATTTAGAAGTTAGTTCAAGTTTTAAAAATATTGTTTTTTAGGGTTATCGACATGGGCTTCCATAATAATTCTGGATATTATGAGAATCAAGTTTTAAAAATATCGATTTTTTTTGGTTTCTCGACATGTGCCTGCATAACAATTCTTGATATTCTGAAAATCAATCAGTACTGTTGCTTGTTAATTCTACACTAGTCATGTACGTTCTTTATGAGGTGGGTGGCATAGTACTGTGAGGGGGGGGGGTGAGGGTGTTTCAATGATTATGATTATCGTGAATGTAAAGAAATATTTATTTTATTTTATCAGGAATAAAAAATACAAACAATCATGAATAATACAAATTTCTGTCTTTATCTTCTTTGTACACGAACTGTAGTTCTTCTGTCAGTTGAAAATTAAAGGTCGGTGGATAATCATGGAAGAATGAAAAATACAAATAATAGTGAATAATGCAAATTTATAATAATAAAAACAGTAATACAATTTTTCAGTATTTCTCTTCTTCGTCATGGCCACATTGCATTATGTAGTTCATTGAGAGAGAGGGTGGGGGGTTGTGTAAATCATGACTGTAGATACACTATACACACAGTTCACACAATTTACACATGATACCCTCCCTCCCCCCACCCATCCTTTTTTAGTGCAGATCTCTCTGAAAAGGAAAGAAAAAATTAGTGCAGTTAAGTGCATATACTGTAATGGCATTGTGTACAGTATAACTACTCCATTTTGGACTATGCAGTTACTACGGTCAAACTACTGTATACTGGAACTCATTATACAGTACATTATAACGACTGTATAACTACTGTAAAATACTTTGTAACAGGAACAGGTTAAATGCATACTGTATACTGTAAAACAATCTGTGCCATACTTACCTGCATCATACTGTACTTGGTGTGCCTGTACTTACCATACTACAGTACAGTACTGTACCATACTACCTTCCAGATGCATGCTCATTACGCTGTATCACAATGGGCAACACAGTCGCAATATAGTCGATATATTTATTACATCGTCGGTGAGTACATTGTTCCAAAAACTCAGTATGCCATTCGCCAACTCATCCTTTTTTGAGGGTTTCACAACTTTTCGGATATGATCCTACAGCTGATGCCAGACCATTTCGATTGGATTGAAGTCTGGCGATCTGTAATTGGAGGGGGAAAAGAAGGAGAATTAGTTAAAGAGATACACAGTAAACAATGGGAAAAAATGAGAAACGGTTACCGTACTTACTCCGCTGGCATCTTCACCTAGTTGATACCGCAGGCAAGAATATGCTCATTTCACGCGGTGTGTTTGGGATCGTTGTCCTGGTAGAAACGGTGACCATCTGGGAATTCACATGTGATTTATTCCACAATCTCAAGCACTATTTCTCTTGAAAAAAAACTTTATTCATGATTCCAGTAATTAGAAAAGAACAGTGATCAAAATAATGCACACTACAGTAGTACAGTACAGTGCATAAGGCTACAGCATGTGACTTTGTGCATTATTTTACTATCAAAGATGACGATGTACCTTGGTCCACACCTAGATATGGCACCCCACACATGCATCTTCACTGGGTGTTTTGGACGTGGCTTCATAGATATGCGTCCTTTCTTGTGGAATGCAAAGGTGTCAAATCTCTCCAGCGATACACTAGACTCATCAGTAAAGATGCAATCCTGAAAAGTTTTGCCACTGTCGATCCATGCATGTGCCTGGACCACTCTCTTTATCTTGTTGACGTCCCTTATCATAGGGTACGCTCTGTAATGACAAGGAATCATTTTATAGGTACAGTACAGTTTCTTAAACCACACTTTTACCTCCTGTACTGTCCAGTACTAACCTCACACGTCCATATTTCCATCCAATTCTGCGTCTCATCTTCTTGATGCTGGTCTCTGATACGGATATATTGTGAGTTTTCTGCAGAGTGTCTTTGACCCTTGTGGCACTCTTCTCATCATTCTCTTCACTTATTTGGTCAACCAGAAGAGTTGTCTCCTTACAGTGTAAAGGAAATACACAAATACGTTACAGTAGGCCAGAAGTACTGTAAAGTACATCATTTATGCTCAGGCCTACAGTATGGCTAAATATATATATAATACTGTATACTGTAGTTATATAAATATACAGCGATATTAATAACAATATATATATATATATATATATATATATATATATATATATATATATATATATATATATATATATATATACAGTAATATAGTATATAAATATATAGCGATATAAATAATAATAATAATATATATATATATATATATATATATATATATATATATATATATATATATATATCTTTTCTTGGGGTTGAGGAGGAGCGCTGGATCTCGTGATATGTGAAAAGAT
Source organism: Ascaphus truei (assembly GCF_040206685.1). Classification (NCBI taxonomy): domain Eukaryota; kingdom Metazoa; phylum Chordata; class Amphibia; order Anura; family Ascaphidae; genus Ascaphus; species Ascaphus truei. Next base: position 259,544,141 of record NC_134483.1, read on the forward strand.
ATAGATATATATAGTGCAGATGGTAATTCACTGCTTTAAATGATGTAAAACATAAGAAATGAACTCACAAAGAACGTATAAAATCACTGCATGTCAGAGATCCTTCTCTCTCTGACTGGAGCCCTTTATGTTACTGGAGTCTGTATCCTCTCAGTGAAGTGGATGATATGAAAATAAAGAAAACCACAAATAGTGCAAATAGTATGAACTATACAAATGTATTATGCACAGGTAGTCAGGAAACTCACATTTTCCATAATAAAGTTGGGTGGTGGAGAGAACCGCCGATAGAAGCAGGCTGCTGTTCGGTGCTTCACTTTCCCCTCACAGTGTAGTTCAATGCCAGTCTGTGCCGCCGCGTCACTTCCGGTTTCGCGTCACGTCACTTCCGGTTTCGCGTCACAGGTGAGGGCGGGAAGCCAAAATGGGAGTGATATCAGCAGTGGATTGCCAGTCTTTGCCAGTCCTTCCAGGCGCAGAATCTCTCTAACTCTACGCGTTTCGCAACAGCTTCGTCAGGAGTACAATTGTATGGCTGTGCTCTAGTGTAATATATAGGCCCATCAATTAGTGTAGAGAATAATATGGTGAAAGTTAACCCCCTCAGCGCTCACACATAGCGCGAGGTCCAAAGCCCCTACAGTGAATAAATACATAAATACATAGCTAGACAATCTTTATTAAACTAAAAGAAGATAAAATATACAATATTTTTAATGTTGAACATATTGGTGTAAATAAAAATATTTCTAAATAAAGTATACACGTTAAAATGTTTCTATATGCTGTATCCTAAAAATACACTAACTGTGTATAGAAGTGAAGAGGTATATGGAGGAAGGAAAAAGAAGATAGACATAATTATTAATCATGGTACATTATTAAATAGAAAGACATAAATGTCTTATACATTGCAATCAAATATATCATGAGGGGGAGGGACACGTTTTTAATAAAATAAAATATACCCATAAATTGCATAACTATAAATTTATAAATGTGTTTAAAGGACAATTTAAAATATTAATAATATTAATAATATTGGTAATAGATGTTATAAAATACATTATAAAATTTCTATAAAATATAGAATAGATAGTATAGTATACATAATATTTAAACTAGAAAAGCACCAATATCTATATCTACATTGAGACCTAGGGGGGACATGGTTTGCATTTTGTGAATCCAGTATGTTTCTCTTCTGGCCAGACTATTAAGTCTATTGCCCCCCCGCCAATGTTTATTGACTTGTTCGATACCCATATACTTTAAGTATTTCGGATCGGAATTGTGAAAGTGCAAAAAGTGTTTAGATTTAGGTTATGACTGATGAGACCTTTTCTTATATTGCCCACATGTTCTAATATGCGTGTACGTATTGGTCTTGACGTACGACCGATATACTGTAACCCGCACGGGCATTGCAATAGGTATATTACATAATCTGATTTGCAATTTATATAGCTTTCAACAGTAAAGGTCTCCCCTGTTGTTTTTGAAATAAATTTAAACTTATCCTTTCCTTTGTATTTGCATGCCGTGCATGAGTAACAGCCATAAAAACCTATTGGTTTCTCTAACCAAGTCTTTGCACTATCATTTTGTCTAGTTTTAAATGTAGTTGGTGCTAGCTTATTTCTGAGGTTTGGTGCTTTTTTAAAAAGGATTGTTGGTTTTTCAGGAATATGACCCCTAAGCACAGGGTCATTTTTCAAGATGTGCCAGTGTTTGCAGATAATTTTTTTGATATCGTTGGCATCTTTATTTTATGGTGTAAGGAATGACATACTATAATTTGTTTTGTTACTGCAATTTGTATCTTTGGTTTTATCTAATAATAGTTTTTCTCTTGAGACAAGGTTTAATTTATCAACGGCTTTCTTTAAAATGTGCTCATCATAGTTTCTATCTCTAAATCTGTTAAGGAGGATCTCCGACTGTTCTTGGTATGTTGCTTCTTCGCTGCAGTTTCTTTAAAATTCTTCTTAGTTGCCCATAGGGGATGTTTTTTATCCATTGAGGATTGTGACAGCTATTTTCTAATATAAAGTTGTTGCTGTCAACCTTTTTAAAAAAGGTCTTTGTTTTCAACTCCCCGTTTTCTATAAAAATGACTAAATCTAAAAACTCCACCTCACTTCTGCTCCATTTGTGGGTAAAAGAGATGTTTCGGTCATTGTTCTCCAAGGCCCTTACCATACAATAAAGATGCCAACGATATCAAAAAAATTATCTGCAAACACTGGCACATCTTGAAAAATGACCCTGTGCTTAGGGGTCATATTCCTGAAAAACCAACAATCCTTTTTAAAAAAGCACCAAACCTCAGAAATAAGCTAGCACCAACTACATTTAAAACTAGACAAAATGATAGTGCAAAGACTTGGTTAGAGAAACCAATAGGTTTTTATGGCTGTTACTCATGCACGGCATGCAAATACAAAGGAAAGGATAAGTTTAAATTTATTTCAAAAACAACAGGGGAGACCTTTACTGTTGAAAGCTATATAAATTGCAAATCAGATTATGTAATATACCTACAGTATTGCAATGCCCGTGCGGGTTACAGTATATCGGTCGTACGTCAAGACCAATACGTACACGCATATTAGAACATGTGGGCAATATAAGAAAAGGTCTCATCAGTCATAACCTATCTAAACACTTTTTGCACTTTCACAATTCCGATCCGAAATACTTAAAGTATATGGGTATCGAACAAGTCAATAAACATTGGCGGGGGGGCAATAGACTTAATAGTCTGGCCAGAAGAGAAACATACTGGATTCACAAAATGCAAACCATGTCCCCCCTAGGTCTCAATGTAGATATAGATATTGGTGCTTTTCTAGTTTAAATATTATGTATACTATACTATCTATTCTATATTTTAAAGAAATTTTATAATGTATTTTATAACATCTATTACCAATATTATTAATATTATTAATATTTTACATTGTCCTTTAAACACATTTATAAATTTATATTTATGCAATTTATGGGTATATTTTATTTTATTAAAAACGTGTCCCTCCCCCTCATGATATATTTGATTGCAATGTATAAGACATTTATGTCTTTCTATTTAATAATGTACCATGATTAATAATTATGTCTATCTTCTTTTTCCTTCCTCCATATACCTCTTCACTTCTATACACAGTTAGTGTATTTTTAGGATACAGCATATAGAAACATTTTAACGTGTATACTTTATTTAGAAATATTTTTATTTACACCAATATGTTCAACATTAAAAATATTGTATATTTTATCTTCTTTTAGTTTAATAAAGATTGTCTAGCTATGTATTTATGTATTTATTCACTGTAGGGGCTTTGGACCTCGCGCTATGTGTGAGCGCTGAGGGGGTTAACTTTCACCATATTATTCTCTACACTAATTGATGGGCCTATATATTACACTAGAGCACAGCCATACAATTGTACTCCTGACGAAGCTGTTGCGAAACGCGTAGAGTTAGAGAGATTCTGCGCCTGGAAGGACTGGCAAAGACTGGCAATCCACTGCTGATATCACTCCCATTTTGGCTTCCCGCCCTCACCTGTGACGCGAAACCGGAAGTGACGTGACGCGAAACCGGAAGTGACGCGGCGGCACAGACTGGCATTGAACTACACTGTGAGGGGAAAGTGAAGCACCGAACAGCAGCCTGCTTCTATCGGCGGTTCTCTCCACCACCCAACTTTATTATGGAAAATGTGAGTTTCCTGACTACCTGTGCATAATACATTTGTATAGTTCATACTATTTGCACTATTTGTGGTTTTCTTTATTTTCATATCATCCACTTCACTGAGAGGATACAGACTCCAGTAACATAAAGGGCTCCAGTCTGAGAGAGAAGGATCTCTGACATGCAGTGATTTTATACGTTCTTTGTGAGTTCATTTCTTATGTTTTACATCATTTAAAGCAGTGAATTACCATCTGCACTATATATATCTATATCTTTTCACATATCACGAGATCCAGCGCTCCTCCTCAACCCCAAGAAAAGAAATACTTCACATCCTGGGATTAGGAACGATCCCAAAAGAGGAAGTTGAGCTGCTGTTGTACACTGGTTTTAATTTATTTTATTTAACACTATATGGTGATAGGTTTATTGTGTGTACTTAAGGTGTGTCACTTATCACACTAATTACTATATTGTTTAGGAAGCGCCTAGTCCATCCACTTCCCCCACTCCCCCACCCACTGTTACATATATATATATATATATAGTAATATTGTTATATAAATATAGAGCGATAACAATAATAATAGATAAATATATAATATAGTTATATCATTATTCAGCGATAACAATTATAATATAATATTACTGGTTCTTTATGTGTGTGTGTGTCATGCTGTTTACAGTAACCTGTAAACTGTGTAGAAGAGAAAGGTGCATCCGGAGCAACAGCAAACAGCCCAATGACGTCACAGTCCAAAATTGAACATCAAAGCATTATTGGAGACACACAGTGGACACAGCAGGCTGCAGCACAACCTCCTCCTCTACGTGTTTCACGCACACAGGCGCTTCGTCTTGGAGTAAGGAGGGTGCCTGCAAGCCCCATATTTAAAGCACAAACCCCACGAACAGGAGGTTAATTAAAATCATAACAGCTGTGAGCATCAAGTGGGGAACTAATCTATTAAGCTAGCTGCATGGTGACACATACTTTAGCAACATTATTAATATAATCCTCATTGAATCATAATATATTAAAGCACATATCAAACAGTCTCTAAATGATGCTCATTGTATACAAACAAGATAAAATTGAAAAAATAAAAACACATGTTGTAAATAGATGCTGCAAAGTGGATCTATATGAACATGATCTGTCATTATTTACTATAAATTGTGTTGTACTATTAGACTATGATCAAAAATGTATCACTAAACCCAAATAGAAACAGAAAAAGTGTGAACTGAAAAGAAAGGAAAAAAGAGGGATGAATCAGAAATGGGCGGGGGAGCGGGGGAGGGAAGGGGGAAGAGAGGGGAGGGGGAAAGGGGATGGGAAAGAGGGAAAGAAAGGGAGAAGAAAAAGAAAGAAAGAAAGAAAGAAAGAAAGAAAAGATTGAAAAGAAAGAAAAAGAAAAAGAAGGGGGGGGGGGGCAAAAAGAGCAGAAGTAATTGTTACAAAGTAAATAACATCACATTTGTAAAAAACGATGTTTACATGAACTTTGAAAAATGCAGTCATAAAAAACATCTCAGATCCGAATCAACATTCAGACCATTGGGCTGTAACGTATTAAGGGTGAAGATCCAGTGTGCTTCTCTTTGGTGAAGGATTTTTAACCTACCACCACTCCTTGGGGGTAAGGCAACTTGTTCTATTGCCACACACTGGAATGACCCGGTACAACCCAGTGGACATGAATTGAGATGTTTGGACACAGGATGTAACATGTCATGACTACGGATCAATCTAAGATGCTCTAGGATCCTAACCTTAAGCATACGACTGGTTAAGAGATGCCTTAATTTCCATGACTCCTAAGGTTAGACAAGCTGATAATTCAGATGTTCCTTTCTTTATCACAGGATATAGTGACCAAGCCCCTGCTATCAAGTGTATCATCAAAAAACATTGGGGTACTGTGGCAGGACGCCTGTAGCCGAGGTCAGGGAACAGTCCACACGTGTAGTTTCAAGATAAATGAAAACGTTCAGTGGCTTTATTTCTCCACAGCAACATAACATGTGGGTACACAGTCCCTTTAACAAAATAAATCCTGCTCCACTTTGGGAGAAAAACTGACTAATAACACAGCAGACCTATCTAGCAGGCTGGCTGGCTAAACCAGAACCAAACCATAAGGGTACTTTAAGCAGTCAGTAAACAAATGAATAATCCTTACTTTGGATGAAGTAGTCTTTGGTGAAATCCCTCTGGCTAAGGTCTCACGCAGCAGTGTGCTCCTCTCTAAGGCAGGGCAGCTACTGCCAGTCACATGATCCTTTTTCTACCTTGCTGGCTCTCAGGTGTCAGCTTGCCTCCTGATTACCTAACTTCCACCTGAGTTAACCCTTATGAGTGCTGGATGAAGCACTCAAACATATGTCTCCCAGGCGTAACTGATAGGAGTTGACTTCACTCTGTCACATACCTCCCCTGTTTGTGTGTGGCTAGTGTCCCACACGGCTGAAGCCCGACCCTCCACTCCTTCTCTTGACAAAAAATCAGCATTTCCATGGTCCTTTCCAGGTCTATGCTGAATATCAAAAGAGAAGGGTTGGATGGCCATATACCACCTGGTCAACCTTGGATTTGTGTCCTTCATGGTGTTTAACCACTCCAAGGGCGCATGGTCAGTGACCAGGGTGAAGTGTACTCCGGCGACATAATGTCTCAAGGCCTCAATTGCCCATTTTACAGCGAGGCACTCCTTCTCAATAACGGAATACCTCACTTCCCTTGGGAACAGCTTCTGGCTGATGAACAGTATGAGGTGTTCAACACCATCAAATTGCTGAGACAGCACTGCTCCCAGTCCTACCTCTGAGGCATCCGTCTGGATGATGAAGGGCTCTTTAAAATCTGGGCTCCGAAGAGCGGGGCCCTCTGACAGGCAATTTTTTAGCATGTCAAAGGCGTCTTGGCACTCCCAAGACCATTTAACTTGGGTCGGGGCACTCTTTTTTGTCAGATCTGTTAGGGGTGCAGATATTTCTGAAAAATTGGGGATAAACCGACAGTAATACCCTGCTAACCCCAAAAGGTAGCGGACCTGTGTCTTTGTCTGTGGGGTGGGGACTTCCTTTATGGCGGCCACCTTGCTAGCTAGTGGCCTTACTATCCCTCCCCCAACGGCATAGCCCAAGTACTTTGCAGTGGATTTACCCAGGGCACATTTTTTTGGATTTGCAGTGAGCCCTGCTTCTCTTAAGGACGTTAGGACTGCCCTTAACCTTTTTATATGAGACTGCCAGTGTCTGCTATAGATGACAATGTCATCCAAGTAGGCTGCGGCATATGCCCTATGGGGTCATAGTACCTTGTCCATTAACCTTTGGAACGTGGCTGGAGCCCCATGTAACCCAAATGGCATAGTGACGAATTGGTATAAACCGAGAGGGGTGGCGAAGGCAGTTTTGCATTTGGATTCTTCCTCTAGAGGTATCTGCCAATATCCTTTGGGTAGATCTAGGGTGGAGATATACTCTGCTTTACCAAGCGAGTCAAGCAATTCATCCACCCTAGGCATTGGATATGCATCAAATTGGATACAGCATTTACCTTTCGCAGATCCACGCAAAACCTCACCTTCCCATCTGGTTTATGGACCAACACGATAGGGCTACACCATTCGCTGTGGGACTACTCGATCATGCCCAATTCCAACATGTCTATTATCTCCCTCTCTACCAGGTCTTTTCGGCCCTCTGGCAATCTATAGGGACGGGACCGTACTTTTACGCCAGGTTCTGTCTCAATCCTATGGGACACTAAATCAGTCTGCCCTGGCAGCTCCGAAAAAACATCTGGGAACTGGTCACATAATTCTAGTAGGTCTGACCTTTGTTCTGTTGTTAACTGCCCTCCCATGGGAACCTGATGGTCATTGTACGTACTACACTTTGGAAGCTGTGGACCCAAATCCGTCTCTCCTTCCCGAGGGTGGATGAACAGCGATCTCATCGTTTTCCAGGGTTTCAGGAGGTTCACATGGTAGTTTTGTTTACCCTTCCTGGACCCTGGTTGAGAAATCTCATAGTTCACCTCCCCGGTACGGCGGAGAACTTGGAAAGGACCCTGCCACTTCGCAAGGAGTTTACTCTCTGATGTCAGTAGTAGTAGCATCACTTGGTCCCCAGGTTGGAAGACCCTCAAGCGAGCATTCTGGTTGTACTGCCTTTCTTGACGTTCTTGAGCAGATTTGAGGTTTTCCTTAGCAAACCGACCTATCATGTCTAGGTGATTTCTAAGGTCTATGACATACTGAAGGGTATTCTTGGAGGGGGAGGGCTCCTCCTCCCAGGATTCCTTCAGTAGGTCGAGAATACCCCGAGGTTGGCGTCCATATAGGAGCTCAAACAGGGAGAAGCCTGTAAATGATTGGGGAACTTCTTGTACCGCAAACAACAGGAAAGGGAGAAGTTCATCCCAAGCTCGCTTTTCAGTGTCCACAAACTTCCTAAGCATGGTTTTTAAAGTACGGTTAAACCTCTCTACCAATCCATCAGTCTGAGGATGGTAGACTGAGGTCCGGACGGATTTTACCTCCAATAACTTCAGGACATCCTGCATTAACTTTGCCATGAAATTTGTTCCCTGGTCAGTTAACATTACTTGGGGAAGTCCTACCCTAGAAAACAGTTCTAACAGTCTGTGAGCAACCTGTTTAGCAGTGGCTGATCTCAGAGGGAAGGCCTCAGGATATCTGGTGGCATAATCTACAACAATGAGTATTAATTGATGTCCCTTCGCAGAGGGTTCTAAAGGTCCGACCAGATCTACCCCAATTCTCTCGAATGGGACGGCTACCAAGGGCAGAGGAACCAAGGGAGCCGGCTTCTGTCCTTTTTGACTAGTTAACTGGCATTCAGGACATGTCTCACATAGTTTCATGATGTCACCATGTATTCCTGGCCAGTAAAACCGGGACGAGATGCGGTCCGTGGTTTTATCTCTGCCCAAATTACCACCCCATGGGAGAGTATGGGCTAGGGTGAACACCGTTTTAATCAACCCTTTAGGGACTAGCATCTGTCGAATGACCTCCCCTGTTTGTGTAACCTTATTCACATGATATAAAATGTCATTCAACAGTTCAAAATGTGGAAACACTTTTACACCCTGTTCGTCCATTATCTTGTTGTTGACCTGTACCACCTTCTCGTATTGTCTAGCCAGAGCTGGGTCCTCCCTCTGCCTCTGATGGAAGTCAGGAAGATCCAGGTCTGGCAAAATTCCCGTATCTATCTGTTCCCCACCCTGGTCATCCCCGGCCATGACCTGCAGTCCTTTGGGCTGACTAATGTTACCAAGAGTCCCAGCCTTTCTTAACCAGTCCTCTTTTTCCGCACGTCCTGTTTACGTGTCTTTGGGACATGGTGTATACGGGGGAAAATCTCTGGGGAAAAAGGGAACAATTCTCCGGGCTTCTCCGGTACCAGAGAAGTAGGCCCCGTAGGAGTGTTGGCCAACAATGTTTCGAGGTAGGGCCAGTCTCGGCCAAGTAGAACAGGAGCAGGTAGCCAGGGAGCAACTCCCACTAGTAGGCTAGCCTCTTGATCCTGGATACGCAGTAGAACGTTCGCCGTCGGGTATCTCTTTGTATCCCCATGGATACACTCGATATTCTAAGGAGAGTCATAAGATAGTCTATTGCTTGGAATTAGGCCCTCAAGGATCAAGGTTTTCCAGAGCCCGAGTCCAGCATGGCGTTTACTTTTGTCCCCTCGAGAGATGCTGGGACTAACCACGGATTTTAGTCCCCTCGGAGACAAGCTGTTGCAGTGGTTCTGCCATATGAACAGTCCATCTCAACATCTCCTGAATCCGCAACCTCGGTCGTCAGCGGAAGCTCTCGACGGGGCTCGGCGTTTGGACCTCTCCGCTGTTGGATGGGATCCTCCCTTCTGGTTGGTGGGGTTATCCTCTCCACCGGGTGGGTGACAGGAGTCCAGGTTCTCGGGGAATACTGTTGGTGGCGGCCTCCCTTGAGTGATCCAGGGGCCTCGGACTCAGGATGGGCGTCTCTGCGGGAGTTTGTACCAGGAACCCTCCGAGATGAGAAAGGGTCTTCCGATTGGGTTGACTGGATTTCCCGAGCTGGCGGGTTGTAGACCCCTCGATTGTCTGCTCTCCTGCCTCTAGTATCACCGGAAGCAACTGGTGTTTGCACCGGCCATTCCCAGCTATCCTGTTGGGTGTCGTCGCCCAGGAATTTTTCCACCAAGCGGACCGCTGAATCCAGGGAAAATGCAGCGTGTCTTTTTACCCAGGAGCGGGAATAGGGGGGCAGTTTCTGTATGAACTGCTCGAGCACAAACTGTTCAAGGATCTCTGCCTTGTCATGTTTTTCCGGTTGTATCCACCTGGTACATAAGTCTACTAAGCGGTGGGCTACGACCCGGGGTTTGTCTCTGTTTGTATATTTGACTGTCCGGAACCACTGTTGGTTGGTCTCTGGAGTGAGGCCTAGGTGATCCAGAATAGCAGCCTTTAGTTGCTGATAGTCCATGGCCTCGTCTGCTGGAAGAGCCTGATAGGCTGCCTGAGCTTCCCCTATGAGGAGTGGAGCCAGAGTCGTTACCCAGCGATCAACTTTCCAGCCGTTGGCCGTGGCTACCCTTTCAAAAGTGAGGAGAAATGCCTCTGGGTCTTCGTTTGGCTTCATTTTATGCAGCATCACCGGTGGATTATTTGGAATCCCTGGTCTGCCTGGGGCAGGGCCTTCGACCAGCAATTGGAGTAGCTTTTCCTCTCGCCGGGCCTGTTGCTCATCTTGCTGGGCTTGTCGCTCATCTTGCTGGGCTTGTCGCTCAGCTTGCTTCTCTGCTAGCTGGAGCTGTTGCTCAAGGAACTGAGAAAAAATTGTCTCCATTTTTTTTTTTTTCCGCCTGTGTGTGTGTGTGGCCCTTCAGATACAGGGCCCATCCAACATCCCACTTCTGAAACCACCTGTGGCAGGACGCCTGTAGCCGAGGTCAGGGAACAGTCCACACGTGTAGTTTCAGGATAAATGAAAACGTTCAGTGGCTTTATTTCTCCACAGCAACATAACATGCGGGTACACTGTCCCTTTAACAAAATAAATCCTGCTCCACTTTGGGAGAAAAACTGACTAATAACACAGCAGACCTATCTAGCAGGCTGGCTGGCTAAACCAGAACCAAACCATAAGGGTACGTTAAGCAGTCAGTTAACAAATGAATAATCCTTACTTTGGTTGAAGTAGTCTTTGGTGAAATCCCTCTGGCTAAGGGCTCACGCAGCAGTGTGCTCCTCTATATGGCAGGGCAGCTACTGCCAGTCACATGATCCTTTTTCTACCTTGCTGGATCTCAGGTGTCAGCTTGCCTCCTGATTTCCTAACTTCCACCTGAGTTAACCCTTATGAGTGCTGGATGAAGCACTCAGACATATGTCTCCCAGGCGTAACTGATAGGAGTTGATTTCACTCTGTCACAGGTACCTTGACATTAGACCCCCTTTTATCTAAAATTGTGAGTACAGGTCCACGCATTGTCTTCCGCAAGGCTCCTACTTTGGGCAATAAACTGTCACCTAGTGTGCTCAAACCAATTCAGCACACAAGGACATTCTTTCCCAAACTTGTGGGTTCATATAAGTGTGGGAGATGCAAAGTCTGTCCAAACATGTTGCAAGCTACTCATTTTTCCAATTCTGATGGGACACGTAGATTTAAGATTTATTCTTTCATCTCATGTTGTTCTAACTATGTGATTTATCTTTTGACTTGCCGGTGTACGAAACAATACGTCGGCTTAACCAGTCGTATGCTTAAGGTTAGGATCCTAGAGCAGCTTAGATTGATCCGTAGTCATGACATGTTACATCCTGTGTCCAGACATCTCAATTCATGTCCATTGGGTTGTACCGGGTCATTCCAGTGTGTGGCAATAGAACAAGTTGCCTTACCCCCAAGGGGTGGTGGTAGGTTAAAAATCCTTCACCAAAGAGAAGCACACTGGATCTTCACCCTTAATACGTTACAGCCCAATGGACTGAATGTTGATTGGGATCTGAGATGTTTTTTATGACTGCATTTTTCAAAGTTCATGTAAACATCGTTTTTTACAAATGTGATGTTATTTACTTTGTAACAATTACTTCTGCTCTTTTTGCCCCCCCCCCTTCTTTTTCTTTTTCTTTCTTTTCAATCTTTTCTTTCTTTCTTTCTTTCTTTCTTTTTCTTCTCCCTTTCTATCCATCTTTCCCATCCCCTTTCCCCCTCCCCTCTCTTCCCCCTTCCCTCCCCCGCTCCCCCCCCCCATTTCTGATTCATCCCTCTTTTTTCCTTTCTTTTCAGTTCACACTTTTTCTGTTTCTATTTGGGTTTAGTGATACATTTTTGATCATAGTCTAATAATACAACACAATTTATAGTAAATAATGACAGATCATGTTCATATAGATCCACTTTGCAGCATCTATTTACAACATGTGTTTTTATTTTTTCAATTTTATCTTGTTTTTATACAGTGAGCATCATTTAGAAACTGTTTGATATGTGCTTTAATATATTATGATTCAATAAGAATTATATTAATAATGTTGCTATGTGTCACCATGCAGCTAGCTTAATAGATTAGTTCCCCACTTGATGCTCACAGCTGTTATGATTTAAATTAACCTCCTGTTCGTGGGGGTTGTGCTTTAAATATGGGCTTGCAGGCACCCTCTTTACTCCAAGACGAAGCGCCTGTGTGCGTGAAACGCGTAGAGGAGGAGGCTGTACTGCAGCCTGCTGTGTCCACTGTGTGTCTCCAATAAAGCTTTGATGTTCAATTTTGGACTGTGACATCATTGGGCTGTTTGCTGTTGCTCCGGATGCACCTATCCCTTCTACATGACTTCTCTGCCGGATGCATGCTGTAGGACTCACTGCTGAGGAATTATTGGACCCAGGACGGATGAGCTGACAGGGGTAAGATTGCTGTTTTGCCCTGAGCCCCAACCTTTATAGTAGTCTTTATTTATCTATTATGTTTTAAATTGTTTCATTGTGTCTCCTTTTATAACAAAATACAGTGTTTCTGTACAGTAAGTAATGGTTGGTTAATTAATGTACAGTAGTAAACACAAGAATTTTGCGTTTCAACAAGTTTCCAACAGGCATACTGTAGGCATGCGCATTACATCAAAACAGTATTAAAACAATACATACTGTACGGGTATAGAATACACATACTGTAATACATGTAGAATAAATGCATAATTTTATTTTTGGGGTTTATTATACAGTACAGTATGTAAAAAAGTATTATATACTGTATGAAAGAAACAGCATACTGTTTCAGGTTTTCTATACAGCTCAAAGTTATTCTATCCTAATCCATAAAAATGGCACTGCCACTAGATTGTTGCCTCTGGTACATGGATTTTTAAATCAGATTCAGCAATGTGCAAGCATCGTTACAAAAAGCGACATTATTCATCGAAATCCCTCCATTTGCCGTTCTCCGCCTGATGACAAAGTTTCTTTTCTGAGGAAAAATAAAAGTATTTCTGTAATGGTTGGTTCAAATTAGTCAGTCAGTCCCCTAAAGAAGTTCCCACAGTCAGTCCCCACAGTCCCCTCGGTCAGTCCCAGCAATAATTTTCTCGGGGGGCGTCTCTTGTTCACACAGACACATGCGCCTAAATGTGATGACACGCATACAGTATGCGTTTCAAAAAGGTCCCAATGAGACATACAGTAGGCGCATGCACCTAGCTGTCCACCAATTGTTCAGTATCTACTGTAGAAGCTGCTCAGCCAATGATATTGCTGAACTACATTTTCGCGAATTGTGACTAAAATAATAGAACTAAATAACCATAAGCAAAGCGATTGATTACAAGAGAATCGCTTGACTGTGCATTGATATTGATATTTCAAAAAAAGAATAAAATACGGCAGCCGTACTCACCATAGACTTTGCCAATCGGTTGGCGCCGAGCCACTGCTACCAGTCCCGTATTCTTGATTATACACGTAGTTGACAGGTGACAGCGGGCCTGCTAGGCCTGTAGTTGACAGCTGATGAAGCTGGACATCTTTTTGGTACATGCAAGCTTGCTGGTATCTTTACGTGAATTGCTGCTCAGGCTACAGGTATCCAGGTGGGGACAGACAGCAAGGGTTGCCGGTCAGCAGGTTTTCACTGACGGTCGGACCGTTATTGGAAGCCGGTGCTGGCGCTGGCGCATTGCTTGCCTGGGACTGACGATTCTTAGTTAGTTTTACCATGACCTTTTGCCTTTTGAAGTCTCCATGATCAAAGACACTGGAAAAATCTGGCGCAACACACCAATACCCTCCTCTAACTCCGGGTGCAGGATCAATACGAAAAAAACACAGATCGATACATAACTTTTTCCTTATTGCACGCTTCCACACATGAGCATCTGGGGAAAATTTGTAAAAGTCATACATTTCAATAAAATATTGATACATTTGACCAACTGTGGCTTTCTTATCATCTGCTGTATTAATTGTATTAAATTAGCGTAAGTTATGTCAGGCTTTTTCCACGCGTACTGCGGCAGTGTACTCATTTCGGAATTCTCTGGACAATAGAACACCAGACACTGTGCATTGAGTTTTTAATATGAAATGCCTAAATTGATACAGTATTGTAACTTCTTCAGTACCTAGGTCAATTCACAATGGACCACTGTGGTATTTTTTAAACACCGGCAAGTCGACACATTACTGAAGCACGTGTACAGTACTCTAGTGTACACATTAGAATTCATTACAATTCATGAATATCTGCCACAATTAAATCTGAACCATTATCATTAAACAGATCACGCGCGAGTGACGGCCGGCATGAATACGGCATGAATGTGGCATAAACGCGGTCAAGAGCGTGGCATTCTGAAAAAGTAACCGGAAAATAACCGAGAAGTGTTCAAATAAAAGCGGCCCCGGCTGTATGTTTTCCTGTGTTAAAGGGACAGGTGCAATAAAGTCTAATTTTAGTTACACTTTAAACGGTCTCCGTTGCATATCTCTGCACACGTCTCTTACATATGGTGTCAGAATTTGGCATGAGAGGTGGCCCTTGAAGTTAAGAGACTGACTGCGAAAATTGTTGTGCTTTTGCCTGCATAGTTCCTGCAAACAGTCTGAGCAACAAAACCAAAGAATCACATGCAGCAGTGACCAGAATTAAAGGGCTACACATCCAGGCAGAAAAACTGCAGTCTGTGAAAAATGTTGAGCTTATTTTCCTGCATACAGTTCCTGCAAACAGCCTGAGCAACAAAGTAAATAATCACATGCATCAGTGAAAGATTTAAAGGGCTACACATCCAAGCAGGAAAACTACACTGCACTGAAGAAAGCCAAAATGCCATAGTTGGACTGGGAGGACTGCAACAAATGGTGACCCACACAAGGGACTGATGCTGTGACCAAAGTTTACCCCACCACTTTAAAAAAAGAAAGAAAAAAAACCCTGGGAATTTAAAATGGCTGCCCAGCTGAAGTCAAATACAGACTCTGCAAGAAGGGGGGAGAAAATTTGTTCCTTGTGTAAAGAATCCCACCACATGGATCAGTGTCCCTTCAGGCCTTATTCAGATGGTGAGGATGGCCCCTACGTGGCCCCAGGAAAAGGGCAGCATACAGAGGACTATGTTTTTCAACGAGCCAAGGAAGTGCAGCAGCAAGCAATGCACTGTGGACCCAAGGAAGGTACAGATGTTTTACTTAGCAACTGTGCATCCAGTATCACTGATGAGAGAGAATTTGTGCACAGTACTGCTGATGTTGTAAAACATACTAAAGTAAAGAAGAAGAAACAGTCTACAGAGACGCCTGTGAGAGCTACAAACTCTACAAGAAAAGTTTTCCCACCTGTTGCACTACCACAATTTAGGGGTCTAGCAAATACAGTGACAATAGCTGCAATAGCGCCTCCTGAGGTAAGGATGAAAAATATACCTGATAGCCCCAAAATGGAGGACAAGATGTGGCATTCCTGTAATGAACCCTACCCCACAGAAGAGTTGCCCTTCCGGTCCAATAAGGAGGAAGACATCTCTTACAGGGAACCCGAACCAAGTCACACCCACAAAACACCCCAAGAATGGTGGGGGTGCCTGAACTCGGTACAAACTGAAAAGACCGCTCTCTATGATGACGAATAGGATCGGCAGGAGCAAGAGCAGGACCAGTTGATCTCTGAATATTTACGCCACCTAAAGCAACAGCAAGGAAAACATGGCGGATACAGTCAAGCTGCCGAACTTTCAAATATAGACTGAGACCCCAGTATCCCTGATGGGATGGAGTTGTCCAAAACAAAAAGGTGGAAAAAGAAAAAAGGGTCTTCACTTACCGTGGAAGGAACAGTCACATCTGCAGATCCCGCGGAGGAAAAGTGGGTCTGAGATGCCCTGCAGCCTAGAGAAAATGGAAAATTCGTCCCTCGGATGACCGAATATCCAGAGGGCCCAAAGCAGAAGTTGTGTACCCCAAAAAGTGTCTGTCCGGTGCTAATAGTGAGAAACCCTCAACCAACCATACTAGGGAAGCGGTGCCGGAACCAATGAGTGACGATCCCTTGACCAGCCCTGAAGATGCCCTGAAATTTGCCATGCGTGATTGTGATCTGCTCCGGGAACAATTGAAACTGGAGAGGGAAGAAAATGCAGAGCTACAGAAGACTGTTCTCGCAATGTACTCTGAATCCGGGACCGACTTGGAAGATCTACTGCACCGACACACTTTATTCGAGCAAATACCCAGTATGTACCTGGCAGATACCTGGAATGCGCCGCTCCTCACCTCTGACAAGCCCCATTGCGTTTGCCTTCCCAGCCTGGGTTCATGCCTGGCTGACGGGCGGCTGATCTGTTAAATGATAATGATTAGGATTTAATAGGCTGCAATGCTTCGCGTGTCTACCAGATGGCATAAATTCATGAATTGTAATGCAGTATATATATATATATACTGTGCAGTATTGCAGCCAGCGGGAATAAAATGCTTCAATCCCTGCCTGGAAAATACCTCAATGCACTCGGGCAGAAAACAGTCACAAACCTCAATACACCCGGGTATACCCGAATTCGTGGGACTAGCCGAGCTCGAATAAAGTGTGTCGCCAGTGTAAGGACAGACATAGATACAGAAAACGCTACTATTACCGCCATGGATGAAAAACAGAGCAAATCTGATAGACTGATTGAAACAGAAATATGAGGAGGCACTGAAGGAGATTACAGTCTTTCAGCAGGAGGTTTGCAAGTGCCATAGAGAGGTGGAAGTCTCTCAGAATGAGATTCACACTCTCCACATAGAACTGAATGCCTCACACCAGGAGGTCAACAGTGACCAGACAGAGGTGGACATATCCCAGAGTGAAGTTCATACTCTCCGCATAGCACTTGATGCCTCATACCAAGAGCTCAGCAGTTGCCGCACAGACCTGGAAGTCGCAAAAAAGGAACTTCACAAACTCGCAGAGGAGCATGACATCTCTCAAAGAACTATCCTCAGACTTAATATGGATCTCAAAGTCTCTCAGAAGGAGCTTCAGACCCTCAACCTAGAGATGGAAGTCTCACGCCAGGAGACCGGGACTCTTAAGGCAGAAGTGCATAAATGGAAGGAAGACTACAAGGAGGCCCTTGTAAGAGGACATGTGCAGAGGTATGCAATGGAGACTGTTTTAAGGTGAAATTAAATAAGGCTTTTATTGTGCCTGTTTCTTTAACACAAGAAACCATCCAAACGTATGCAAATAAGGGGTCAAACAAAGCTTCTGTTCCACTTGGGAGTATTTCTAGTTAAACCTATGCAGTCCACAACTCCCTTTAGATTAGCATGTCTCCCAGCCCCAAACATATATCTTGATATGTGCAGATATACAAAAAGTCTTAGGGCTCTATGCAGAAAGTGCCGAAAAAGTCCTCTCGCCAAGTGTTCCTTATCGGCATGATTGTGCCAATTTTCCCTCGCCATATGCAAAAAGTGCCGAATCCCTTCCGAATCAAGCCGAAAACATGTGTTCCCACTCTGCCGATGATTTGCCGATCACACACAGGTTTATCAGCGTGCATGGCGAGGTGGTGTCAGGTTCGCCAATGACACTTCTTGCTGAATCTGCCGAAGCAAGCATGTTTTTGATTGAGCGGCCCATTTAAAGGCAGCGTGTATTTTTATTCATTCTCTGTGTTGTTGGGAGAGAGAGAGAGAGAGACACAGAGCTGTGCGATTTACATATTTCATATTGACTGAGAGAGTTGTCGTGTATTGTGAGAGGTTTGTCCTGTGTTGTTTTGTTAACATCTTTGTCTTGTTTTCACTTTGTAAGTGTTCAGTGCGATTGTCTTTAAATTTCTTTTCTGTTCTTTGTGAGTGCTATAGGTATGGCCGAAAGGTGTGGGAGGAGTGATGCTGGTGTGAGTGGTACTGGTAGTCGTGTGAGTACGTGTCTGAGTGAACGTAGGATTCAGGGGAGTGCTGTTGCTGCGAGTGTGAATGGTGTTGCTGGGAGTGCCAGTGGTGTTGCTGTGAGTGCGAGTGCTGCTGGTGGCTCTGTTGCTGGTGCTGCTGGGGTGTCGGGTGGTGGTGCTGACGGGGTGTCTGTTGCTGGTGCTGCTGGGGTGTCTGGAGGTGGTGGTGCTGCTGGGGTCTCTGGTGGTTGGGTGGTTGGTGGTGGGCCGCTTTTGGAGTCTCTTCCATTGGAAGAAGGAGAGTCCAGTCAGCAGCAGGCAAGCTCTGGGGCTGCACGTAATCGGAGGAAACGTGTGGAGCGGCCACGTAATCCTTGGTACAATGAAGAGGATAACAGAGTTCTTGTCACAGGGATTTTGGAGCACTATGACTCTCTGTATGGGCATTTACTAGGTAAGTCTATCTTTGCATTGATGGTTCAAAGACATGTTATCCTATCTCATGTGAGATGTCTTAATTTCAAACTATTATTCTCTAATATCTATCAATTAAAGTAAATTTTTACACACATAATCCTTCATGCTTTATAACGACCATAACAATCAGTCTAAAAAGTTTGCCAAAGTTCATACAATATTCATGCAAGCTTCCTTAGATTTGTATGTTTCCACGTACGCTCATGTGGTACACATATTCAACCTAAACCAGCATGTTTGGTATCTCTTGGAACAGGTAGCAGTTTAGGAAACTGCTCGTTTTTCTAATAATAATTAACGTCATATATTTTGTATGTATTTCAAGGGCGGACAAGTTCAGCATCAAAAAAAGAAATGTGGGATCAAATAACATTGGCTGTGTCTGCATGTGAGAATCATGTCAGGGACCGGGCGAATTGTCGGAAAAGATTCGATGATATCAGGGCAAACTTAAAGAAAAAAATCCAAGCGCAACTGATGCATGCTTCTGCCACTGGAGGTGGGCCACCAGAACAATCTCTAATGTTAACTCCATTGGAGGAGCAGATGCGGGAAAAATTTCTTCCTGTCGTCGTGGAGGGTTTGCCAGGGGACAGAGATATCGGAATTTATCCGGCTCAATTTCCACCAGGTGACAAATGTTACTGTACTACGCGTGTCGTATGTTACAGTTCTTATCTATATTTCCGCTGAAACTTATAGTTTCTTCCCAATATAAGCATACTACATATATATCTGTATATATGTCTCTCTCTCTCTCTCTCTATATATATATATATATTTATATATTTATATATAGTTGTCCTAAAAAAACAACAAAATATTATATATATATATCTATGTGTGTTTGGAATCATGTATTGGATCAGCTATCGTGGATGACATCATTATGAGTAAACATACACAACTTGACCTGCATGAAGGGATTATGTGTAATGATCTTCCAAATAACACACACTGCAACCTTCTACTTTACAAAGCATTCAATATTTTTGCCCTATAGTTGAAAGCTGAATGTATGTGTGAATCTTTTTACAAACAATGGGTTAACATGCATAACCACAAAGCACACCCGCACTCATTCTTTGTCACAGTAATGTATAACTTCGTTATACTGTGTCTGTGCACACAAATGCATAATTCACTATTTCATGTATGTGTCGATACATATATACATATATACATATATATATATATATATTAGTGATAATCTATGTTACATCTATAAACAGGCCATTACTGCCTAATCAAATCTTGCATGGAATATTGAGCATTCAAAGGTGAACATAAATAATTTCCACAAACAAATTTCGTTATGTTTCATTAAAGCTCTTTTTTCGCTTCATGTAGTATAATGTGAGCATAAATAGGAACATGTACCATATGGTATTTAATTGTGTTCATATGTAGCTCACTTCTTATTTGTATTTCACCCATGTGTGTGACACCAGCTGCAATTAATATGTAATCACAGCATAGAGGTGAACAGAGGGGGTGGTGTCGGGCAGAGAGCCAGATCACAGGGTCATGGTAGGGTCAAGTCTTTTGGGACGGCTTACAGGTGGTAGAAGCAAATAAAAGGTCAGGGTGCTGTCACGTCTTGGGGGAGGGACTACAGTTGTTAGAAGCTGACAAGGTGAACAGAAGTTCATCACATTCATTTGAAATGGTAATTATCTGAATACTTTCACCCACCAGTCCACTATATATTAAAAAGTACGTTAGGCATTCGTTCACTCATATATTCTTTTAACGTTATAGATACGCCACCTTATCACACCAGTACCATCTGTGAGCGACACACTACATGTGTTGCTGAGTGTCAGCCACATTGAGCGCTACACCTGCTTCTCTTAAATGTTCGGACAGATCTCTAAACACAATCATAAACATTTCCACAATTAGGTGCTGAATTATAAGCAGAGTCAACTTTGCTTTCATGGTAGTGATGTACATTATTCTAGTTAGATTACTACACAACATATGCAGTGTATGTACAACAGAACACTTAATTTAACAACGCATTCCTGCATGAACATTGTATGTTGTATGGTGTTTAAAATAAATGTGCCGATTAGGTTCACATGTACATTTATGTTAAGATGGATAATATACAGATTGCCCTAACCATATCATTGTGATTTCGTTATGTGATGCTGATATTTTGCCATAACTACTCCCACTACAGATACTTCATGTTAATTATGTACACATGACAATTAAATTCTGATGTTATTCTTCTATATAGTTGCTCCTGCAGCTCCTGTGTCACTGACACTGAACATGTCTCATCACCTGTCTCATCAAGGTCATCATCAAGAATGGAAGGTGAGTGTATGAGGTGCAGCACATATAATGTGTACATTTGAAGAATTTCATTTGACATGCAAAATAAATGCCTTTCACATGTAATGACCCTCACATCAGTTATTGTCACAGAAGATGTAGTGTTTCATGACAACATGTATTGTGTGTGTTTAAAAGTATCAGCTAGGAGTTGTGATGTTACAACAACCTTTAATTCATTCTTCTTTCACACTGAGTCAAAACATCATTGTTACTTCAAGCATCATCTTTTAATTGGACACAAATAAAAAATTATGGAAACATGCTATTTGTTAAACTATGAGAACAACTATCATTATAGTGAAAACAAAGTGAAAGTTCCATGGCAGTTCATGATGTCTGTCTTTATTTGTAGTACCAGATGTTGCCGCTCATGGAGAAATTCACTCAAGTTACCATGAAGATGTTGACACTCCTAGATTAACACAGCATTCAAGTCCTCCTGCTCGTGACACATACTCAGCTATTGCAGCTTCTGAAGAACGAATCTTGGGTGAAGAAAATCATCGCCATTCAGAAATGATGTCAAAATGCTTGAAAGTATGATGTCACTGCATGAAAGGATGCATGAAAGGTCAATATCAGAAATGTCACAAATTAAAAAAGTCATCATCCAAGTTCCTAAAGAAATCCAAAACGTAAACAGGACATTACAAGCACTAGTTCTGAATGTAAGCCAAGCAAATCAGTTTCGGAGTACAGCAAGAGAACAACAATTCCACTTTACCCCATCAGAGGATGGATCTTTACATGCTGCTACTTTTTCTCCAGAGTCATCAGTTCTTCATTCCCCAGTTCTGGATGATACCGGTACAGTAGGTGCAAGTTCTGTGCAGGTCCCTGTCAACATCCAACCGCTTACATCTGTTCAAAATATGGAACCGACACCTACAAATGAGACACGCAAAAGAAAGTTAGGGCAACAATTACTAACACCCAGCTTTTGGAAGAAGATTAAAACACAAAAACAAGAAAGTGCTCCACCATCACTCTTGCAATGTTTATCAAGTGTTTCACAACTGCCACAGCCCACACTTAGTGCCCCTGAACTGCCACAGCCCACACTTAGTGCTCCTGAAGTGCAACAGCCCACACTTAGTGCCCCTGAAGTGCAACAGCCCACACTTAGTGCCACTGAAGTGCCACAGCCCACACCCAGTGCCACAGAACTGCCACTGCCCACACCCAGTGCCCCTGAAGTGCCACAGCCCACACCCAGTACCACAGAACTGCCACAGGCCAGTACAAGTGGTACAGTTAAGGCCAGAGTACTTGGCAGAGGGAAAAGGCAAACACAACAGCCAACAAGCAGTCCTGTGTCTCGCTCTCAAAAGGATAAACAAAAATATATTATCACATTCACTAAATGTTGTGGTGTCCTGGTGTTTTTTACTGCAGACTATTTCATGCATAGTGTATATATGATCATGTACAGATGCCAGATAACATTCAAGTATGTCCTTGTACACATGAATGTTTATAAATGCTCACTGACTGAATGAAAGCATATTTTAGAACATATGAATATCTATTAATCATCAGTTGATTCATGGTATAACATTATTACACACTTGGCATGTTAATGGAAGATGACATTCACTTAGCTCTTGTTCAAGATGAGATGTATCTGGGTTATTTTTGTTATGTAGATAGTCATATCATGCTAATATTAATGACAGGTAGAAAAAATTAGGGTGCTCAAACCCAGATGAAATCCATCCAACTCAGTGGATCATAAATTATAACCCTGGAGATACCAATGGGAGTGGGTGGGTACAACATAGACTTGTAAGCATTAATGACAATTGTCAAACTTAACCATGACGGTCTAAACCCATAAAGAAACCCACTCACGTCATCTCCAGGGGTGTTGAGCAGGCGTGCCAGCCATGAAGGATCCACAATCCAGGTGAAGGCAGAAGAAAAAGACGAATGGCGCACAGCCAGAGAGCCAGGTGTAGGATAAAACTGCTATTCTTTATTCGTGCATGCAGGAAGACAGGTAACCCCCTTGGGGGACAAAAACAGGAACCTCCTACGCGTTTCGGACCTGGGGGTCCTTTATCAAGGAGTATGGGATGTGTTAGGATAAGGCCCCTTATATACCTGATTGATAATTGGTAAATTTAGAAAATCTGTGCGAAATCGCCGCCGCCGCCACCCAGTGCGCATGCGCGTGACGTCACCTGAGGCGCCGCACCACCAAGCCAAAGGATTGTGGGTAAGTACCGCCCCCTGTCCCTGTCCGCGCATGCTCACATCGGAGCGTGAGGCTGACAAGACTCATCCAGTCAGTGTCTCTGCTCCTGCCAGTAGTGATGTCATCGCGGGTCTCCCATAGGCCGGTGCATGTCGCTGGCCCACCAATGAAAGTGGTGCACGGCCGACAATGCACCAATCAGAACGGGTCCCCCGCGCCCACACTAGAGGCAATCACGGAACATACAGGCTAGGATTAACCAAGGACAACTAAAATTTTGTATATGACAGGGATGTGAAAACAAGATCTAATTATCAAGTCTACCTGTCATAGGTGATGGGCTTTATCCATACTAATCCCATATACAGTATAACAAAAACATACAATGTGGTACATATAGCACTCTGTTAAAAAACGAACAAAATTACTGCTAACATGATGCAATATGCACCTTGAGACATAGTTCAAAACGTGTACAAATTGAAAATACAAAATATATATTAAAAACAATAAAGATATTTAACAAGACTTTTTGGTATGTCTTGTCCTCAATGTCCCCAAGGCTGAGGAACAACAGATGTAATATACTTTTATATATACAGATTCTTATTATCCTCCAAAAGTCACATAATTCATATAATGTCAGAGAAACTGTATAACTACCTGTTGACAACTAAGGGTACTGTAATTTATAATTTAACTCATACTATGTAATTAGTAGATTTATAAAGGGCTCCCAAGATGTTTAGAAGGTGGGGTGCCCACTTGGTCACGGACGAGACCCTTAAGGAGTGTCTCATACCAAAAGGACAGTATAGTGCTGGGAAGATAGTGCTGTTAATATTTAAATATACTAATGAACTGGTGTAATATAAATCATCCTTCATTTATGCAAAAAATGAGACAGGTTCCATTCTATATTTAGACCACAGGGAGTTCTTGTCTGAAGCATAAATATCCAATATGCCTCCCTGCGGTCTAAAAGGTTCAGCATGTCTCCTCCTCTTTCTTTAGAGAAGATTTTCTCAATTCCCTGAACTTTTAGCCCATTAATGTTACCTTTGGGGCATTGTACAAAATGTTTCGAGACAGGGTGGGATGTGTCACCTTTTTTAATTAACCTGATATGCTCGAGTATTCTATTCTTTAAAGGTCTGATTGTCCTTCCTACGTAGTTGATTCCACAACCACACGTCAATAAATAGATCACATATTGAGTGTCACAATTGATAAATGACTTGATCGGAAAATTCTGGATTTGATCCAGAAAATTATTCGTAATCATTGGAACATCCTCCAAATGGATGGGAGCCTGAAAAAATATGTGGAAAAGGGTCCCCGTTTTGTCTACCGTAAGGCAAAAACCATTGCCACTTACATCTCACCCAGTTATGTTGCGTCTTTGCCTCCCCCCATCAGGAAATTTATAACTAAGGGATCATACAGATGTGGGAAATGTAAGATTTGCAGATTCATGATACCCTAAAAAAAATTTAGAGGTTGTAGATCCAATCAGGATTTTCCGATCAAGTCATTTATCAATTGTGACACTCAATATGTGATCTATTTATTGACGTGTGGTTGTGGAATCAACTACGTAGGAAGGACAATCAGACCTTTAAAGAATAGAATACTCGAGCATATCAGGTTAATTAAAAAAGGTGACACATCCCACCCTGTCTCGAAACATTTTGTACAATGCCCCAAAGGTAACATTAATGGGCTAAAAGTTCAGGGAATTGAGAAAATCTTCTATAAAGAAAGAGGAGGAGACATGCTGAACCTTTTAGACCGCAGGGAGGCATATTGGATATTTATGCTTCAGACAAGAACTCCCTGTGGTCTAAATATAGAATGGAACCTGTCTCATTTTTTGCATAAATGAAGGATGATTTATATTACACCAGTTCATTAGTATATTTAAATATTAACAGCACTATCTTCCCAGCACTATACTGTCCTTTTGGTATGAGACACTCCTTAAGGGTCTCGTCCGTGACCAAGTGGGCACCCCACCTTCTAAACATCTTGGGAGCCCTTTATAAATCTACTAATTACATAGTATGAGTTAAATTATAAATTACAGTACCCTTAGTTGTCAACAGGTAGTTATACAGTTTCTCTGACATTATATGAATTATGTGACTTTTGGAGGATAATAAGAATCTGTATATATAAAAGTATATTACATCTGTTGTTCCTCAGCCTTGGGGACATTGAGGACAAGACATACCAACAAGTCTTGTTAAATATCTTTATTGTTTTTAATATATATTTTGTATTTTCAATTTGTACACGTTTTGAACTATGTCTCAAGGTGCATATTGCATCATGTTAGCAGTAATTTTGTTCGTTTTTTAACAGAGTGCTATATGTACCACATTGTATGTTTTTGTTATATATGGGATTAGTATGGATAAAGCCCATCACCTATGACAGGTACAGTAGACTTGATAATTAGATCTTGTTTTCACATCCCTGTCATATACAAAATTTTAGTTGTCCTTGGTTAATCCTAGCCTGTATGTTCCGTGATTGCCTCTAGTGTGGGCGCGGGGGACCCGTTCTGATTGGTGCATTGTCGGCCGTGCACCACTTTCATTGGTGGGCCAGCGACATGCACCGGCCTATGGGAGACCCGCGATGACATCACTACTGGCAGGAGCAGAGACACTGACTAGATGAGTCTTGTCAGCCTCACGCTCCGATGTGAGCATGCGCGGACAGGGACAGGGGGCGGTACTTACCCACAATCCTTTGGCTTGGTGGTGCGGCGCCTCAGGTGACGTCACGCGCATGCGCACTGGGTGGCGGCGGCGGCGATTTCGCACAGATTTTCTAAATTTACCAATTATCAATCAGATATATAAGGGGCCTTATCCTAACACATCCCATACTCCTTGATAAAGGACCCCCAGGTTCGAAACGCGTAGGAGGTTCCTGTTTTTGTCCCCCAAGGGGGTTACCTGTCTTCCTGCATGCACGAATAAAACATAGCAGTTTTATCCTACACCTGGCTCTCTGGCTGTGCGCCATTCGTCTTTTTAATATTAATGACATACAACTTTAAGTAAGTACCCATATAACAGCATACATTTTAATGTTATGTTTTCTTGTGTCTTAACTCTGTAAGACATTACTTACCTTAATCTTCTTTCATACTTCATAATATTGGCATGTGATCATGTATGATTTTTGGTTACAATAGCAGATCTGTAAGGCTGTACTGTCGCGGCCGAGTTTATTCGAGCATTTGCCCGCCGATCGGGGCTTCCCCCTCTCCTCTCCGGGTCCGCCGGGTCCCCCGGAACCCCCTGCCGCCGTCCCCCACATCGCGGGACACCAGGGCTCCCCGAGGGACGCGCGTGCAGGGAGCGCAGGCACCCGATGACGCGTGACCGCGCATCGGTGATGCGCGGCACGCCGAGGGGATGCCACTAGCAAGCCGGGAAATCTCCCGGCTTGCGGAACTGGCCGCACTGCAATAAAGTGTGCCGCCAGTGTATGAATATATCTGTAGTGGGTGTGTGTGTGTGTGTGTGTGTGTGTGTGTGTGTGTGTGTGTGTGTGTGTGTGTGTGTGTGTATATATATATATATCTGCCAGTGTTGTCAGCAAACAGGCCTTGTGTTAATGAGATATAAATGTTAGGACACTTGCTACAATTATGGTATCAGTATGAGTAAGCCCCTAATTCACTCAGCTGTATTTAACTTTGAATATGATTTCAACAAGGCCTGCTTACACACCTCTATGCCTTTAGTTTTGCACGCTATATATAATATATATATATATATATATATATATATATATAATCAGAATAAACAGTACAGGCCTTCATGGCTGCAAAGAGGCCTTGTTTGCTGTTAAATACAACTTCTACACAGCTGACTCAATTAGGCCCTCAAACATTCTGACACAGTAATGTTATAAACTTTAATGAACTGTTAAGATAATTACAGCAAGGCCTGTTTGCACACAACAAGGCTTTCAATGTAGCAATATATATATATATATATATATATATATATATATATATATATATATATATATATATATATATATATATATATATATTATATATATATATATATATATATATATATATATATATAGCAACTGTAAATATTACTGTATGTTCATTTGCATGTCTTATGTACACACACACACACACACACACACATATATATACACACACATATATAGACATATATACATACTATATATATACACACAATATATAGTTAAATATATATAGATATATATAAATATATATATAAATATATATATCTAATTATATATATATATTTATTTATATATATATATCTATATTTATCTATATATCAAGAGAGACAAACAGAGAGAGTCAAAGAGAGAGAGAGAGAGAGAAACAGAGAGAGAAACAGAGAGAGAAAGAGAGAGAGAGAAAGAGAGAGAGAGTCAAACATAAAAAGAGACAAAGAGAGAGATGTGTGTATGGTTAATTTTAGCTAAGTGTAAGTAGAAATCTGTTCATCATAGCATTGTAGATGATTTCACACACATTGTTATTGTAATTAAAAGAGTAAACTTGTTTTGCACATTTTGATTGCCTAAGCCGAAAGTAAAGTTTCGATTCCTGTGAAAAGAGGGTATCTTAGACAAAGAATTTCAGCCAATTATTGTAACAAATTTCTTGTGGGAGAAAACCTAGGCGTATAACTGTTAGGTTGTATTATAACCTTGGAACAAACCGCGAAGATAACATGTAACTATTCACACATTCAGCAGACATCCGTATGCGTTCAACTTAGACACTGTACACTTGAAGAGAGAAGAAATGGCAAGAGCTTCCACATTGCACAGCCATCCACGTAAATCATACAAATTTTTGATTTATGAAGCAATCGAGTCAACGCCACAGAAAAAGGCAACCGTGGGGGAAATCTATGACTTGATCCAAAAAAAATATCCATACTACCAAGAACCAGCCAAACAAAGAAATTTTAAAACTTCTGTACGTTTCACTTTATCGGCAAATGAATGTTTTGAGCGTGTCCATGATCGTCAAGATCAACGATATGGATGCTGGCATGTTGCTTCATCATTTAAACTTACCATGGAACATATCTTCTGTTAAATAGCATATTTTTGCCAGTTACATTGAAGCTGCACAGACTGTCACGTCTGCTGATATACCTGCACCGTCCATTCATCAAGACCAGATGAAAGATGGATATAACTACTATGATATGTATCCAAACTTATATGGCCAATAAGAATGTGGATGTGAAAACAACCAACAACTGTACGTGCCTCCGGACGTCTTGTTTGAAGAATCCACTGCAGATCCATATGATGGCCTCACGGAGATGTGTCTGATTCAGGATTCAACGGTTGCCTCAACCATGGATGATACAGTTGTGCCTTCCTGGAGCGAGTTGTTGCAGCCAAATCAGTTTTGACTTCTACAAGAATGGTAAATACAAATTTCGTTATGCCTTTACTCAAATGATATATGTACATTAATAATATACACAATTTGTTAGCCAAATGAGTGGATACAGCATAACATTGCAGACAGCCTTACATGTAGCGTGCACAAAGACATTATTTCCTATAACAATATACTACATGACGAACCATTACTACACATTGGTGACGGAGTCCTAAATCATAGATTATTATCGCTTTTAAAGTATCATTTCCACATGTTACACTAACTGTAACACACACACACACCTCATTGTTTAGCATTCAACATATAAAAACAAAGTGTCGCCCACATATGATGTGGGAACGTGGTTATGTCCCAAGGCGTCCTTAAAAAGGTTACCGATACGAGGCGCATGCGCGACGGCAAGGAGTATGGCAGCCTAGTTTGAGAGCTCCCTGCCTCGCTTCCCGATATATCACGTAAAATCTACCAAATTCCACACCAAACGGCACACAAACTCATGTAAAGATTAAACAATTAGCCAGAATGTCACGGAAGACCCACAAAACAACGAAAAAACGAGGGCTACCAGAATATTTTGGCAGACCGGGCAGCGCGGTGCAGGCTCAGAAATGGCGCCGGTTTCAAACGCCGGCTCAGAAACTGAACCCGACGGGGAGGAGGAGGAATTAACCCTGCAGGAACAACTGCCGGCAAGACAATGCGACATAACTAGACTTTGCACTGATCTTAAAGCTTTCTTTCAAGCTGAAATAAAAGAGCTTAAAAGGGAAGTGTCCGGACTGGGTGAAAGGACAGGAGTTCTGGAAACGAAAGTGGACCAATCTATAAGAGCCATCCGGAGACAGGATAAAAAAACTATTGACTTACAAGAACAAATTAATGAATTAAAGGAGCGTCAAGAAGATGCTGAAAATCGCGACAGGCGAAATAACCTCAGGATAAGAGGGGTCCCGGAGAGTGTCTTGGACTGTGAGGAATATATTATACACTGGATGGAGACACTGCTCCCTGAAAACCCGAAAGACACCCTGGCAATGGACAGATGCCACAGGGCACTGAGAGCTAAACCTTTACAAAACGAGCAACCAAGGGACATAGTAATACGTTTACACTATTACAAAACAAAAGAAACCATACTTAATAAAACCAGGCCCCTACCTGTTGTGGAACATGAAGGAGTGCGGCTCTCGGTGTTCCAGGACCTGTCCCCAATAACACTGGCCCGCCGGAGAAACCTACTGCCCATCACCAGAACCCTGAGGGAGAAAGGAGTCAGATACCGGTGGACCTTCCCCTTCGGCTTACAAGTGGCTCGGGGAGGCAGAACCTTCACCATCAAGGTCCTGGAAGATGGACCCTCTTTCTTGGGCAAGCTGGGACTGGGGGAGGGCCCCATAGCTGCTGACCCGGCGAGTCCAACCCCGGACCCCATCTGGTCACAGACCCCAAAGTCCCCCCGAGCGCAGAAAGATAAAACCTAAAAATGTGAGTTAAAACTAAAGTTCAGAGTTAAGTAGCTGTTTGGTTGCACTACGAAGTTAACTACAACAGGTCCCAATGCCCACAGATGAAAGAGACATTGTTGATCTATGCCCTAATAGACTGTTGAAAGTGGCTAGTTAATAAGCTACGAATTCACTTACCCCCTGAGAGTCCGGATCGTGGAGATGAAGAAAAAGCAGATGTCCCCATGGTGTCCAAGATGGAGCTCGTCGCAGAAGATGGCGGTGCAACACAAGGCTGATGGAGTCCACGGTGACACACAGGAGCCGGATGGCAGGTTTGGGCGGGAGCCGGGAGAGCGCGCAAGCACCTCTGCATCGGGAGAAAGCTGGATCCAAAATGGCGGCGGCCGGAAAGACGTCAGCAGGGAGGGGGCGGAACCGGCAAAACAGACGCCATCTTGGAGGAGGCAAGGAGTACCAGAAGGACCCGAGAGGTGACCAAGACGCGCCGGAGCGGGGTAAACGGAAAGGCCCTCACCGGCATGAGTTAGAAAGTCCCAGCTCCCGGCGGGCAAATTTAAACAGGTCAAAGATGCGGAGGAAAGCAAAAGACGGCAACTGACAAGAGGAGAAGGTTTGGGAAGTAGCGGGGCGGAGGAGGAAGGTGGAGAGAGAGACAAGGGCATAAGGGGAATGGAAAAGGGGGGTCCCAGATAGTTTAAAGGAAAGGGGGGAGATGAGGAGGGCAGCACAGAAGCGACGGAGACGAAGGAAGATGCAGGTAGGATCAGAATGGGATGATAGGAGGTTAATAGAAAAATAGAGGGAAGGAGGAAGGCAGGATTAGGGTGGGATAAAGTAGGAGACTGAGAGAGGGAGTAAGTAGGCAGGATGAAGAATAGATAGAACGCAGGGCAGGGATTAGGATAACGAAGGAAGTAGAAGGTTCAAGTATGTAGATAGAGGGGGAGGCATCCGAGGGGGGCACCTTAAGAAGAAGGAGAGATGAAAGTGGTAGAACAGGAAAGGGGAGGTAGATAAGAGGGAGATAGAGGGATAGGGGGATGTGGAAGGCACAAGCAGGTCATACTAGGAAAGGTAGAGAGGGGGGGACCAGGAGTGATGAGAACAAAGTAAGTGACGGGGTAGATAAAGGAGCGTGAGCTAAAGAAGAAAAGGGAACAAGGAGAGAGACGTGAGTAGAAGGTGGAGAGAGACATTCGTAGGGCCCGAAGCTAGGAAGATCA
The DNA here is from genome assembly GCF_040206685.1 of Ascaphus truei. Classification (NCBI taxonomy): domain Eukaryota; kingdom Metazoa; phylum Chordata; class Amphibia; order Anura; family Ascaphidae; genus Ascaphus; species Ascaphus truei. Next base: position 259,575,415 of record NC_134483.1, read on the forward strand.
AAAATAAAGAAATATCAAAAAGGGGACACTATGGGGAGGGACAAATTAGAGACATATCAGACTATTCAGGAGGACTTAGACGAAGCCTCTAAAGAAGGGGCAACGAGGCAAACGGGACCTGTTGGGTTTAGCCAAAGTTTGGTAGATAGGAAGATTTAGTAGTTTAAGGGAAGCGGGGGGGGGGAGCAGAGGGGGGAAGCCTGCTCCGAAGTCTACATGGGCCTGGCGCTAGGGCGGGGGAGAAAAACCCATACACTGGCGACACACTTTATTCGAGCTCGGCTAGTCCCACGAATTCGGGTATACCCGGGTGTATTGAGGTTTGTGACTGTTTTCTGCCCGAGTGCATTGAGGTATTTTCCAGGCAGGGATTGAAGCATTTTATTCCCGCTGTCTGCAATACTGCACAGTATATATATATATATACTGCATTACAATTCATGAATTTATGCCATCTGGTAGACACGCGAAGCATTGCAGCCTATTAAATCCTAATCATTATCATTTAACAGATCAGCCGCCCGTCAGCCAGGCATGAACCCAGGCTGGGAAGGCAAACGCAACGGGGCTTGTCAGAGGTGAGGAGCGGCGCATTCCAGGTATCTGCCAGGTACATACTGGGTATTTGCTCGAATAAAGTGTGTCGGTGCAGTAGGTGCACGGGCGCGACCTTTGGGGTTAGATGGTCAGGGAGGGGTGTTAAACATCACGCCCCAAGACTGGACATCCGGCACAAGAGCCAAAAACCCAGAGGCAGAAGTATCGGCGAAAGGAGAGATGCAAGAATACGCCGAGAAATATTAATTGTTATTGTATGTTGTGTTGTGTATTTGTCTACCCCCCTGTCCCTTGGTGTTTGTTCCCTTTCCCGTATCCTTGCAGAGGGGCCCGGAGAGATTCGAGCGGGTGGAAAAGGCAAGAGACCCACGACAAGACAAACTCGGAATGACAAGATGAAGCTACGTCAGAAGGCCCAGCACAGATCTACTAATGAGTAAGGACATAGTGTTAGTATCCCATAATGTTAAGGGCCTCAATAGTCTGGCTAAACGGAGAATCGCATTTAGAGACTACAGACGCAAAGGTGCGGAGGTGCTCTTCTTACAGGAGACCCACTTTTCCCAAAACAACTTTCCCAAGTACTTTGATAAGGACTTTCGGACTCACTTCCTAGCTTCAGCTCGAGTAAAAAAAAGAGGGGTCGCTATCCTACTCCATAACCGTATACCATTCAGGCATGACAAATCATATAGTGACAGAGAGGGGAGATACCTAATAATCACAGGCTCCATCAGGGAGTATCCAATAACATTGGCTACAATATACGCCCCGAATGACAATGAGACATAATTTTTTAGTAGTTTCTTTGATAAGCTAAGTAAAGTTGCAAAGGGGAACATTATAGTAGCGGGTGACCTGAATAGAGTCCTCAACCCAAGCCTAGACCGTAGCACGACCACTAACAAACCACACAGACAGGACGTATTAACTTTGACAAAAGGCCTAACAAGTTGTCAGCTTATAGACATATGGAGAGAGCAACACCAAGGAGTACGTGAGTACACTTTCTACTCTCACCCCCACAATACATACAGCCGGATAGATTACTTCCTTGTGTCCAACAGATTGGTCCCTTGGTTCTCTCGTTCAGAGATCCATGATATTTCATGGTCTGACCATGCACCTATAGAGCTGCGGTGCACATTAGTTCCGCTGGACAGACCTAGAGCGAATTGGAAGCTAAACGAGATCCTCTTAAAGATCCCGGATCTCGGATGGGAGGTAGGTGAAAAAATTACAGAATATTTTGAGGAGAATGAGGGGGGCGTGGCGTCACAAGCCACGCTGTGGGAAGCTCATAAGGCAACCCTCAGGGGAATATTGATGAATCTGGCCGCCAAGCGGAAACGGGAAAGAGAGAAAAAAACTTAGGACTTAGAAACACAAATAGCTGAGCTCTCTGCCCTGCATAAAACGAATAAGAGGGAAAAAACGCTTAAACAACTTTTAGACGCCAAAATTAAACTTAATCTTCTCCTCACCTCCCAGGCTGAGAAGGAAATGGCTTGGTCGAAGCGTAAATTTTATGAAAAAGCGAACAAACCTGATACACTCCTTGCCAATAAGCTAAAAAAGAAGCTTCAAAATTACTCTATTCACGCAATTCGGAACCAACAGGGGGACCTTACCTCCATACCTGGGAAAATCGTAGAGGCTTTTAAAACCTACTACGAAGAGCTATATAATGGAGACAAGGTCACTCATAACACTAAAACGGGAGAGTTATTGAACACCTTCCTAAAAGAGGCAAATTTACCAACATTGAGAAGGGACGAGAGAGAGGCGCTGCAGGCGGACTTTACTCTTGAGGAAATACTGGAAGTCATCAAAGCATTAAAACTGGCCAAGGCGCCGGGGCCCGATGGCTTTTCTAATCTATATTATAAGAAATACGCTAAAATTCTAGCCCCACATATGCTAAAACTATTTAACGATATTTTGGAAGGGGCCTCCTTTCCAGCACAAATGCTTCAGGCTTCCATCTCTGTGATCCACAAACCTGGAAAGGACCCGGCAGACTGCAAGAGCTACCGCCCCATTTTACTGATCAATTCCGATATCAAAATCTATTCTAAACTCATTGCAAACAGGGTGGGTAGTGTCCTTCCCAGGTTAATCCATACGGATCAGGTAGGGTTTATCGGAGGCAGACAGGCGGCAGACAACACCAGAAGAATTATTGATCTGATCGATCTGGCCCAAAAGAAAAAAACACATTCCATGGTGCTAAGTCTGGACGCAGAGAAAGCCTTCGATAGAATAGAATGGCCCTATCTAACGGAAACTCTGGGAGCATTTGGCTTTAAGGGACGTCTACTGAGGGCCATCATGGCGCTGTATGAGGGCCCAACGGCGAGAGTGAGGCACCAGGGCTTTCCCTCTGAGCAATTTCACATAAAAAGTGGAACGAGACAGGGATGCCCGCTGTCGCCGTTGCTGTTTGCTCTTTGTATAGAGCTACTGGCGGCGCACATACGCAACAGCCCAGATATCACAGGTATCTCAGATGGAGAGCTCGAGTATAAGGCCGCTCTGTATGCGGACGATGTTATTCTAACGCTGTCCAAACCGCTCACGTCCCTCCCTAATGTATTTGGAATCCTGAGCAAATTTAACCGCATTTCCGGCTTTAAGATCAATCAGTCCAAATCAGAAGCCCTCAATATAAACCTTCCCAAGGAAGTGGAAAAACTGATTGATCTTAACTTCAATTTTAAATGGCAACCCTCCGCTATCAAATATTTAGGGGTATATCTTACACGGGACTACAAAACTCTATATAAGGCAAACTTTCCCAGGTTAATAAAGGCGCTGAGAGAGGATCTCAGGGTGTGGGCAAAAGGGGGCATCTCATGGATTGGAAGGATACACTTCGTGAAGATGAATCTCCTCCCAAAGATATTATATCTTTTCCAGAGCCTACCTGTACCGGTGGTTCACTCTGACATCCTCTCCCTGCAGTCAACTATTATGAATTTTATATGGAATAAGAAAAACCCACGAATTGCTAAGGGTATATTAAAGAGACCCACAGTGAGAGGAGGATTAGCGGTACCTTGTTTGTTTGCTTACCACAAAGCGGCCCAATTGGCTCAAATTCTCCAATGGCACACGGACCCAAGCCTTCGGAGATGGGTAGAGTTGGAGAGAAAGTGCTGTGCACCGATTGACATCCAGAAGCTAATCTGGCTGCCCAAGTGTGGGAGGCCACTAAATTTAAGTGTAAATTAACTACAAAAGCTTCTCTTATGACGCCAATCATTGGCAACCCAGATTTCGCTCCAGGGCTGAACAGTAAAAATTTGACGTACTGGATACAAGCAGGCATAACCCGTCTGAAGGATCTGGAGGGTAGGATACATATTCAAACATTTGAGCAAATTAAATCCGCAAAGGATATCCCAAACACAGAATTTTTTAGGTATCTCCAGATCAGAGATTTTTACAACCAAACCCCAATTAAACCAGCACGCACCAATTTTGAGCAGCTGTGTTCCAGAGATGTGGACACAAGGGGACTCACATCTAGAATGTACAGGGAAGTGGTCTGTCCGGAGACAAAAAGCGAGACCCGGTTAAGCTACATGCGACAGTGGGAGACTGACCTAGGGGAGACGCTAGAGGACGAGGAATGGGAGCAGATCACACAAGCAGTAGCTAAAAGCTCCATATGTACCACACTGAAGGAGAACGCGTATAAGGTCCTGATGCGGTGGTACTACACCCCAGCTAGATTGGCTAAATTTGTTAAGGGCTACTCTCCGCTCTGCCCAAAACAGTGCGGGGAGGTGGCCGACCTGCGACACATGCTGTGGTCGTGCATGAAAGTGGTCCAGATTTGGGAACAGATTAGAGATTGGTTACAGCGGATGCTCGATTGGGAGATCCCCCTGGACCCGTGGTTGTTCCTGCTGGGCAGACGGATCCAGGGTATGTCAAATGCGACGCACAAATTAATCGCGCATTTTGCAACAGCCACTAGATGCGAGATCGCAGCATTATGGAAGCAACCAGAAATCCCAATTATCCCCAAGATTCGAAATAGGATTTGGCATGTATGCCGGATGGAGCAATTAACGAGTTTGGTTAATGACACCGGCACAAACTTTTTAAAAGTCTGGTCGCCTTGGCTGACTCAGACAGATATCCCCGGGGTGGATGCCACCGCAATCTTGCGTTAATAGGTTCAGGCGCGTTCTCCTTGGGGGGTCAGAGACGGAACGACAAATAGCGACGAACAGTTAGAGGACAGCCCCCGGAGTAGTAGCCCCCCAAAACAAATCAGCGGAAAAATTTTTTTACGCCAGAGACAGAAGCAACCAGCACGACAGGAAGCCCGTAAAAGACATCACATCAGCAGGAACACCCTGGGTCGACCCTCTCCCCCCCCCCTCTCTCCGCCCCCCTCCCCTGCCCGTCGTCTGGTTTGTCTTGTCTGTCCTGTATGTGATGTCCTTGTCCTGTACTGTGGCAGTTATCGTAGCCTGATAAATGATTAAAAAATATTATTGGGGGGAAGTAACACAATGGGATGTGATACAATGTATGATGTTGTGACCCCAATAAAGAAAAATTTGAAGTTGAAAAAAAAAAAAAGGTTACCGATACAAGGCTCACCCCCGCGTGAAACAATATTGGCTGTGCCCATAGCTTATTGTTACGGTCAGTGCAGTGTGTCATGCGCGCGCTCGGTGGGGCGGTGCGTGCACAGCACTGGAGGCCAATGTTCATTCAGTGGTAGGGGTGTTTGCGTGCATTTCACGGTGCCTTAACATGACATCACACGTATTTTGTTCGCTAATTGACTGATCGTCCGTTTTCGCCATGGGCACACGTCCATTTACAAAGTTTAGATATGTACGTGTGTAGAAGTGAATTTGTTTCGCTTCCATATCATAACTTTCAGCCATGATATGCATACTGCTAGCAGCCCCATGGAGGGACATGTATTGAACGCACAGCGTACACATCATTTTGCGCATGCGCTAAGACTTAGTCCACACAATTGTGACGGTGTGCACGCACATTATTATGTATACAGGCACCAGAACAAACATATCAGTAGTAATGCCAGCAACGCCATTTGAAAAATGAGATAGTTCTGTATCTTTAGTTTTATCCTTGCAGTTTAAACATATACGTAACTTATGCGTGAATATCCACAATCATATAGAGATGTGTTAAGCGTTGTCATGCTGAAACAGATAAATGTGCCATCTTTGAAAATCATGTGTTTGCTGTATTTTACAGATGTCAAGAATGTATACATGGGACCAATGTATGATTTCAGATGGGACAATCGTTATATTAGATGATTGTGACGACTAGCGAACAACTATTATAATAAATATGTAACAATGCTTTCAATGATTGGTGCGCAAATTAACAATCACTACATAATGTTATCCTATTGTGCAAATATTTACAATGGACTTAATTATCATAATGATGTTGCTAAGCACTGAAGTTAGATCTTATATTCATAAATTTTACATTTCTACTAACATTATATGTATTGTCATGTGATATATGCTATCCACATTATCACTCCGCAAACACATTAATCTACTATATATTATATTCTCACATGTGACTTGTCAAAGAATGTAAATGCTACATAACAACTCGTTGAAATTGTATCTGAACGTACACAATAACAATAGGGAAGTGATAAAAACTTTTGAGTCGTGTGAATGTTATATTATCACCTAGGTTGTAGTGGTAACCTAACATGCATGAGCTAATGAATGTTAGGTACAGATCATTAAACCATGAACATTTGTGTGTACATTTAATTCACACGAGTAACTATAGTTTAGTGTTATTAGTAAACGTTCAACACATACATAGCTAAGTAACGCCAATGATAAAAACAACATTTTTATGTAGGTTTATATTATTTCTGGTAGAAATACATGCATCACACCAAAACTAAAACACACACACACACTATGTTACTGAAATGTGTGCGTATGTAAATGTCTACTTCATTTATGTTCATATGTTGACAGTAGTTATAAAGGATCATGATCATTATGAATAAGTAACGTGAATGAAATAAAAATTTGATTAACTACATTGTCATTGTGTTGAATGATTTATGAAAAGTTGAGAATCCAAAGAACTATACTTTGGAATGGTGTTAACATTTTGACAAATGCCAGATGTACGTCAAATCAACACACATCTTTCACTTATACATACACATGTGACAATGTAGTAATCAACATGAAGATGAAGTGAGAGCATTAATAATCACATACATTGCAATGTTAATGATGTTTACCACATTTGGGTCATTTCATACAAACATGCATTGAGTGTTAACATCGCTCATGTGCATGAATGGATGTTGTTACGTTGTCAAAATGACATGTTATGTAATGTACGTAATGGTTTGAAAACACACTGCACAATAACCACCAAGTGTAGAAAAACGCACGGACACAATACAGAAACGACATTTTTCAATTGTCACATCTTTTTCATTACGTTCTCTTTATACATCCTGTAACTATACCTGTATCGAGGTTTGCACATCTTATTACAAATGTGAATTCAAATACATACCATGAGCAGTCCTTGGAGTGATATACCTTGAAAAATAAAACATGAATGAATATAAATCATTGTCATGACATGTTCATTAAGGTTAGCAACACACAGAAGTGACACTTTTGTATGTGATATGAAACAAAATCTAGAATACGTCAAATATGATCTTAAATACACAATAGTCTACACATCATTGTGACACACATGTCACACTCCAAAAGAAAAATTGTATGTAACCATATTGCACTAGCTATTGCCAATCGACAGAGTAGGTTTATTGTTTATGCATAACCAAAAAGAGCATGTACAGAAAATATAGATTTAGTACACATTATTTCCTCACGTACACACAACACCTTTTTGTGGTAAGAAGTATAATACAACCTGTTGATGAATGACATACCGGTGCCACATGCAATTGTCCACACAGCAGAGAACAGAAAGGTGGGAGAACCATATTCATCTGTTTACTAAGTGAATGGTATTTGGACACATGTATTTATCATTACAATGAATTAATACATCTATGTAGTACTATGAACATATATGTATTTGCTTACAAGAAAAATATGTGTTTATGACATTCCGACGTGTCTCCACACCACTGTCTGTTTGCTCAGTGGCAGCTGGTAAATTTACGGGATGCTCCTCCTCCAAGCCCTGACGTATGTCGGTTTCTAAATTATGGCAGAGTGCCAGATTGTGCAAAATGCAACATGCAATTATAATATCTGACACTTTAGCAGGCTTATATTGAAGTGTCCCACCAGTTCTATCTAAACACCTGAATCGTGTCTTCAGAAGCCCAAATGTCCTCTCTATGACGGATCATGTAGATATGTGCCACGTTATACCTCTCCTCTGCTTCACATTGAGGGTTTGCAACCAGGGTCAACAGCCACGGCCAAATTCCGTATCCTGAGTCCCCTATAATCCATCGTACACAAATATGATACAATTTGTGTTAACATTATTACATTCAACAGTTCATAGAAAAACAAGAGTTGTTTGTTAACACATCATAATATGTACTCACCCACCAGCCAATCAGGTCCAAAATAGCCTTCTTTGAAAGCATGGAAGACTGATGAGTTTCTCAGGATAGAGGAATCGTGACTGGAACCAGGGAATTTGGCTACCACATGCATACTCTTCCTCGTGGCATCGCATACCACCTGTACATTCTGGGAATGGTAGTGCTTATGATTGCGGTAAGCATGCTCACTCTGACTAGGCGGGATCAAAGCAACATGGGTGCAATCTATTGCACCCATCACACATGGTATCCCGGCTATGGCATAAAAGCCATTCCTCACTTCCAGCCACTCTGTGTGCTCTGTAGGAAAATGAATATAATTCCTAGCGCGTCTATTCAGTGCACATAGAAACTGGGTAAAGGCCCGTGAAAATGTAGATTGCTAGACCCCGCCCACTATGCCCACAGTTGTCTGGAATGACGCGGAAGCAAGATAATGTAATGAGCACAGCATTTTAATAAGCCCAGGGACTGCACGACCTCTGGCTGTCACAAAATCTAAATCTACATGTATCTCTTCATAAAGAGCTAAGATTGCTGCTGAACTCAAATGATACCGATTTATAATCTCCTCCTCACTCATCCCATCTAACATGGTTCTCTCCCTGTACAAACGAGGATGAGGCACAACTTCTCTCCTCTCTCTTCTCCTCTCATCGCCTTGCCCTCTCCCTCGCCCTCTCCCTCTACCTCTCCTCTCCGCGTCCCTGTCCCTGTCCCTGTCTCTGTCCCTGTCCCTACCTTGGCCTGTGACATCCTGTCCCTCAGCTAGCATCTCCTCCAATAGAATTTTCCTCCGTCTCATGAACATTCGTATCATTTTCAGGTCTGTAGCTGTCAATGCGCAGGTAATTGGCCTCCTTTAAATATCTATGTGATGATGTCAGGTGACTTGATGAAGTGCAAGGTGTTACATTAACATATCCAAGTAGTTAATTCCAAAATGGTATCCAGTATCAAGTAAATGGATTATTTGTGTGTTCACCAGGCAATCATGATATTTGACAATGATGTAACGTTAAGCTTTGTACAACAATTTATTCGCAAGTATTTATGGAATGTGTAATGCATGTACCACTTCTGAATGCAACACTCAGTTATCTCATTAGGATACAACCATGACATTGACGTTGAAAAACTATGTTGCAACATGTCTAATTTCGCATGTTATTGTCACATGTTCACATGAACTAATTGTAATGTGCACATGCATAATTTAAGCCATCAGGATACTTGCTATTGATTATGTTTCAATCGTGTAAAAATGAGTAACTATTATAGATCTGTGTATAACTTAGCATGAAGGGATTATAATGCATTGTGTACAATGTAAACATGCAATGTTATTGAGTGTCCAATTGCGGACGTCATCAAAAGAGGGAGGTCACAAAGAACATGTAAACATGAAAACAAACAGCTACATTTACATTTGATCATGCGTTACACATTCAAAGCATTCTCTAATGTATACCAACATTACTATACGCTGGATCTGTTAGATGTGTGAAATCTGTTACAGTACATCATATAATAATTTGAAGCAAACTTAAGTAACATGTTTCATATTATGTGACCTCTTCCTTTAAGAGTTTACTATAGGAGTTTACCTTGACACATCATAACATTAAGACTAATGTGACACGCAAATCATCATAACATAGAAAAGTACAATGTCAATAATAAACGTAAGCGGTGACACGATGAAGTGAATCACATCGACACTGTAATGCCAAGCACATATGTATTAGGAGCAATAGAATGTAAACACTCCTATAAAGTTATAAGTCCCCGCTCCATTGACTCCATTGATGTAGAGATGAGCTATTTTTTCTAAGTGCCGTCCCGGCAACCTTGCCAATCCTTCTCCCCTCCAACTTGCCAACTTTAGTTGGCGGGACAAATTGCCGTAGAAATCTCCATTTTTGAGTGCCGATCAGCACCGATAAGCTGATTGGGGCTACTAGAATACAGCTGATTTCAAAAAGTGCCGAAAAGTGCTGATAAGTGGGTTATCGGCAGCCGCATACCGATACATTTTTATCGGGAAGACAAAATGACGATTTTGACCACTTATCGGCGCTTACTGAATCTCAAATGCAATTCTGGCGGGAAAATGCCGAAAAAAGCCTTATCAGCACTTACTGAATGAGGCCCTTAGAAAGGAAAGACATCTGTCTCTTGTAGGGGAAGGCTTCTTTGTTCTCCAGGTTTAGAAGTACTTTCCCCTTTGTCTTGTTGGCAGCGTGCAGTCTCTTCTGGCAAGCTCAAGACGTCTGTCTCCTTGTTCAGCTCACAGGTGTGCTAAGGAGTCTCACTTCCTGTCTCAGAGGCAGACTTTTTCTAACACCTCTTATCAGCCATGTGCTGATCAATTAACCAGCACACTGCTGGATTAGAGGCACGTTTTCTGAACAGGGTAAGTCCTCTGTTACATACCTCCCCTGTTTGTGGGAAGCTCGGGCTTGCCACAGCCAAAGCCCATCCTTCCACTCTCAATCGAGATATCTCTGTGACTTGAATGAGAGTGGATGGAGGAGAACCCTCAGTCATGCTGGGATTTGAGCAGTTCCTCCAGTTAAGTAGTGTCTCCTCCAGAAGGTGCTTAAGATCAGCAGTCCTCAGTCGCTCAAGGAGAACTTTTCCCAAGTAAAGTCTTTCTACTGACCACGTGGTCCTGAGCTTTCCCCTGTGTCGGGCACTCCTCTTTTTGTAGGCAGACTGTATGGCGACAGTCGCAGAGCGCCTATGCAAATCGCTCTCTCTCGCCATCCTTCCCATGTGCTCCACTTTAGCACCAAATGTCCATTTCCTGGTATCACAAGAGCGCCCAAGAACAGCCACTTGAGCCCTCAGTTCTTGAAGTTGTCTTAATGCACTTTTCCCATTCAATTTAGTCGCCAGTTCAGCTTCTTTGGGATTGAGTTGCGATTCCAGCTCCATTTCAAGAGAATGTCCTATCTTTTCAGCTTCCTCAGCTAAGGATTCTTCTGGCTTTAATTCTGCACTCTTACCTCTGTTTGTTGCCTGTTGGGCGGTTGCAGGTTTGGCTAGTGCTTTCTTAGGTGGCTCAAACTTCGTAATCTTGTTTTGAAGGTGAGTGGTGTCCCCAGTTCTCACTGTACCCTTGTCCTCACGGGCCTTAGTTACTGTGGGATACCGATGCTTGGACACAGCCAATACCTTTTCTCGTATTGGAGGCATCTGTAAGTTACTTGTCTGCAGAGTCTCACTCTGTTTCTTGAGTGTTTCCTGCCATTCTCCTTTCAGGGTCTTTATTTCTTCCCTGTGCTTTCTCTGAGCTTGCTTCCACCTATCATTTTTTATTTTGTGGAGCACTGTGAACTTCTACGCTTGGGCCGCAGATACTCGTCTCAGTTTCTGGACCTTTTTGCACTCCTTCTTGTACCGAGTCACCTGGCCTCTAAGCTTAGCCTCTAGCGATGCTTTGGTGATGGTCAGGGTAGCCTTCAGTTTAACCTGCTGCTTTGCGAGGACGCGCTGGGTAATCAGACGTTCCTGCAGCACTTGTATTTCCTTAGCAGCCTGCAGATTTTCTTCCTGCAGAGTTCACTGCTTCTCCTTGGCATTCTGGAGGTGTGTACGCAGATCTTGCAGTTGGTTCTGCAGTCGGTGCTCTGTTTCAAATTTTTCATCTTCCAACCGTTTCTTTATTTTTTCAAGCTCGTGCAGCTTTTCATTCTTTCCATTGACGTGGTTTGTCAACTCCGAATTTTCATTTTTTAATCTTAAATTTTCTCCTTTATCAGTCTCTGTACTATTCAGGGCCTCCTTGCAGTCCACCTTCCATTTTTGCACATCTGCTTGGCGGCGGGCTGTCTCCTGGTGTGAGACTTCCATCTCCAGGTTTACGTTCTGAAGCTCCTTCTGAGAGACTTTGAGATCTAAGTTAAGATGGAGGATAGTTTTCTTTGAAATGTCCAGCTCCTCAGTGAGACTATGAATTTCCTTTCTGGAGACTCCAGTTCTGTGCGGCAGCTGTTGATCTCATGATGTGAGGCATCCAGTGCTCTGTGGAGTGTATGAACTCCTTCTGAGATACGCCCAACTCTGTCCGGACACTGTTTATCTCCTGTTGTGAGGCATTCAGCTCTACGCGAAGAGTGTGAACCTCTTGCTGAAAGACTGTCATCTCCTTCAGTGCCTCCTCATACTTCCGCTTCATTCTTGAGATCGTCCAATTCTGTCCTGGCCAAAGAGAACATTGTGAGCACATCTTTCTGTAGCTTCACGTTATTTTTCAGTAGCTCTACGTAATCATCTTTCTTCAGTTTCAATTGTTCACGGAGCAGATCACAGTCTTGCCTAGCAACCTTCAGGGCATCCCCAGGGCTGGTCAAGGGATTGTAACTCACCGGTTCTGGCTCCGCTTCCCTGGTATGGTTGGTTGAGGGTTTCTCACTATTAGCACGGACAGAAAATTCTTTGGGGTACACGACTTCTGCCTTGGGCCCTCTGAATATTCGGTCATCTGCGGGACGACTTCTCCATTTTCTCTAGGCTGCAGGGCATTTCGGACCTCCTTTTCCTCCGCAAGATCTGCAGATGTGTCTGTTCCTTCCACGGTAAGTGAAGAACCGCTTTTCTTTTTCTTTTTTCGCCTTTTTGTTTTGGATTACACGTCCTCTCAGGGATACTGGGGTCTCCATCTTCATTTGAAATTTTAGCAGCGTCATTGGATCCACATTGTTTTTCTTGCAACTGTAATAGCTAATGGAAATATTCGGTGATCCGCTGCTCCCGCTCTTTCTCCTGCCTATCATATTCATCATCATAGGGAGCTGTCTTTTCGGTTCGTACCGAGTTCAGGCACCCCCACCATTCTTGGGGAGTTTTGTGGGTGTGACTCGGTTTGGGTTCCCCATAAGAGATGTCTTCTTACTCATCGGACTGGAAGGGCCACTCTTCCGTGGGGTAGGGATCATTACAGGAACGCTGCATCTTGTCCTCCATTTTGGGGCTATCATGTGTATTTGTCTTCCTGACCTCAGGAGGCGCTATTGCAGCTGTTGCCACTGTATTTGCTAAAACTCCAAATGGTTGTAGTCCTACAGGTGGGCATATTTTGCTTGTAGAGGTCGTAGGTCTCACAGGCCTCTCTGTAGACTTTTTCTTCCCTTGGGTAAGTTTTACAATATTAGCATTACTGTCCATGCATTCACTCTCATCGTCTGAATAAGGCCTGAAGGGACACTGCTCCGTGTGGTGGGGTTCTTTACACCAGGAACAAATTTTCTTCCCTATTTTTGCAGAGTCTGTATTTGACTTCAGCTGGGTGGCCATTTTACATTCCCAGGGTTCTATTTCTTTAAATGTTGCTAGCTGCCCATTTTCTGGCTTCACCAAAGGCATTTGGTTTTCTGCTTGAGTTCAGTAATTTTCAGTCTCATCTTCGGGTATTATGGCATTCACTCTTCACACTTTGGGTGCCTGTTTTACTCCCAAGATACATAGATAGACTTTACTTGCAGAAAAAAAATATATTCTTTGCAGTGGAATATTTCTTTCACTCCCAGCAGGGCGACTCAACACTCAGCAATTGGCTTTGGGATACCATCTACTCAGTTCAGCAATTCCTTTTTTCCCGGTAGGGCAATTTTACCCTCAGCACTTGTTTGCTGAAAATTCCCCTGCTTCAGCACAGTCTTCCATCAATTTTCACACTTTTCTGCATATACTCCATTCACAGCTGGTAGTCCTGTGCGGTGTGGCAGCCTTTACTTGCAGAATCAGTACCACTCGTGGGTTACCATCTGTATTCACTGCTTCAGCGAAACATTTGAAAACAACAAACACCTATCCTTTTAAGGGCTAACTTACTTCTTGAACCCTGACTACGGCTGGAAGGCAAAACCCCTATTTCAACGACCATATTACACTTTATTGTGATAGGCAAGTAAGGTTTACCTGCTTCAGCAGTCTCTCTCTCTCTCCTCTTGGGATTGGGGAAAAGAGTCCATCTGTGGTTTTGTGGCTTTCTTCAGTGCAGTGTAGATTTCCTGCCTGGATATGTATCCCTTTAATTCTGGTCTCTGCTGCATGAGACCTTGTTTATGTTGCTCAGGCTGTTTGTAGGCAAAAAGCACAAAAAAAATTCACAGGCAATCTTCAGGGCCCCTTTTAACTTCAACGGCCACCTCTCGTCCCACTTCTGACGACCATATGTAAGAGGACATGTGCAGAGGTATACAATGGAGACTTTTTTAAAAATACAAATATAGAAATAAAACCTGGCGCATGTGAACATTAATTAAGTGGAATTAACAAAATCAAATGTGTATAGTCCATAAAAGGATATGAAGTGAGTAGAGTCCTTTCTTCCAGACTTGAGTGGTTAACGAATAGAGAATGGACTCAGTTCTCAAAGCAGGCAGAAAAAAATCCTCTTCACAGCAATTACTGTCCTGTAGATTGAGACATAAACCAGGGACAAAACATTGCGCAGTATTGTTTTTCAGCAATGAAGTCCTCACATATGAAGCTCAAACAAATGCCCACTTACTAGAGGTAGGTAGGCAGCATGCAGTGGAGAGAAACTGTATATGCGGTCTTCTAGATCCAGGCGTTTTCAGGGTGACACGAAACCCCACGTGGTGTCCCCGATTTCGATGGATACTAAAAGAACCTCCTTCTCTGGAAAGATGTCTCCTGAATCTGTCCCAGAACTCCTGTATTATAATCTCCAACAAGGGATAAAGAGAAACAGAGGATTGCGCAATATCATAAAAACTTTAATGACACCTATAGAACTAAAACAGAATTATACTTACAAAGAACCGTGAGTTTAAAATCAAATTGGAAGTGCCCGACCCGGCCACACATCAGCAACACACAGTCTCTGGTAGTCCTTGCCGGTACCCCGTGCACCTCGCGTTGTTCCGGCGTTGATCCACTTGGGAGTATTTCTAGTGAAACCTATGCAGTCCACAACTCCCTTTAGATTAGTATGTCCCCCAGACCCAAACATATATCTTGATATGTACAGATATACAAAAAGTCTTAAGAAAGGAAAGTCTTACCTGTCTCTTGTAGGGGAAGGCTTCTTTGTTCACCAGGTTTAGAAGTACTTTCCCCTGTGTCTTGCTGGCAGCGTGCAGTCTCTTCTGGCAGGCTCAAGACGTCTGTCTCCTTGTTCAGCTCACAGGTGTGCTAAGGAGTCTCACTTCCTGTCTCAGAGGCAGGCTTTTTCTAACACCTCTAATCAGCCAGGTGCTGGTCAATTAACTAGCATCCTGCTGGAGTAGAGGCAAGTTTTCTGAACAGGGTAAGTCCCCTGTTACAGCCCTGAATATTACAGAGACTGAAAAAAGAGAAAATTTAAGACTGAAAGAGGAAAATTCTGATTTGACAGACACGTCAATAAAAAGAATGAAAAGCTGCATGAGCTTGAAGAAATAAATAAACTTTTGAAAGATGAGAAGTTTGGGAGACTTCCTGTGATGTCACTGGGGTTGGTCAGATAGAAGCGGAGCTCCCGACACCCTCCCTAGCACTTTACAAGAACTAGCAATTTCCACGATCGAAATTCACCGAAAAAGTCTCCACACGTCCCCCCAGAGGTGCTGAAGATGCCGAACAAAAATAAAAGAACCCAAAACCAGGTTACTAGGTTATTTCGCCCCGCGCAGCACCAGCAGGAGGAGAGCTCCGAAAGCCAAAATGGCGCGGAAGAGCCTGCGCAGGCGGGAAGGGGATCCGATAACGCCCAATTTGACTTACCGGAAAAGGGGCTTAATAAGGATTACTTTGAGTCCCTCTTCATCACAATGAGGAAAGGATTTCAGCAGGACCTGACGACGGCCATAGAAGGGCTCAAGTCTGACTTAAGCTGCCTATCCCAGTGCACAGAAGTCCTTGAATCCAAAATGGAGGGGATCCTCCAAGCCCAATCTAACTCGGACGACGAAGTAAACAGACTGGGCCATGTAATTAATGAACTCAAGGATGCCCTAGAGGACCAGGAAAACAGAGCGCAGGCAAAACCTACGCATCAGAAACATCCCAGAATCTGATTCTCCTGAGTCCCTCCAGGCGTATCTGCGCAAGATCTTCTTAACCCTGGTCCCAGACCTGTCCGAGCATGACCAACAAATGGAGCGAGCGCACTGAGCCCTGGGACCCAAACATACTGACCCAAACAGACGGAGAGACGTTATTGTGAAGATGCATTCCTACGCGACAAAAGAGCGAATAATAGCCAGCAGAGGAAGAGGAGACCTCTGTATTGAAGATAACATTCTGCAAATTTATGGCAACCTCTCCAGGGTCACCATTAATAGATGGAGAGAAATGAAGCCCCTCACCACCGCTCTAAGAGAACGGGGCATAAAATAAAGATGGGGCTTTCCATTAAAATTAATGGTACTTAACAATGGACGCTACTTCTCTGTCTCCAACACAGACGAGTCACAAGAATTTCTGAAAGCCATTGGATGACAGCCTCCACAAAACCGAGAGTCAGCCCCCAGGGTCTCGTCCAGACCAGATCCTGCTGAGACGCCTCGCACCTCGGAACGCATAGCAAGCCAGAAGCAGTCCTGAAAATACCCCTACAACCGCGGCTGAGAGCCACATCTACCAACAGCACCCATCCTTCACATTTGGATGGCTGAGATAATTCTCCCCATAATTCCCCCTACCCACCTAACCCCTGCTGCAGACCCACCGTGTGCTGGAAATTATCCGAAAGCTGCAAAAGAAACCCCCCCGCTGAGAGACCCCTGCTACTCACTTACCTGCTGTTCCCGCTCCCTTCACTTTCTGGAACTGGCACCCCTGCCCTGCGTCCTCTACGGGGAACAGCAGCACGGATCAAGGAAAGAACACCCGGGATGTCTAAAACCAGCTGTTAACCCAGTCCCCCCACCACCCTCACCCCGCCCCAGCCCCGTTCCTCTCTCTCAACCCGCCCTTACTCCCACCGAATCCCCCCCTCTCTGCCACCAACTACCACCCCCCGCCCTGACTCTCCCTTTTCCCACAGCCGCCTCACCCGTCACCACCCCCGCTACTTACTGAAGTTTGGGATTCCCGTTGTCTCAACGAGCGCTGCTCCTCTGCGCCGGCCAGCCCTGAGGCTTCCGGTGCCCCCGTCTTCCTGGGAGGTGTCTGCGCCCGGTCCCCTGGCGAGCCTGACGCCTTCCATCGGGGGGCTACCCCGGCGGACGCCCGACTCCTGCTGATTCCTGGGCCACGACACTCAGGCTATCCTGGCTGCCACTGCCGCTGCCTCCAGTCATTACCATACGGAGACCTGCGGGACTGGAATGCGAGGAAAGAGGTCTCTGACTGGGAGCTTCCAGCCCATACTTTTGAGACGTTGTTCCCCCTCTTGAACCTCCAAACTACTGGAGTGGACAGTGCTTCCAACCCCTGGGGGTTTGGCTACGAGCATGTTGGATTCCCCATATCTCCCTGAACCTGGCATATCCCTAGTAGAGACTCCCTACCTCCCCCCCTCCCCCACACCTCTGCCCTTCCCATAAGCCTTCCCCCCCCTCCCATCCACCAGCCCTCCCCCACTCCCTTTCCCTAGGCTTCCTCACCCTCCTCCACGCTCTCTGCCCCCCCCCCTGCCCCTGACCTCCTTAGAAAAGCCCAGGCTAAGGTCCCTGTCATCAACCCAGCTCACATACATACAAATAATGCTACTATAAGATTCTGATGCTGTTAGCACACAATCATACTCCACTCCTTCCTCCCCCCACCCCCCCCATATCCACCCCCCCCTATCCACCCCCCTCAAATACACCCCCTTCCCCCCACCTCCTCCCAGCCCCCCCCTGCAATCCGCTGCCACCCCTACAAAATATAGTCCCCAGCTTCTTCCTTGCCAAGAAAAGGTATAGGCTAAACTGGAAACACGTGGCAAGTCACACAGAGTGCTCACCAATATCAAATGTGAATATGTCATAAATGTGTAAATATGTAGCGATTTAGCTCTTCCCTCCCCCCTGCTCCAACTCCTCCCCCCCCTCCCCATTTAAAAAAAAAGGGGTAACATAGCTCCCACCTCCCCCCCCAATGGAACAAAAGGTACATAAGTTATTTGTCCAACTCATCAAGGTGTAAATACGTTGCTGTGTAACTATATTGCTCCCCCTCCCCCCTCCTCTCTCCCGCCCTCTCCCCTTCTCTCTCCCCCCCTCCCCATTCTAAAAAAGTGGTAACATAGCCTCTAAACCCCTCTTAGGGCAAACGATATGTTATGTTATGTGAATATGTCATAAATGTGTGAATAAGTAGCCATATAGCAATGCCGCTCCCCCCTCTCTCCTCCCCCTCCCCCATCCCCCCCATACCTCCCTCCCGACTCCCCCTCCCCTCCCCCCTCTCCCCATCCAATAGAAGGGGTAACATTGCCCCTAAAACCCTCTTTCAACAAAAGGAACATATGCTTTGTGACCATACCACCAAGGTGTAAATATGTAGCTATGTAGCTATATTACTCCCCCTCCTCCCCCCCTACCCATTCTATAAAAGGGGCAACATAACTTCTAAACTCCTCTTTGGGCAAAAGGTACTTTGTGTTATGTGAATATATCATAAATGAGTATGTAGCAATCTCGCTCCTCCTACACCCTCCCTCCCCCCTCCCTCCCCCCTCCCTCCCCCCTCCCTCCCCCCTCCCTCCCCCTTCACACCCCCTCCCTCCACCTCCCGCCCCATACCCCCCTCCCCCTCTTACCCCCCTGCCCCAACCCTCCCCCTCCCCCCTCCCACCCCCCCTCTCTCTCCTTCCCTCCCCCTCCCCCCTTTCCCCCCTCCCAACACAGAGCTGTAGAGGTTGAAAAATGGCAAACACAAGTGGTAAGGGCTATTTTTACACTATAATGTCATGACAAAGTTCTGCCCAGATAATGCAGACATACAACCTGTGTAAAAAGAACCCTCAAATGCCATACCAAGGTCTAAAGGTTATAAGAAATCTGTACTCGAACAATACATGTATAAGTCTAACACGCTCCCATGAGCGGAAGGAGCATTCCTTGGGCCTCCACTCCCCACTCCCCCCCAAACCCTCCCCAGACCTCGCTTCCTCCCCCCGTCCTATCTCTCACTACCTCTCAGACTAACTCCAAGTCCCACGACCCTGCACGCACCATAGTCTGCAAATGGTATAGTTAAGATTAATGAAAATTTCCTCACAACAAAATTTTTAAAAGTGGTGGAAGTTCTGTTACATGGAGGGTGTCGGGCCCTATCCCACACCAGGTTTGGTGTCCTGGAAGGATTTCCAGCGGTGTTTGACCACTTTACCTTACTCACTCTTGTGACTAAGGTTATTTTTCTTGGGCCTTGCAAAGGCCCGCCTGCTCTTTCCTTCCCTATTGTGTCTAACCACCCCCTCTTCCTCGCCCTGAGGCATCCTTCCCACTTCCCTCCATATTTTCTCTGGGCCCTTGTCCTATATCTAAAAATAAGACCCGTTCCGGGGTCCCCTCCACCCACCTTGCCCCATTCTCCAATTGGGCTCTTGACATGGGAAATCCATCCCTGATTATCGGTGGGGATTTTAATATGGTTGCCTCACACGCACAAGACAAATCAAACCCCGTCCCCACCCTCTTACCATCCACACCCACTCCATACTGTATGCCACCCAGTCCCAAAAGAAAGCCAAAAAATTTAGAGACATCATGGAGGAGAACTCACTGGTGGACATATGGAGGGCTCAGCAACAGGGTCAAAGGGACTACACTTTTTTCTCTACCCCTCATCAGTCCTACTCGAGGATTGATTACTTTCTAGGTACTAGAAATGTCTCCCAGGCAGCCTCCAGTCAAGCTTAGGTCCGATCACCTGGTCCGACCACGCACCAATCGAACTCACTCTCTCCCTGCCCTTTGTTAAAAACACCCAGTATAAATGGAAATTGAACGATTCCCTACTTAACTGCCCTGACACGGAGCTGGCAATACGACAAAAACTATCAATTTTCTTCCAAATTAATTCAGGCTCTGTCTCAGCCCCAGCTATGCTCTGGGAGGCCCACAAAGCCTCTATCAGGGGAGATCTGATCTCAATCGCCACTTACAAAAATAAATGAAACTCAAGTTCCAAAAAGATCTCACAGACAAGATCTCCCAGCTGGAACAGCAGCACAAAATCACTGCGTCCAAAAAAACGCTAAAACAATTAACTCTAACCAGATCTGCCCTGAAACAAACTCAACTCGAAGAGGTAGAGAGAGCACTGAGGTGGTCCAAACAAAAATACTTTGACAAAGGCAACAAAGCAGATAGGCTCTTGGCCACAAAGCTCAGGGGCATTCGAGTTAAATCCCAGATAGCCCGAATACAGACAAAAATTGACAGGTCTCATACATAGAAAAAGAGATAGCACAGTAATTCACAGATTTTTACTCTGATTTGTATAACCTCCACCCCCCAGACCGAGACCCGGTCAGCCTCGACACAATAACACAATACCTAGAGCAGTGTAACCTCCCCTCCCTATCTCCGGAGGAGGTGGAGAATCTGAACAAAAACATTTCCCAAGAGGAATTATCTAAAACCATTGGCTCTCTCAAGTTAGCAGAGTGCACGAACTAAGATCCATATCCATCCGCTCTCAGAAAAAAGTAGGACTCACCAGCAGGAGAATTAAAACCTAATTTATTAAACTACATAAAAAACAAAATGAACATACAGTACAAAGTACTCTCCCACGCATTTCACGCCAACTGTGGTGCTTTCTCAAGGAGTAGTGAGATAGGGGAGGTCTAGAGTATTTAACATGCATCCCCGTCATGCAAGACAGCTGTTTAAAATAATTAATTGATTGATTACATACCAACACCGGATGCTACAGGGAGACGTCTCCACACACAACGGGGTTATATTGGACTTCCAGGGAGTCAGGCGGTGTACGATCGTGAGTAACTTGTACTCCAAACACCGGGCGCAGCTGAGGTTAACTGAGGGAGACTGAGTGAGTTTACCTTCTCACTTACTGTCCCCCGCATGTGTTCCGTTGCCCCCCTTGCCATCCTTGTTATCCTGCACTGCGTGCACCCCTTTAACCCACATTATCTGGTGTACACTCCTGTGATTTCAAATGATTTTTTACTGCTGCTGCTAGCAACACTTAAGACCGTCACTCTTTAGAGCTTGTACACGTTTTTTTCAGAGAATGCTTTCTCAAGTTAGCCAAAACACCAGGCCCGCACGTTTTTTCAAAATCCTACTATAAGATGTTAATGCCGACCCTCTCCCCCTATTTGTTAGACATGTACAATTCCTTCCTCCAGGGAGAGCAGATCCCTGCCACAATCACGGCAGCAAATCAGGCCATAATTCATAAGGAGGGTAGAGACCCACTCCTCTGCGGTAACTATAGGCCAATCTCCCTACTAAATACCGATCTCAAAATCTACAGCAAGATCTTGGCAAACAGGCTAAACCCAATACTCCCTAGACTCATACATGTAGACCAAGTTGGCTTTGTGTCTGGAAGACAGACCTCGACAATACCCGTAAAATTGTGGATATAATTGACCACGTGCATCTCACCGGATCCAAAGCAATGATTCTGAGCCCCGACACAGAAAAAGCGTTTGACAGAATCAAGTGGTCTTTCTTAGATCAAACAATGCTGAGGTTTGGCTTCTGTGGCCCTTTCCTGGGGGGGCGGGGGTTAGAGCCCTTTACCAAAACCCAACAGCGTATGTTAAACTCTCAGGCGGCTTCTCAGACCCAATAACAATCAGGAATGGGACCAGACAAGGTTGCCCGCTATCCGCATTACTATTCGCTTAAACTATAGAACCCCTGGCGGCCAAAATTAGAGAAGAAAAAAGTATTAAGGGGATCAAAATTGCTGAAAAAGAATACAACATTTCTCTATTCGCCGACGATGTGATTCTGACCCTCATTGACCCCCATACCTCCCTCCCTAACCTTCAGAGGCTAATTTAGTCAGTCTCTGACTATAAAGTAAACATGGATACTGCACCGACACACTTTATTCGAGCAAATGCCCGGTTTGTACCTGGCAGATACCTGGAATCCGCCGCTGCTCACCTCTTGCATGCTGCGTTGCGTTTGCCTTCCCAGCCACGGTTCATGCCTGGCTGACGGGGGCCTGATCTGTAAAATGATAATGTGAAGAATTTACTAGGCTGCAATGTTTCGCTTGTCCACCAGATGGCATAAACTCATGACTTAAGTAATGTGTGGGCTTTGCAAGTTGTTTCGTTTAAAAAAAGATACTTTATCCCAGTACAGTATGCTATTGTAACTTGTCCTTGAGACTGAAGGAAGACGTTGCAAAAAATGTTTCAATTTAGGCTTTACATACAGTACTGTATTAAATAAAGACAAAGACCATTTTCGCTTACACTATTCTACAGAGACATGAGTGTTCAAATGCAGCCCGTGTTCCAAAAACCTGACAGAAGTTATGCTTATTTGATATGGGCCGCTATTAATGCAACAGAGGATAAGATGGCAACAGTTGTTCAAATTTATCAGTATTTTATTGAAAACTATGACTTTTACAGATTTTCGCCAACTCCTCATTTGTGGAAGCGGGCAATAAGGAAAAGGTTATGTAGTGACCCCTGTTTTCACCGTATTGAGCCCCAATTTGTTGGAGGGTATTGGTGTGTGTCACAGGGTTTCTCCCGTATCTATGATAATGGAGGCGGCAAAAGGCGAAGGGTCGTGTTAAAACCAAATAAGAAGCGACAGTCCCTGCCAAGCAATGCACCAGAACCAGAACCAGCACCAGCATCAGCTTATCATCATGGTCCCGCCGTCGGTGACAACCCTGAGATGGATTTCGCAGCCAGTTTTGATGAAGCTTGCATGTACCTAAGCGATTTCCCGCTGATTACAGGTGGGCTAGTCCCTCTGCAAACTATCAACGTGGGTGATGATGAAAGATGGACTGGCAGTGGCAGTGGCAGTGGCCCGCCGGCGCAAGCTGAATGGGAAATTCAGTAATACAGTATGGTGAGTACTGTATTGTTGCCGTATTATTTTGGTGGGCAGGCTGGGTACTTCTTTAGGGGGCTGACCATTACTGTACATTAAAACTTTTCATTTTGTTTTTCCTCAGAAAAGAAACCGGCTAATGGGTGGATTTCGATGGATACAGTAATATTGTGCTGTACAGTATGCTGATGTATTCCAGCCGAACAGTATACTGTGTAATAAACCCGAATAAATAAAACTATGCATTTATTCTACAGTACATGTTCAGTAAATTACTGCACATACTGGGGGCGAGATGTGTTTGCAGCAGAGAGAGGTATTTTAATAATATTGTACAGTGAGCAGGGGGTTCCCTGAGCCAGAAATTAATGCTCAGGGACCCCCCCTGCTCCTGATCAATATTATTAAAAATACTGAAAATGCTGCGTCATTACCATAGCGGATAGCCGCTAAGGCAATGAAGGGGTTAACCCACCGTGCCCGCTTTATTGTGTGTAGTGGGGATGGGTGAGGGGGGTATTTGGCCCTTAGTGTGAGTTTAGGACTTGCGGGAGGGGGGGGGGTTTGCGGGTGCACTTAACCCCTTCACGACCGTAGCAGTTAATACCGCTACGGTCATGAAGGGGTTAAGCCCTCCCGCTACACCCCCCCCCCGCAAGCCCTCCCCAACCATCGTTGGGGCTAATACCCCATTCACCCACCCTCCCGCTACCCACAATAAAAAAATACACACACAGCACAGCAGCCGCCAAAAAATAAATAAATAAATACTGTATAAATAAATAAATGACAATAAATACATTTGAAATACATTTTTATTGATAGTGTAGATGTGCAGGGGGTCTCTGGAGCTGAATCGCGTTGGTTTTAGGTCTGGGGACCCCGTGCCCCCCGAGATACAGGCCCCTTTAGGGGGTGCCGGTATCCCTCTGCGTTTCAATGTCCCGATCACGTGACCGCGGCCTGTAAACCAAGCAGAGCAGAGGGATACCGGCACCCCCTAAAGGGGCCTGTATCTCGGGGGGCACGGGGTCCCCAGACCTGAAACCTGTGCGCTTCTGCTCTGGAGACCCTCTGCACATGTACAGTATCAATAAAACACATACAATATACAGTATAAATAAACACTCGTTCTTTACCTTAGCGTCTATGCGCTATGGTAAAGAAGCATCATTTGTGTATTTTAATAATATTGTACAGTGAGCAGGGGGTTCCCTGAGCCAGAAATTAATGCTCAGGGACCCACCTGCTCCTGATCAATATTATTAAAAATACTGAAAATGCTGCGTCATTACCATAGCGGATAGCCGCTAAGGCAATGAAGGGGTTAACCCACCGTGCCCGCTTTATTGTGTGTAGTGGGGATGGGTGAGGGGGGTATTTGGCCCTTGGTGTGAGTTTAGGACTTGCGGGAGGGGGGGGGGGTTGCGGGTGCACTTAACCCCTTCACGACCGTAGCAGTTCATACCGCTATGGTCATGAAGGGGTTAAGCCCTCCCGCTACACCCCCCCCCGCAAGCCCTCCCCAACCATCGTTGGGGCTAATACCCCATTCACCCACCCTCCCGCTACCCACAATAAAAAAATACACACACAGCACAGCAGCCGCCAAAAAATAAATAAATAAATACTGTATAAATAAATAAATAAATAAACGACAATAAATACATTTGAAATACATTTTTATTGATAGTGTAGATGTGCAGGGGGTCTCTGGAGCTGAATCGCGTTGGTTTTAGGTCTGGGGACCCCGTGCCCCCCGAGATACAGGCCCCTTTAGGGGGTGCCGGTATCCCTCTGCGTTTCAATGTCCCGATCACGTGACCGCGGCCTGTAAACCAAGCAGAGCAGAGGGATACCGGCACCCCCTAAAGGGGCCTGTATCTCGGGGGGCACGGGGTCCCCAGACCTGAAACCTGTGCGCTTCTGCTCTGGAGACCCTTTGCACATGTACAGTATCAATAAAACACATACAATATACAGTATAAATAAACACTCGTTCTTTACCTTAGCGTCTATGCGCTATGGTAAAGAAGCATAATTTGTGTATTTTAATAATATTGTACAGTGAGCAGGGGGTTCCCTGAGCCAGAAATTAATGCTCAGGGACCCCCCCTGCTCCTGATCAATATTATTAAAAATACGGAAAATGCTGCGTCATTACCATAGCGGATAGCCGCTAAGGCAATGAAGGGGTTAAGGCATAATAAACAATTAATACATTCAATACATATTTTTCACATCTGTGTTAAAACTCCCTGCCTTCTCTCTAATCTATGTAAAACCCCCTCCCCCTATTCTCGCTTTTAAAACGCCCTGCCTTCTCTCTAATCTATGTAAAAAAAAACCTCCCCCTATCCCCCTATTGTGTGTGCGTTAAGCTTCCCTGCAATCTATGTAAAAAAACCTCCCCCTATTGTGTGTGTGTGTTAAGCTTCCCTGCAATCTATGTAAAAAAAACCTCCCCCTATTGTGTGTGTGTGTTAAATCTGCCTGGCCTGTGTTTCTGAGTGCTGAGTGCTCTGCGTTAAAGGCCCCGATCACGTGATCGCGGCCTGTAAACCAAGCAGAGCAGAGGGATACCGGCACCCCCTAAAGGGGCCTGTATCTCGGGGGGCACGGGGTCCCCAGACCTGAAACCTGTGCGCTTCAGCTCCGGAGACCCCCTGCACATCTACACTATCAATAAAAATGTATTTCAAATGTATTTATTGTCATTTATTTATTTATTTACATTTATTTATTAATTGTGCTGCTGCTGCAAGTCCTAAACTCACACCAAGGGCCAAACACCCCCCTCACCCCCAATAAAAAAAATTCACGCATAGCAGCCCCACAATTAATAAATAAATCTAAATAAATAAATAAATACATGAAGAGAAATAAATATATACTGTACAGTATATACTGTATATATACTGGATATATATATATATATACATTATACAGTATGTATAATAACAATCCCTATACAGTACATATACAGTATATACTGTGTACAGTATATATATACTGTTTATATATATATATACTGTATATATATATATATATATATATATATATATATATATATATATATATATATATATATATATATATATATATATACTGTATAGTATACAGTATATACACACAGATGATTAACCAATATACAAATACAGTACATGTAGAATGGTTATCAAAATCATACTGTCCTACAAATAACGCATCTCCATACAGTACAGACAATAATAATAATAATCCATTTAATAATCCTAACTGATTTTACAATATAAAACATAACATTCCAATCCACACAGTACATTGCATTTACATTGTATACTGTAAATGATGCATAGCATTAAATCTATGCACCATACAGTATACAGTACTGTACATTCTGCAAATGAATGTTAACAATATAATTGCAAGCTACTCTACCAGTAAATACAAACACTTCCAAACAAGTCAACTACAGTATTTTAACCAATCATGTAAACCAAAATCAATATATACTGTAAGTACCAACCAGAAAACACAATTTAAAACCAAAGCTAACCCTTACAATACAGTACCAAGGATTACATCTATCTAATTGTAAAAAACCTTATACATTATACACAGCATTGTTTAAAGCCCCCTCCCCCCTAATGTTTCTGTTAAGCAGATTACACTGAAGGGAGAGAGATATAAAGGCCTAAAGCCCCTTCCCCCCTAATGTTTGTGTTAAACAGATTACAATGAAGGAAGAGAGATATAAAGGCCTAAAGCCCCTTCCCCCCTAATGTTTGTGTTAAACAGATTACAATGAAGGGAGAGAGATATAAAGGCCTAAAGCCCCTTCCCCCCTAATGTTTCTGTTAAACAATTACAATGAAGGGAGAGAGATATAAAGGCCTAAAGCCTTACCTGCATTGGTAAACCCTCCCTGCATTGGTAAACCCTCCCTGCATTGATGTCGTGCAGTGTATGTAAATGTGGGGAGGGGGGGGCCCAATGTGCATAATGTACTGTGAGGTCTAACCACCCTCACCCCCTACCCACATACTGTACCGTTACCCCCCCCCCCCCCCCCATCCTGGCCATGGCCCCTCACGCACAGCAGCTCCACAATTAATAAATAAATCTAAATAAATACATGAAGAGAAATAAATATATACTGTACTGTAAGTGCCCGCTTTATTGTGTGTAGCGGTGGTGGGTGACGGGGTTTATAAATGTGAGTTTATAAATAAAATAAAGAATATTATTTCTAGGGGCCCTAGAACAGAAGTTCCCACGCCAATTTTGCGCTCATTGCTCTTTTTTTACAATGTTGCTGGTCTTGCGGCTTTGCAGTCAGCAAGCAAAAAGCGCCAAGTGTATGAAGTCTGGGTGAGCGCTTTCCACATTTGATGCCTACGGCACCTTCCCATTTCTACACACTTCAATACCTGCACAGTTGGTAGCGCTTTCCATCCCAGCTACCATTCTGGATATTCACCTCTCACAGGCCATTCTTGCCCGAGTCTGTCCTATCAGACAGGGGCATTAACCTGTATCCACACCACCTGGACAATTTCTCTCTGTCAGAGACTTGTGCTATTTATTTTATATATTTTTGTGTAATTATTCATGCAATTTTATGCTCATTTCATATGTGGTTTTCAACATAAAGTGGCTGCTGGGCCTGATCCTAACTCATACAGTATAGCGCTTCCCTGTTTGTTTGTTTATTGCAAGCAAAAAGCAGTTTGTAGTACTGAGTGTGAGATAAATTACTGTATTTATCAGTGTTGATCAAAGAGAGTTGATCAGAAGGATTCCCCTTACTGTATATACAGCACTCTATTGTCATTCATACAGTACTGTATACTGTAGTAAAGGGTAGACAACACATGGTCTTGCAGTATACTGTATTACTAAAAATCTGTCAGGTTGACCAGAATCACTGCGGATATCAGAAAATAATACAATTTTATTAATTCTACGTAGAATTAATAAAATTGTATTATTTTCCGATATCCGCAGTGATTCTGGTCAACCTGACAGATTTTTAGTAATACAGTATACTGCAAGACCATGTGTTGTCTACCCTTTACTACAGTATACTGTATGAATGACAATAGAGTGCTGTATACTTTATAAGGGGAATCCTTCTGATCAACTCTCTTTGATCAACACTGATAAATATCATATTTATACCCCTTTAGCACCTGTCGTTCCATCCTATGCAAAAATTTACTGTACAATGGTGATTGCGGTCGTATTCACGTACTTTATGTGAGATAAATTAAGCAGTTCTTTTATTGCTGAAGTCGCCACAAAAAACTTTTATTTACAAATACAGTACAATACAATGGTGAAACATTTCAAGTTAACAGCAATTCAAAACATCAACACACAATAATACATACTGTACAGTACTGTATGATTATTTATTTATAATACAGTATACAGCTCTGTACTGTATACAGTATGCAGTATACAGTATACTGTACTATATTTGGGCCTTGTCTTTGGGGTTTATTCATGCAATTATTAGGGTGACCTGCCGTTGGAAATACTGACACAGTACAATCCTACAGCTACACCACCCACCCCCTCCAGTACAATCCTACAGCTACACCACCCACCCCCTCCCTTAGAGTTTTTAATCCCTCCCTGGCCAAGCATCAATCGTCTGGCTAATCCAATCCAAGCCATTGTTTTGTTAATCTGGCCCTGGGCTGGCTACGGTAACAAGATTCAGCAGGAGGCCAGCCAGAGTACTGTATCATCTCACCATCCACTTTCCTTAGAGGGAGGCCTGTCTGCTTTGGAAAAATCCCCTCTCGAATTTGAAATGTAAATCTGATGTGCATCCGTTTGCTTACAGTAACTGTTCTGTTCAGAACAGCCACTGCTTCTAAATTACTGAAAATATACAGGATAAATATACAGTAATGTGAAATAATCGTACAATATACAGTAATGTGAAATAATAGTACAGTAGTTCATTGAGAGAGGAGAGGTTTTGTGTACATCATTACTGCTGTTTATATACTGTACATTTGACTGCACAAGCAGATTTGACGAACACAAGGCCCCCCCTCCCCCTTGGGCACCCTTTTTCCTGGAACGACAAGAAAACAAAAACTTTGTTCAGTTACTGTACTGTACTGTATGTGCGTACTGTATTATGGTAGAACTACTGTACAGTAGGTGGCTGGTGCAGCTTTCTCTGGAAAGAAAAAAATGGAGCAGTTAGTAGGCAGTTACTGTAGTACTGTCAAACTAGTCTACTGTACTGTATACTGGAACTACTGTATACTCTGACTATTGGGAAAGAACAAATCTGTGCCATACTTACCTGTATCATACTGTACTTACTGTACAATACTACAGCACTGTATTACTTTCCTGATGCTTGCCCATTGCGCGCGATGACAATGGGCAACACAGTGGCAATATGGTCTATATATTTATTGCATCGTTCCACGGTGAGTACATCGTTCCAAAAACTCATTATGGCTGTATACAACTCGTCCTTCTTGGAGGGTTTCGCCACTTTACGGATGTGGTCCTTCAGCTGATGCCAGACCATTTCGATCGGATTGAAGTCTGGCGATCTGTGATTGGAAAGAAAGGACAATTAGTTTAAGAGATACAGTACACAGTAAAAACAGTGGGGAACATATAAATGGGACACGGTCTACTGCACTTACTCCGCTGGCGTCTTCACCCAGTTGATGCCGCGCTCAAGGATATGCGCCGTCGACGCAGTGTGCTTGGGATCATTGTCCTGGTAAAAGCGATGACCATTGGGAAAGTCTTGTGTGATGTATCGCACTATCACGGGCACAATGTTGTCTTGGAAGAAATCTTTATTCATGATTCCTATAGCAAGAAAAGAAAAGTGCTCAATAGTACAGTACAGTGCATACGGTAAGGCAACACTAGTCAAGTACAGTGCATTAGGCGGCATTATATTTGAGAAATTGTACCTTCAAAGACGACAATGCATCCCGGTCCACGCCTAGAGATGGCACCCCACACATGCAGCTTCACAGGGTGTTTTGGCCGTGGCTTCAAAGTTATGCGGCCTTTTTTGTGGAACGCAAATCTTGCAAATCTCTCCAGCGACACAGTAGACTCATCAGTAAAGATGCAATCCTGGAAAGTCTCACCGCTGTCGATCCATGCCTGGGCCTGGAGCACTCTTTTGATTTTGTTTGCGTCCCGTATCATGGGGTACGCTCTGTAATGACAATGAATAAAAAATGTTAGCGTCACAGCGCAGTACAGTTTGCAAAACAACACTTTTACTTTACAGTTCCTCCTGTACTGTCCAGTACTAACCTCACACGTCCATATTTCCATCCAATTCTGCGTCTCATCTTCTTTATGCTGCTCTCGGATACAGTCAGATTGTGGTTTTCCTGAAGAGTGTTTTTAACCCTTAATGCGCTCCTCTCATCATTCTCCTCACTTATTCTGTCCACCAGAAGAGTAGTCTCCCTACAATGCAAAGAAATTATATTGTGTTATTAATATGCAGCAATATAAAATGTATACTGTATACTGTACATGTAATGTTGTAATATACAGTAAATATAAATATACAAAAAATGTATACTGCTGTACTATAAATATAAATAGACAAAATATACAGTATACAGTACTGTTGTAATATAAATATACTATATAAATATACTGTTGTAATATCATAATAAATACACATCATATACTGTATATTCCGTTGTAAGATGAATTGCAATATACCAAAAGTGTATACTGCTGCACAAAAAATATAAATTGACCACACATACAGTACACTACAGTATATACTGTTGTAATATAATAAATATACTATATAAATACGGTATACTGTTGTTATATCATAATAAATACACATCATATACTGTATATTCCGTTGTAAGATGAATTGCAATATACCAAAAGTGTATACTGCTGCACAAAAAATATAAATTGACCACACATACAGTACACTACAGTATATACTGTTGTAATATAATAAATATACTATATAAATACGGTATACTGTTGTTATATCATAATAAATACACATCATATACACTGGCGACACACTTTATTCGAGCTCGGCTAGTCCCACGAATTCGGGTATACCCGGGTGTATTGAGGTTTGTGACTGTTTTCTGCCCGAGTGCATTGAGTTATTTTCCGGCAGGGATTGAAGCATTTTATTCCCGCTGGCTGCAATACTGCACAGTACATATATATATACTGCATTACAATTCATGAATTTATGCCATCTGGTAGACACGCGAAGCATTGCAGCCTATTAAATCCTAATCATTATCATTTAACAGAACAGCCGCCCGTCAGCCAGGCATGAACCCAGGCTGGGAAGGCAAATGCAACGGGGCTTGTCAGAGGTGAGGAGCGGCGCATTCCAGGTATCTGCCAGGTACATACCGGGTATTTGCTCGAATAAAGTGTGTCGGTGCAGTACTGTATATTCCGTTGTAAGATGAATTGCAATATACCAAAAGTGTATACTGCTGCACAAAAAATATAAATTGACCACACATACAGTACACTACAGTATATACTGTTGTAATATAAATATACTATATAAATACGGTATACTGTAGATGTACACTACAGTTTTCTATATTTTTTTTGGTTAAGTTTTATAAATACAGTATACAGTACTTACGCATTTGTTATCTTTGGTGCCTTTTTGCGGTCTCTGTTTTTCCTTGTGCATGATAGCACACGGTGCTTGATGGCACAACGAGGCCAGAAGCAGTTAACCAGCGCTGGATATCTGCAATTCGTTTTCCGCTCGTGTACATCTCCTTCATTCTCATGCTGAGATCCTTTGAAATCTTCTTAACAGGCATTGCTGCGAGTACTGTAGAAAGAAATACAAACACAAGAATGTGTATTCGATGTTTAGTCGATGTGTATTCAATGTGCAGTGAATCCACAAAATGGATGGTGTATTTATATGTTAATGACTCACATAACAGACCACCCACTTTCAACACCTGTACCTGGCCACCATGCATAAAAGGTTGTACACGTTGCATAGCCTACCACTTGCTGATCTTTATCTGAGCCATTGTCCAGATACTGCATTGTGCCTCCCGCTTACATGGAGCATCCCTGGTTCTATGGACGAAAGAACCATCTCACCTCTGCTGTGCCTGCCACACTGAAAAAGAGAAAGGCAGTTACCGTTTCCAAGCCAAAGGCAATGCGACAGGCTAAGGCCAACAAAGAAAACCTTCTGCTGACCCCAAAGGCTAAGGCTTTTAAAAAACGTCAGCCTTATTATGTGAAGAAGAAATACGGTACTGTGCTCGGTACGCAAGACGAATGGCAGCCAACTCACCGAATCCGCAGACCACTTGCTCCCATAAGCTTCGACGACTCTGCTGTAGCTGTCCCAGAAATCTTCAGCCCGGCTTCTCCACCCCCATCTTCTCCGGTTCCATCTGAAGATGCTGCTGCCTCTGAAATCCACGGGTCACTGTCTCCTTTGCTCTTGGACGACTCTGCTTCTCTCCCGGAAATCCAGCGGTCACCTTCTCCATCCCTCTTCCACCACGCTGCAGCTTCTCCTGTACTGGGCATCCCCAGGTCACCTCTTCCACTCTCCATCGATGCCGCTTCTCTCCAGAGAACACCCATCTCATCCTCCATTGCACCCATCCCCCCAGATCTCCAGATGCCATGCACAAGCAGCTCATTAGACCGGATCCTGAATGGGCTAAGTGTGGATCTCCCCGGGAATTCTAGTGTGCTGGCAAAGCTAGATCTGCTTCTGGAGTCAGTGCTACATATGGAGCAACGGATGCTACAAATGGAGCAATGGCTGGATCAACGGATGCTACATATGGAGCAACGGATGGATCAACGGATGGACAAGATAGAGGCAGACATAGCGGGCATACATTATTTGCTCGGTGTTAATGCCCCTGTTTCCCCGATGCTGGAGCAGGGGGGTGACATGGATGTGATGCATGGTACCTTCGACCCCCTTCCATCACCAAGCACACCCCCTCCACCAGAAGATGCAGTGTACTATGCTATTGAGGAGGACATGACAACCCCATCAAGACCACGCCAGGAGACAACCCGGCGACCACTACCGGAGGAAAGCTTCCTCCCAGACACCCTACCATTGCCCATCGCCTCAAGTACACCCGCTCCCAAAAGACCTCCTACACCCGCTCGCATACAAACAGAGCCCAACATCTCCCTGTGCGATCTGACACCGGCGCTGAGGGAGAAGTATATGGTGAGGAGTGCTGGTATACCACACAAGTATGACTTGATCATATTTAAACACCATGTTCCCTACACATTGTACTGCGAGTGGGTGTTCAAAGTGAACTATGATGGGAATCGCCAAAAAAAGGCCCTTCCTTCTAATTTAAGGAAAAAGATTGTGGAAGAAATGCAGCGCTATTACCCTGTTACAGATCCTGTAATGAGAGGCGTTAGAGACTGCATTAATGGCGTTTTGCGCCATGCAAGGAATCGGCCATGGATGGAAAATGGGGAGGACTTTCAGTGAGACCATACTGTAATATTGTGCTGTACTGTACAGTACATGTTTTACCCTATAGTACCTGCTGTACTTAAACAAAGGATACTGAATGTTGTTGTGTGTTGCACGGTTTTTGTACTGTATTTGTAAATAAAAGTTTTTGGTGGCGACTTCAGCAATAAAAGAACTGCTTAATTTATCTCACACTCAGTACTACTGTACAAACTGCTTTTTGCTGCCAGACTGCAAACCCGCAAGACCAGCAACATTGTAACAAAAGAGCAATGAGCGCGCAATTGGCGTGGGAACTTCTGTTCTAAGGCCCCTAGAAATAATATTCTTTATTTTATTTTTAAACTCACATTTATAAACCCGGTCACCCACCCCCGCTAAACACAATAAAAAATAATCACACACAGCATCCCCGCAATAAATAAATAAATACAAATAAATACATTTGAAATACATTTTTATTTATAGTGTAGATGTGCAGGGGGTCTCGGGAGCTGAACCGCACAGGTTTCAGGTCGGGGGACCCCGTGCCCCCCGAGATACAGGCCCCTTTAGGGGGTGCCGGTATCCCTCTGCGTTAAAAACCCGATCACGTGACCGCGGCCTGTTAAACCAAGCAGAGCAGAGGGATACCGGCACCCCCTAAAGGGGCCTGTATCTCGGGGGGCACGGGGTCCCCAGACCTGAAACCTGTGCGCTTCAGCTCTGGAGACCCCCTGCACATCTAGACTGTGAATAAAACACACACATCATTAAAGAATCATTCTTTAGCTTAGCGTCTATGCGCTATGGTAAAGAAGCAGCATTTCTGTATTTTTAATAATATTGTACAGTGAGCAGGGGGTTCCCTGAGACAGAAATCTAATCTCAGGGGACCCCCTGCTCCTGCACAATATTATTAAATGTTCAGAAATGATGCTTCATTAGCATAGCGTATAGCCGCTAAGGTAATGAAGGGGTTAAGGCATAATAACCAATAAATACATTAAATACACTACCCACTACCCATGGCAACCTCCGCTGCTGTACAGTAAAACAGAGAAAAAAATTAACACTTTCAAAGTAATGTCCCCTAACCCCTTAATCACCATAGCGGTTATTAACCACTACAGTCATGAAGGGGTTAACCCACCCTCACCCACCACTCGGGACGCCTACTGTACATACCCTCCCACTCTAACCCCCCACCCCGTGAGGCCTAACCACCCTCAACCCTCACCCACTAACTACCCACAAGGGAGGCCTACCCACATACTGTTGGGGAACATTCCCCCCCCCACCCCCCACCCCCCACCCCCAGTCCCCGCAATCAAAACAATGCACAGCCCCACAATAAACAGCATTCTATTTATTAAATACATTACCCACCCCCTGTGCCCCCCCCATAAATACAAGATTTATTCTTTTACATTCAGGGTCCATAACGCAGCCCCACGCTAGTCCCCGGTGGGCTGGCAGGGCACCTGGACAGACCTACAGTTTACCAGCAGCATTCCACAGGTTCTGGAGGCCTGCTGGTGGATCCTGCCAGCACCATAGCCCTCAGGTGGTCTCCTTGGGTCACTGTGGAACACAATTGTGTCCCCACGGTAGGCCCAAGGATGTCTGGGAGCCCCGGGTCAAACCCACAGGTGTCTGCGGGGCCTCGGGTGGTTCCCATGGGGGTCTGGGGAACTCACGGGTGCTCACTACGGGTCCGCGGTGCCCCCACATAAGTGGGACCACACATCATCATCCCCGCACCTACGGGTCGGAGGTGCCCCTACAGAAGTGGGACCACACATCTTCATGCCCGCAGACTACGGGTCCGCGGTGCCCCCACAGAAGTGGGACCACACATCATCATCCCCGCATGTGTCACCCGTGGAACCACCAGCCTGATACCCTTTAGGATACCCGGGGATTCCCGTGGGTGGTCTCCAGAGGTCCCACGCAAAACCACGGAAGTAACCCTGAATGTAAAAAAAATAAACCTGGCCTATACATTCAATACATACACCCTCCCCCCCAACACCTACAGTACAATAATGTGCAAAATAACTATTATCCAGATATGGATAATAGATTAATTGCCCATTATTAAAAACATTAACTAGCATATACAAATAAATAAAGTACTACTGACCTCATCAATACGAAGTGTCTGACGCCAGCGCCTTCCTTCTCTTGCCCACACAAAACATAGCCAAAACCAAGCCAATACATTGCAATTACATTCAGATATCAATGAACCCCTTAAACACCTTATCGGATAATAACCGCAAAGGTAATTAAGGGGTTAAGCCACACAGGCACGATACCCACCCTTCACCCATGAATTTGTACTGCTGCGGCCGAGTTATTCGAGCATTTGCCCGTTCTCGGCCGCAGCAGTAGCCTGGCGCGCGCCGGAGGGTGACGGGCGCGCGCCGAAGCAGCGGAAGAGCGCCCTCCGATCGGGGCGCTCTCCCTCCCGCTGCCAGGTCCGCCGGGTCCCCCGGAACCCCCTGCCGCCGTCCCCCACATCGCGGGACACCAGGGCTCCCTCGGGGATGCCTTTAAGATGACGTCATGAAAAGGCACATGGCCGTGCACACATGGTACTAGAGCCAATCAGAGCGTGGGAACTTTATCCCTACTCTGATTGGCTCTGGTATACCATGTGTCAGGGGCTTGGGGGAGAAAGGATGTGACGTCAATGAAAACCTGTCACGTGGTACGGTAGCCAATCAGAGCGTGGGAACTTTATCCTTATTGACGTCACATCCTTTCTCCCCCAAGCCCCTGACACATGGTATACCAGAGCCAATCAGAGTAGGGATAAAGTTCCCACGCTCTGATTGGCTACCATACCATGTGAGGGCAGCCATGTGCCTTTTCATGACGTCATCTTAAAGGCAATTGAAGCAAAGCCATTCTGATTGGCTGTGCTTTCATTCCCTTTAAGTGACGTCATCATTTTTTTTTTATCGGACAAAACACATGGTTTTCACGGTCCAATCAGGACCGTGGGAACCATGACGAAAAATGTGACGTCATAGGCCTTTAAAAGCCTATGTCGTCTCATTTTGCAGCCAGACGCCGCGGAGGAAGGACCTCCGGAGAAGAAAAAAGACAAGGGCGTGGCCGATGATGGAAAGAAGACCACGCCCTGCCCCGCCCAGAAGGAGATAGAAGAAAGAAGAATACAGATGAAGATGTATTACAAGTAGAAGACCCGTGGATTGGTTTGGATTTTTAGATTAATGTTTATTATTTTGAATGGTTTATTATTTTATGGGTTCCTGATCGTGGATTGGTTCGTGAGTAAGCTGCGCAACGGGAGTCGGTGGGGGCAAGTAATGGTAAGTGAACTACAGTAAAGAAATGTATTTTATTTAACTTGTTAATTTTTTCAAAAGGTTTTTTAACATGTGTATTTTTTTTTTTGTGGTATATCATTTCTTGCCACTGTATGTATGTATGTATACTGTATATGTCTAGAGAGATATATACATACAGTACAGTACAGGGTAAGAAATTATGTTGTTTTAAAAGCTGGATTAGATGTGTTTTAAATAATTTTGTGTATGCTGCTATGCTTTATTGTGAGTTTAAAGTATTTTAAAATTAGATAGATGTATTCCTTGGTATTGTATTGTGTGTTTGAGGAAGGTCAGGGATAGGCTTGGTTTGTAAAGGTTGTATTTTTGTCGGTACTTATATTTTTTCAAAGGCTTAATTGTTCTGCTCTAGGCGTGAATTTGTTAATGGTTTTATTGTTCGGGATCTAGTGTGAATTGTTTAGGGATGTAAATAATGATTGCTAATTGAGTTTTGTTTACTTGGTTGATTAATTTGCAGAATGTATATGGTGCATAGATATTTAGGCATCATTTATATTGGAATGTAAGTTGTTTAAATGGCTTTTCAGAGGTTTAGTGATGATTTACAGTAGATTGAGAGATCAGTTATGAATATTAAAGGAAATTGATTTTAATTTAGTGTGTATGTATGGAGAAGTGTTTGGTTGTAGGACAGTGCTTTTGATAACCCTTCTACATTTATTTGTACTGTATATTGGTTTATCATGGGTGTGTATATAACGTATGTGTAAATATATATATATATATATATATATATATATATATATATATATATATATATATATATACTGTATATATATCTCTCTCTCTCTCTCTTTCTCTCTGTCTCTCTGTATATATATATACAGTATATATATATATATAGTTGCATGATGAAGCCACAGTACAAATTCATGGGTGAAGGGTGGGTATCGTGCCTGTGTGGCTTAACCCCTTAATTACCTTTGCGGTTATTATCCGATAAGGTGTTTAAGGGGTTAATTGATATCTGAATGTACTTGCAATGTATTGCCTTGGTTTTGGCTATGTATTGTGTGGGCAAGAGAAGGAAGGCGCTGGCATCGGACACTTCGTATTGATGAGGTCAGTAGTATTTTATTTATTTGTATATGCTAGTTAATGTTTTTAATAATGGACAATTAATCTATTATCCATATCTGGATAATAGTTATTTTGCACATTATTGTACTGTAGGTGTTGGGGGGGAGGGTGTATGTATTGAATGTATAGGCCAGGTTTATTTTTTTTACATTCAGGGTTACTTCCGTGGTTTTGCGTGGGACCTCTGGAGACCACCCGCGGGAATCCCCGGGTATCCTAAAGGGTATCAGGCTGGTGGTTCCACGGGTGACACATGCGGGGATGATGATGTGTGGTCCCACTTCTGTGGGGGCACCTCCGACCCGTAGGTGCGGGGATGATAATGTGTGGTCCCACTTCTGTGGGGGCACCGCGGACCCGTAGTGAGCACCCGTGAGTTCCCCAGACCCCCATGGGAACCACCCGAGGCCCCGCAGACACCTGTGGGTTTGACCCGGGGCTCCCAGACATCCTTGGGCCTACCGTGGGGACCCAATTGTGTTCCACAGTGACCCAAGGAGACCACCTGAGGGCTATGGTGCTGGCAGGATCCACGAGCAGGCCTCCAGAACCTGTGGAATGCTGCTGGTAAACTGTAGGTCTGTCCAGGTGCCCTGCCAGCCCACCGGGGACTAGCGTGGGGCTGCGTTATGGACCATGAATGTAAAAGAATAAATCTTGTATTTATGGGGGGGGCACAGGGGGTGGGTAATGTATTTAATAAATAGAATGCTGTTTATTGTGGGGCTGTGCATTGTTTTGATTGCGGGGACTGGGGGTGGGGGTGGGGGGTGGGGGGGGGAATGTTCCCCAACGGTATGTGGGTAGGCCTCCCTTGTGGGTAGTTAGTGGGTGAGGGTTGAGGGTGGGTAGGCCTCACGGGGTGGGGGGTTAGAGTGGGAGGGTATGTACAGTAGGCGTCCCGAGTGGTGGGTGAGGGTGGGTTAACCCCTTCATGACTGTAGCGGTTAATAACCGCTATGGTGATTAAGGAGTTAGGGGACATTACTTTGAAAGTGTTCATTTTTTTCTCTGTTTTACTGTACAGCAGCGGAGGTTGCCATGGGTAGTGGGTAGTGTATTGAATGTATTTATTGGTTATTATGCCTTAACCCCTTCATTACCTTAGCGGCTATACGCTATGCTAATGAAGCATCATTTCTGAACTTTTAATAATATTGTGCAGGAGCAGGGGGTCCCCTGAGATTAGATTTCTGTCTCAGGGAACCCCCTGCTCACTGTACAATATTATTAAAAATACAGAAATGCTGTTTCTTTACCATAGCGCATAGCCGCTAAGCTAAAGAATGATTCTTTAATGATGTGTGTGTTTTATTCACAGTGTAGATGTGCAGGGGGTATCCAGAGCTGAAGCGCACAGGTTTCAGGTCTGGGGACCCCGTGCCCCCCGAGATACAGGCCCCTTTAGGGGGTGCCGGTATCCCTCTGCTCTGCTTGGTTTACAGGCCGCGATCACGTAATCGGGGCCTTTAACGCAGAGCACTCAGCACTCAGAAACACAGGCCAGGCAGATTTAACACACACACACAATAGGGGGAGGTTTTTTTACATAGATTGCAGGGAAGCTTAACGCACACACACAATAGGGGGATAGGGGGAGTTTTTTTTACATAGATTAGAGAGAAGGCAGGGCGTTTTAAAAGCGAGAATAGGGGGAGGGGGTTTTACATAGATTAGAGAGAAGGCAGGGCGTTTTAAAAGCGAGAATAGGGGGAGGGGGTTTTACATAGATTAGAGAGAAGGCAGGGCGTTTTAAAAGCGAGAATAGGGGGAGGGGGGTTTACATAGATTAGAGAGAAGGCAGGGAGTTTTAAAAGCGAGAATAGGGGGAGGGGGTTTTACATACAGTAGATTAGAGAGAAGGCAGGGAGTTTTAACACAGACGTGAAAAATATGTATTGAATGTATTAATTGTTTATTATGCCTTAACCCCTTCATTGCCTTAGCGGCTATCCGCTATGGTAATGACGCAGCATTTTCCGTATTTTTAATAATATTGATCAGGAGCAGGGGGGGTCCCTGAGCATTAATTTCTGGCTCAGGGAACCCCCTGCTCACTGTACAATATTATTAAAATACACAAATGATGCTTCTTTAACATAGCGCATAGACGCTAAGGTAAAGAACGAGTGTTTATTTATACAGCTAAACCCCGTTATAACGCGGGTCTCGGGGTCCACCCCGAGACCACCGCGTTACTAACGGGGTCGCGAGAAAAAAAAATGGCCGCCGCGCTTTAGCGCATATTCATCCCGCGGGACAGGAGATGGGAGCGGGCATGTCCCTCCGCTCCCCGCTTCCCCCTGTCACCGCGGGACAGGCCGCGGGGCAGGAGATGGGAGCGGGGATGTCTCTCCTGTCCCCGCTTCCCCCTGTCACCTCGGGACAGGCCGCGGGGCAGGAGATGGGAGCGGGGATGTCTCTCCTGTCCCCGCTTCCCCCTGTCACCTCGGGACAGGCCGCGGGGCAGGAGATGGGAGCGGGGATGTCCCTCCTGTCCCCGCTTCCCCCTGTCACCTCGGGACAGGCCGCGGGGCAGGAGATGGGAGCGGGGATGTCTCTCCTGTCCCCGCTTCCCCCTGTCACCTCGGGACAGGCCGCGGGGCAGGAGATGGGAGCGGGGATGTCTCTCCTGTCCCCGCTTCCCCCTGTCACCTCGGGACAGGCCGCGGGGCAGGAGATGGGAGCGGGGATGTCCCTCCTGTCCCCGCTTCCCCCTGTCACCTCGGGACAGGCCGCGGGGCAGGAGATGGGAGCGGGGATGTCTCTCCTGTCCCCGCTTCCCCCTGTCACCTCGGGACAGGCCGCGGGGCAGGAGATGGGAGTGGGGATGTCCCCTCAGGTCGCCGCTTACCTCAGAACCATGCTGCCTGCATGGAGGTTGTAGCGGGGGGTTTCTTCTCCCCACCGCTGTCCCCGGTGCTCCCGCTGCCTGCGCGGGAGGAGGGGGGGGAGCGGGTGGTGGTGCTGGTCGCGGCCCGTCTGTGTAGAGTGAGAGAGTGTGTGTGTATGTATATATGGGAGAGAAAGTGTGTGTGTGTATATGGGTGTGTGAGTGTGGGTAAGTGTCTGAGTGTGTGTGTAAGTGTGTGTAAGTGTGTGTGAGTGTGTGTGAGTGTCTGTGAGTGTGTAAGTGTGTGTGAGTGTGGTGAGTGTGTGTGAGTGTGTGTGAGTGTCTGTGAGTGTCTGTGAGTGTCTGTGAGTGTCTGTGAGTGTCTAAGTGTGTGTGAGTGTGTGTGAGTGTCTGTGAGTGTGTAAGTGTGTGTGAGTGTGTGTGAGTGTGTGTCTGTGAGTGTCTAAGTGTGTGTAAGTGTGTGTAAGTGTGTGTGAGTGTGTGTGAGTGTCTAAGTGTGTGTAAGTGTGTGTGTGTGTGTGTGTGTGTGAGTGTGTGTGAGTGTCTGTAAGTGTGCGTAAGTGTGCGTGAGTGTGCGTAAGTGTGTGTGAGTGTGCGTGAGTGTGGTCAGTGTGTGTGCAGTGTGTCAGTGTGAGCAATGAGCAGTGTGTGTGCAGTGTGCAGTGTGTGTGCAGTGTGGCAGTGAGCAATGAGCAGTGTGTGTGCAGTGAGTGTGTGCAGTGTGTCAGTGTGAGCAATGAGCAGTGTGTGTGCAGTGTGCAGTGTGTGTGCAGTGTGGCAGTGTGAGCAATGAGCAGTGTGTGTGCAGTGAGTGTGTGCAGTGTGCAAAAAAAAAATGTAAAAAAATTTTTTTAAAAAATTTTTTTTTTTTTTTTTTTTTTTTTTTTTTTAAAAAACGGGAGCCACGGGAAAACCGCGTTATAACCGAATCGCGGTATAACGAGGCGCGTTATAACGGGGTTTAGCTGTACTGTATATTGTATGTGTTTTATTGATACTGTACATGTGCAGAGGGTCTCCAGAGCAGAAGCGCACAGGTTTCAGGTCTGGGGACCCCGTGCCCCCCGAGATACAGGCCCCTTTAGGGGGTGCCGGTATCCCTCTGCGTTTAAAGGTCCCGATCACGTGACCGCGGCCTGTAAACCAAGCAGAGCAGAGGGATACCGGCACCCCCTAAAGGGGCCTGTATCTCGGGGGGCATGGGGTCCCCAGATCTAAAACCAACGCGATTCAGCTCCAGAGACCCCCTGCACATCTACACTATCAATAAAAATGTATTTCAA
Organism: Ascaphus truei; assembly: GCF_040206685.1. Lineage (NCBI taxonomy): Eukaryota > Metazoa > Chordata > Amphibia > Anura > Ascaphidae > Ascaphus > Ascaphus truei. The sequence continues at coordinate 259,617,601 of NC_134483.1, forward strand.
ATGTATTTATTGTCATTTATTTATTTATACAGTATTTATTTATTTATTTTTTGGCGGCTGCTGTGCTGTGTGTGTATTTTTTTATTGTGGGTAGCGGGAGGGTGGGTGAATGGGGTATTAGCCCCAATGATGGTTGGGGAGGGCTTGCGGGGGGGGGGTGTAGCGGGAGGGCTTAACCCCTTCATGACCATAGCGGTATGAACTGCTACGGTCGTGAAGGGGTTAAGTGCACCCGCAACCCCCCCCCCCTCCCGCAAGTCCTAAACTCACACCAAGGGCCAAATACCCCCCTCACCCATCCCCACTACACACAATAAAGCGGGCACGGTGGGTTAACCCCTTCATTGCCTTAGCGGCTATCCGCTATGGTAATGACGCAGCATTTTCCGTATTTTTAATAATATTGATCAGGAGCAGGGGGGGTCCCTGAGCATTAATTTCTGGCTCAGGGAACCCCCTGCTCACTGTACAATATTATTAAAATACACAAATGATGCTTCTTTACCATAGCGCATAGACGCTAAGGTAAAGTACGAGTGTTTATTTATACTGTATATTGTATGTGTTTTATTGATACTGTACATGTGCAGAGGGTCTCCAGAGCAGAAGCGCACAGGTTTCAGGTCTGGGGACCCCGTGCCCCCCGAGATACAGGCCCCTTTAGGGGGTGCCGGTATCCCTCTGCTCTGCTTGGTTTACAGGCCGCGGTCACGTGATCGGGGCCTTTAAACGCAGAGGGATACCGGCACCCCCTAAAGGGGCCTGTATCTCGGGGGGGCACGGGGTCCCCAGACCTAAAACCAACGCGATTCAGCTCCGGAGACCCCCTGCACATCTACACTATCAATAAAAATGTATTTCAAATAATTTTTATTGTGCCGATGTTTGCGCAGAGAGAGAGCAGCGGATCTCTCTCTGCTGCAAACACATCACGCCCCCGCCGCCCATACAGTAGTATCATTTATGTATATGCATACAGTATACAGTACTGTACAGTATGTGTACAGTACTGTATGTTAGGGCTTATAGGGGTTGTTGTTATACAGTATATACTGTATATATATATACAGTATATATACTGCATTACAATTCATTATAGGGGACGGCTTGACAGAGAACAGCTCGCAAGCGCCACCATGTGTATTTTCACGGCATTGAAGTATTTCAGCAAGCCGGAATAAAAAGCTTAAATCCCTGCCGGAAAAGAACGCAATGCACTCTGGCAGAAAACTATCAGAAACCTGAATACATCTGAGTATACCCGAATTCGCGGGACTAGCCGTGCTCGAATAAAGTGTGTCGCCAGTGTAAGTCAGAAGCCCTAAATATATCCCTCCCAGCCCAGACGTGGAAACTTATACAATCTAACTATAAATACATGTGGAGTTCCACCTATATCAAATATATTGGGGTTAAAATCTCAAATTCCTATAAAACCCTCTACCAGTACAATTACCCCCCATTATTTGATAAGATTAAAAAAGATTTGGAAGCTTGGAAAAAACACCAAATTTCCTGGTATGGGGAATAGTTTCTGTAAAAATTAACGTTCTCCCAAGGTTACTGTATAATTTCCAAACCCTCCCCATAGCGGTGCCACAGGCGGCCCTGAAGAATATCCAATCACTACTGCTCTAATTCATATGGAACGACAAGAGAAATGGGTCCCAAGATCAGTGATGCTCTCTTCAAGAGCAAGAGGTGTAGTGGGGGTCCCCGACATAGTCAGATACTATCTCGTGGCGCAACTGAAGCAGGCCGTATTTTGGAATTACTTCCTGGCCTCGGCCTGTTGGCTCACAATAGAGTCACACTATGCATGCCCCTACTCCTTCCAAGTGACAATATGGTCCTCAGGAGGAAAGAGTGGAGGACCACAGAGGTTCGACCTCGGAGCAATGAGATGCATGTGGGACACTTGGATTAAAAGCAAAGGGAAGTATGGTATGCTAGCCTCCCCCTCTCAGCTTACCCCTATCTTTGGGAACCCTATTTTCCTGCCAGGGTGTTCTCAAAGACAATTTGACCAGTTCCAGGGTCTCAATATTAGGATGGTTGTTGATCTGCTGCAGAAGGGAGAGGTTCTAACCTTTCAGGCACTAAAGGACAAACTCCAGGCCCAAGACCTGCACCTGTTTAAGTACCTGCAAATCAGGCACTTCCTACTATCACTTTCCCAAACTTCCAAATTCCCCTCGCTAACTAGGTTTGAGTCCCTATGCATTACAAACACCTATCAGAAGGGCGTAATTTCTGAGATATATAGGGGGATGGAGCCGGCATCTAACCAACCGACCCACCGTTATATGCAAAAATGGTCAGTGGAACTCGGCCTTCCAATAGACCTGGAAGACTGGGAGGATGTCTGGGAGCAGGCTGCTAAAACATCAATTTGCACAACAATAAAAGAAAACATCTACAAAATTATATTCCAGTGGTACCTGGACCCGGCTAGGCTGAGCCAGGTCTACCCCGGCACACCGGACCTGTGCTGCAGGGGATGTGGTCAAAAGGGGGACATGGCCCACATTTGGTGGTCATGTCCAGAGATTCGGAGGTACTGGACCATGATCTGCCTTGAAACAAACTCAACTCGATCCAGACGCTTATCTGCGACACCATGGGGCTCTCCCTTCCCTTGGATCCTCTGGCATTGGTGCTGAGCAAACCCATTGATGACCTTCCCCCGCCATTATAAAGGCTGATCACGGCCATACTGACAGCGGCCAGATATTCTCTTGCGGAAGCATGGAAACAGTTTAAGGCCCCGTCAAGAAACACCATATTTAGAAGGATCAATGAGGTTATGTCCATGGAGAAGCTCACTGCCATGCTCCAAAAAAAAATGCCACAGTTTTGGAACACATGGGTGTTAGAGAGATAAAGTAAAGAAATCCGAGCCCCTCGGACCTCTTGTATGCCCAGACTGTCACAGATGGGAACCCGGAAGCCTCTGGATGAACCCCCCCCCCATCCTACTACCCCTCCCTGCCTGTTTGTCTCCCTACCCCTTCTTCTCCCCCCTCCTTCTCTTTCCTTCTATGGAAAATGGAAAAAAGTTATTGGTCACCGCCTGATTGCACTGTGAAGAAGTGTCGTGGGCTCATGACATTTCTGTATGTATATGAACGTTTCCAATAAACAAATTGTTACAAAAAAAAAGAAAGATGAGAAGTTTGAAGCAGAGCACCGACTGCAAAGTCTGCATATGCACCTCAAGAATGCCGAGGAGGAGCAGAAAACTCTGCAGGAAGTAGTACAAGTGCTGCAGGAATGTCTGATTACCCAGTGTGTCCCCGCAAAGCAGCATGAGAAACTGAAAGCTACTGTACCCTGACCATCACCAAAGCATTGCTAGAGACCAAGCTTAGAGGCCAGGTGACTCGGTACAAGAGGGAGCACAAGAAGGTCCAGAAACTGAGACAAGTAGCTGCGGCCTGAGCAAAGAAATTCACAGTGCTTCACAATATAATGAAGGAGATGTGGAAGCAAGCTCAGAGGAACATCTAAGGTCCATTAAACAGAAGGATGATAGATATCCTGTGTCAAGGCATTTCTCTGCATGCCCTTCTGGAGATATAGATAACTTTACATTTAGTGTTCTTGAAAATATCAAACCACCTACCAGGGGCAGAAATAGAGAAACTACCCTTAATCGCAGAGAAATGTATTGGATTCACTCTTTATGAACACCGACTAGGAGCTTAAACATTTCTTGGGCTGAATGAGCATTTAAGATCTTTTTGAGGATCCTTCGGTGTTCATCTCTCGTTAAAATATAAAATATAAATGTATTATAGTATTGATTTATCACATCTTGTATTGTATACAATTGTCCATCCAGTTAACATACTGTATATATATTACATATTAGTCAATAGACCCAATACCCAATTGACATCCCAATGTTTTATTAATCTATTTCTTTAATCAATGTTATATTTTGTAATAGATTATACTGTACATATCCATGTTTAGATACTACTATTAAATGATATTACATTTTCTAGTTCTAATATGGTTATAGAATATATTGATATATTTCATGATATGAGAACTATTTTACTTTACTTATGCACAACTAAATAAGTATATACACACTATGATGTTCTATAATATCTATGTTTGGGTATATGATTGTGTACTGTGTCAGACTGAGAGGACTATATCGCTGTATTACTACAGTACTCTATGATATTATATAAATACAGTATATATATTATGAGTTATATATCTTTATGTTATCAATTCATCAGCATATATATCCCTCTGCAGAGTATTTTTAACCCCCTTTTTTTCTTGATTATTATTTATTTAGGTTTATAAATAATACAAATATTATATTTCCATAGATTTTATATGTATTTTGCAAATAATATGTTTGTAATTGTCTTACTATGTGCACCACATCAGTAATGGTCAGTATGAATGACTATTCCTTATATCAGAATGATTTAGACCTCAGTATTGACACCATATATATATATATTGATCAATATATGAGATTGATTTATCTCTGAAGCCATTCATTATAAAGACTGCTGCTATGATGCACATTTGTTTTTCTGGCATCTGTATAGTGTTTTACTTATTGGTCCTCCTCACCAGGTGGCGCTATAGCGAGAACTCGAATCGTCTACTAGAGTCTCCAGGCTACTGGAAGATCTTGCGAGACTGATACAGAGTTCCGCTTGCGTCATTTCCGGTCTCGGATGGTATCAATCAGGTAATCTTTCTATTTAAACACACACATATGCCAGAATGGGTTATACTCTTTGACAAAGGGCCACGGCCCGAAACGCGTCAGAGTGGACAGCTCTGCTCTATTTTTGTGATGTCTCTAGTCACTAAATAAACTTGTTTTTTATCATCAATGGTGTGTCGTTTTAACATGCGCCTACCCTGCCTGCAGTGCTCCACTTATTCCTCCCATGAGGTAACCTTCTCTTGCTACTAATACTGGATGCACGCCTGGATGAGCTTCTACCTGAGATTTTTTTGGATATATGCTCCGCTGAGCCTCTACTTACAACAGTGAGTTATCCATGGATTTCTATTGTATCTTCTAGTATTAGACATCCTGCACGCTCTAAGTAGTTCATATGAAGTGTGGTAGGGAACGGGGGTACACTTTTACCTATTGGTTGTGGTGTCCCCTAAGTACCCTATAAATCCCACTTTTATTAGCCTACCCAGGTGTGACGGTAGCTTTGTAACAGGCTATTAATAATACACACCAAATATAACTGGGTTGAACTGAACGAGACTTAGATATGATAAAATATAATTTATTCCTTGAAAAAGGTGAACACAACAAAATATACAAATAACAAACAAAATATGACACTTAAGATGGAAATGATGAAATAGTCAGAAATCGTGACTAACAGTTCATACAGCAATCTTGAAAATCACAAAAGACACGAAAGACATGAAGGACAATGAGTAAGGGCAGATACCGGGTTAAATACCATTTCAAATCCATCTCTTAACCCTAGGCGCCGACTTGGCTAGAAAAAATCTCTTTGAAGCAGATTTTGGCTTCCATTGTAAGTGTGAAGTATCACACTTAAAAACACTCAGTTCCTTGGTTCCTGCCCCCAGTATAAACAATTAGGGCAGTTACCTTTTGATCACTGGCCTATGCTAATTCTTTCAGGATGCTCTCCCTGCCCTATTTAGCATAGCAGATGGGGTCTGCATTTTCAGAGCAGATCCAAAATCCCATATACACTTTAAATAACTTCATAACTTCAGTTCAGTAGTACTTACTGGCACGTGAGTAATATTAATACATTCCGTCAAGCATGACGCTCCCAATGAGACTAAATATTACTGTGTAATACTAAAATTAAGAGAGATATCAATATCTGTCTCTTAGGACCGGCTAGACATCAGGTGTCTGTAATCGTTATTTGTGGCTCGGTCCCCTGGTTACACATATGTAATTTTTAGCACGTTCAGCTGAGGACATCTCATAATATTCTTATATTTAATAAGGTCACTCATTTAAGTAACCCCACTCCTAAATCAGGGGCGTCGGCCAGTCTACCAAATGGGGTGTCTGGCAGGATACTATGGTTTGTAAGTGTGAGTTATAACACTCACAAACCACTCCAGCTTCATGCAAACAGGTAGAGTGGCTGAGCCTTTGATCAGGGGTCTGCTTCCTAAACATTTGGTCGCTCACCTGACCATTTGAATTTAGTAGGCAGGCATCTTTGAGGGTAACTTAAACAAAGGGCTATAATCACTATTCAACTATTATCCCAGTGTTTGTGTGGTGCAGACACTGGAACAGCAACAATAACTTTTTACAGGGGAATAAACAGTTGGATGGCTGAAGCAAGGCAAAAACCATTACTGGACCCCAGTCCAATTAACCCCTTGTTTCCCAGGTGAGAGAAGATGGTGGCCAAATGGGGTAACCCCTTTAATCCCGGGCCAAATCCCCTCTCTCTTGACACCAGGCGACTACTATATTATGAGCCACAGGTGATCATTGTCTTATATACTTTCCATGCTCTGTATATCTCAAGAGCAACAATAGAATACATCTCCAAGATTTATATTCACTGCTCACTATTAAGGGAGTCAAAGAAGAATATTGATGTAACACATCTACCTGTGGATTGTAATCTGATGCACCGATGTATGGACTTTATGTCAACCTATACACTATTGAACTAGCAACTCCATGGAGTAGAAAAAGTGCAGAAAGACAGCTTCAAGAGTGGAAAACTCAAAGGGCTATTCTTAAATGCTCTGCAACTGTCGCCATACAGTCTGCATACAAAAAGAAGAGCGCCCGACGCAAGGGAAATTTCATGACCATGCACTCAGTAATAAGACTATACTTGGAAAAAGTCTTCCTCAAGTGACTGAAGAGTGCTGATCTCAAGCACCTTCGGGAGGAGACACGATTAAACTGGAGAAAGGCTCCAATCCCAGCTGGACTGAGGGTTCCCTTCCTCCATCCACTCTTATTCAAGTCACAGAGATATCTCGAATTAGAGTGGAAGGATGGGATTCGGCCGTGGTAAGCCCGAGCTTCCCACAAACAGGGGAGGAATGTAACAGGGACTTATCCCTGTTAAGAATCTTGCCTCTAATTCAGCAGTGAGCTGGTTAATTGCACACCTGCAATCAACTCCACCTAGCTATTTAGAGCTCTCAGAGCTCTGTGAAATATTGTCACGTGAGACACAGGAAGGGGATTCCTTAGTCTCACAATTGGGGCTGAACCAAGGAAGGACAGATGTCTTGAGCTGCAAAGAGACTGCAAGCTGAAAGCAAGACAAAGGGGACAAGATTCTAAACCTGGATCCTGACATTGCCTTAGCACACAAGGGTGCGGACCCAAGAGAGCAGAGAAGCCTTCCCCTATAGCTACAAGACACAGATAAGACTTTCTTATGAGACTGTTGTATAGCTGTATATATGTACATATATTTGGGATGGTAAATAGCTCAGCTAGCTACCCAGTCAGAGAGGGCTGAGCTACATGTGTAGATAGTCTCCAAAGCAGAGATAGGTTTTTGTTTGGCTTATTTTCATATAGCTGCGAGAGCCTTTATCCTAAGACAGCCACAGCCGCGCCACTCCGATAACTGCGGCCAGACGCAATAAAGCCTAATTTTAGTTTCACTTTAAACGGTCTCCATTGCGTACGTCTGCACATGTCTCTTACACCGGCCCTGTTATGGGGTTCCCTAATCCCAGTGACGGATTTAAATCTCACGGTCATGTGACATGGGAGATTTAAAAGCACAGGGAATATCGGGATCTGTATCTCGGGAATTAGGGGGTCCTCGAGGCTGAAATCAATGCGGTTCAGCTCAGGAGGCCCCCTGCTCCCACACACTATTATCAAAATACAAATTTTTATTGCACGATCATCTGTGAGAGCCATGAATGGAGATGCAGCATCTCCATGCAACTCTTCCAGGCTAGAATTTTTTCAGTTTTTGCACTATAGGATTTATAGCGCAATAGCACTGATACAAAAAACTGGTTGGACAATAGTGCATTTTTTTATCGGCCTTAAAAAAATGGTCTTCATTTCTTTATGAATACCATTTTTGGTCTCATGTCTTAAATTAAATAAATGCATTGTCAGGCACAAATGCACTGCTTTTGTCAGTGCTTGGTGAATCGGCCCCATAATGAGGCTGGTATAAATAAATGCGTATTTTGAAAAGTATTGAGATCAGAGCAAATATAAATAGTAGAGGCAGCATAGCAGCAATAGTTTAGTGTTGAGATGTGAGTGAGGCCTGGTATAGAAAATGCCCTCCTTTCCAGCGCAGATCAAATCCAGAATTCAGGGCCAGTAGGTGTTTTGTTGTCCACTTGCTCCACTCCCGTCGAAATCCCTTTAAAACCTGGGTCCCCCTTATCCCCTATTTCTCCCCTTACATTTCAATAGGCAGCGGAGGCTGGGGAGAGTGTGGGATATGCGCAGTAGCAAGCACAAGCGGTGGCCATTAGGAGTATAGCACAGCAGGGGAACTACAAGTCCCAGCAGCCTCAGGGGCTGCAGACCACATGTTGCTAGCCAACCAATATGGCTGAGAGACGCATGGTAGTAACAATTCTGAAAGTTGGGGTACTGACAGGGGGACTGACAGTTGGAGCAAGGACAGAGAAAGGGAAGGTAGGGTCTGTGTGTCAGTGGCATCCAGATTAGGCCAAATTAACCCTTTAGTTCCAAGATAGTCCAGAATACAGAGAAATGAATCTCCCGATGGGTGCTACAAAAATCCTGAGTAGATGGTTGCAATATAGCATCTGGGTGGGACATAAATTATATGCAAACACCCAATGACTGTGTATTTGAGGAAAACATGGCTCACTATATAACCTAATTAAAAACGACCTGTATTGGATGAAGGGGTATCTAGCTAAGAAATACGGAAGTGAGCCTACATATGGTAGACCAACCCCATAGATCAGGCTAAAGGAACCCCCAGGTCTGTAGGTATAGAGCCCTATGGAAACCTCAAAATAAACACAGTAACATAATATATAGGGTAAGGAGAATGAGAAAACTCACATGAAATCTCCTTAGAGGTCCTCAGTACCCAGGAATGGCGTGCGTCAATCCAGCAAACAATACAGCAACAAAAAAGAGAAAAAAGATAGCGCACTGCAAAATAATGAGGGTATGGAGGCAAAAAATAGAAAAATAGAAAAATGCTTTAATTAAGATGCATAATAGCCTAAGCTAAGGTGAACAAAAAAGAAAAAGGTATCCCTAACGCGTTTCACGCCATAGGGGCGCTTTATCAAAGGGTATTATCCGTTAGCAAGTGCTTACCTTATGTGGCCACTCGAACACGGAAGTAAATTCACGCCAAAACCATCATGACGTCAGATGGTAAGAGACTGTGGTGGAGGAGCTATGGAAGCTCTGAAGGGTAAAAATACTTCCATGTTTGAGTGCAAAACAAGGAAGTCATGAGCATACACAGAATACAGTTGACTATAAGATGATCTAAAGGGACAGAACATCATATATTAAAACAAGAAAAAGAAAGAATGATCAAACAATAGAATAAAAGATCCTAACAAGATTTATACGAAACAAAAAAATAAAATAAAAAACGGAACCTCTAGTTACCATGGAGACCAATAAAAAACAAGTAAAAAAAAGAGAGAAAAAAAAAGAGGTTAAAACAACAACTTTATACAGACATAACAAATAAAGAATATCTAATAAAGAAACTCCTACTATATGAAGATATGCACATATATATCTAAACCATAACTAATTCTAAATAGTTATATGAAAAAATATGCATTAAACAAATATAAAGATAAAGATACTGCTGCGGCCAAGTTTATTCGAGCATTTGCCCGTTCTTGGCCGCAGCAGTATCCTGGCGCGCGCCGCAGGGTGACGGGCGCGCGCCGAAGCAGCGGAAGAGCGCCCTCCGATTGGGGTGCTCTCCCTACCGCTGCCGGGTCCGCCGGGTCCCCCGGAACCCCCTGCCGCCGTCCCGCGATCGCGGGACACCAGGGCTCCCTCGGGGAGCCCTGGACGCACGTGCAGGGGGCGCTGGCACCCGATGATGCGTGACCGCGCATCGGTGATGCGCGGCACGCTGAGGGAGTGCGGCTCGCAAACCGGGACATTTCCCGGCTTGCGGAATGAGCCGCACTCGGATAAACTGTGTCGGCAGTGTAAGGATAAGTAATGTGCATACATGGATATTAAGACAAGATATTAACCACACTGTGCAAAACTCTATAAAATATAATATAACATATAAATACACTAATAAATGCTTAATAATGTAGAGAAATGATGGCATATGACAAATGAGGAAAAAAATCAATACAAAGAAAATCAAAACAATAAAGAAGCTCAATATATGAAATATTATAATGAATGCAAAAATACAACCACTTTACAAAAAATTAATGAGCTCCCAATCTTGATGATTCCAGTCGGAAATAATGAATCCATGCTATATATCCAGAACATCTCAAGTCTGTTGAGCATGTTTAACCTATCGCCCACCCTAATGGGGGGTGAAACATGCTCAACAGCCGAGAAAGAGAAGCCCTGGATACCCCCCATAGGGCACTGTGAAAAATGTCTCGAGACCAGTTGTAGAGCAGTATGTTTTTTAATAGCCCTGACATGTTCCATAATTCTGATCTTTAGATTTCATATCGTGTGGCCGATGTAGTGCTTGCCACAACCACAGTTCAAAATATAAATAACATAGGTTGTATTGCAATTAATGAAGGTATTAATCTTGATGTTCCGCTTAGGTGCAACTATATTGATGTTATTAAGGGTAATGGCATATTGACAAATACTGCAATGGCCGCATTTATAGAAACCCTTTGGGATATTGGATATTGGTCTCTGATGGCATGGGTCAAATAAACTTGGTGACAAGAAGCCAGCTAGTGATTTAGCTTTTTTAAAAACCATTTTCGGTCTTTCTAATACATAATTGGCCAAGTCCTTATCCAAACTAAGGGTATCCCAATGTTTGTGGATAATATTCCTAATGAGATCAGCTTGTCTAGATTGATTAGTAACAAAATAAGGGACATTGGATTTCCCTTCTGAACGTTGTGTACCAACACGAGAGAGAAGATCTCCCCGATTGAGTGACTTAACCACATCCAGTGCTTCTGTGATGTGTGACTGACTATATCCCCTCATCAAGAAACGTTGCTCTAGGTCTCTAGATTGTATCTCAAAAGATTCTTGAGTAGAACAGAGTCTTTTAAGTCTCATGAACTGACCCTTAATGATGCCTCGTTTCAGAGGTCTAGAGTGCTCACTATCATACATAAGAAAAGCGTTGCGGGAGTTGGGCTTCCTATGGATGTCCGTCTGAATGGTCTTGTTAACATCAATGTACAGCATAATATCCAAGTAACTAATGTGTTGATAATTGATTTCATAAGTGAAAGTGAGATTGTAATCATTAATATTAATAGTGTTAAAGAAAGAGTGAAATGAAGAAAAATCACCATCCCAAATAAAAAAAAAATCATCTATATAACGCCTATAAAATTTAATGTGTTCCCTAAATAAATTCTGATCACCAAAAATAAAAATAGATTCCCAGAAGCCCATAAAAAGATTTGCGTAAGACGGTGCAAATGAAGTACCCATAGCAGTGCCCTTTAATTGTAGATAAAACTGTGAATCAAAAGTGAAATAATTATGTGTTAGTAAAAAAGAAATAGATTGTAATAAAAAAGTGGTTAGTGAAGTGGATTAGTTAGATAATTGGAGAAAATACTGAACTGCATCCATACCTTGTTGATGCTGGATAATGCTATAGAGGGACATGACATCCATGGTCACCCAACAATACGATGTCTCCCACCTGAAATCCTTTAAGTCAAGTAACAATTGATTTGTGTCTTTTAAAAAAGAAGGTAACTGTTGAACTAATGGTTGAAGAAATTTGTTGATGTAACAAAATCATTAGTAGGATCCCTGTCTCGTTTCCTATAGGTGGTACAATCATCCAACTGCCTAAGGGCTTCTTGTTTGTAGTTAGCTGAGGATTGCACAACAACTGCACCCCCTTTGTCTGCATTTTTAATCACTATAGTGTGATCCCTTTGGAGATTCAAAAGTTCTGTTTTTTCTTCTTTTGTAAGATTAGCAAAGGTAGGTGAGCCATAGGTACAATCCTCAGCCAACTTTTTAAGATCTTTCTCGACTAAACGCTCAAAGGTGGTGATGTAAGGTCCCTTTGATGTATAGGGGATAAAGGTCAAGTTGTTGTTAAGATTTTGTCCAAAATATTAACCACATTATGACAAAAGGTATCTAAGAGTATTTTTTTCTTTTCATCGCTCCTCTGGCCCCCCCGCTTCTTCCTCGATCGCTGCGTCCTCTTCCAGACCAGTTTTTTGCATCCTGATCTCTGTGTGATTGATGCCAATTGACTGATTGTCCCGAGTTATATGAAGTAGATTGATCTCTAGGGTCATCTCTAGAACGACTGCTTGATCTCCAAGTGTCAGAAATCTGATCGAAGGCTACTGAAATGTTGATCAATCTACTTCATATAACTCGGGACAATCAGTCAATTGGCATCAATCAATTGTCCCTCCTGAATAAGGGGTTGAACTTTGCGCCATCTGATAATTTCAAACTTTTCAATACTGTAATCGATCTCCAATGTTTTGTCCGCAAATTATGTTTAATTTTTTTTTTTGCAGGGAAGTCTGATGCGGGTCCGTTTGCCTTACCCCCTCCGGCACCCATTGGTGCTGGTGGTGGTTTGGCTATCGACCCGCATCACACTTCACTTACATTTAAAGAACGTTGTATCATTTTTGATATGGAAGGTCTATTGTCTGAACAAGACATGTGTCTTGATGAAGATCCCACGTCAAACTTCTTTATTTCTGAACATACTGATTTTAGAACTAAATCGACCTTTATCCCCTATACATCAAAGGGACCTTACATCACCACCTTTGAGCGTTTAGTCGAGAAAGATCTTAAAAAGTTGGCTGAGGATTGTACCCATGGCTCACCTACCTTTGCCAATCTTACAAAAGAAGAAAAAACAGAACTTTTGAATCTCCAAAGGGATCACACTATAGTGATTAAAAATGCAGACAAAGGGGGTGCAGTTGTTGTGCAATCCTCAGCTAACTACAAACAAGAAGCCCTTAGGCAGTTGGATGATTGTACTACCTATAGGAAACTAGACAGGGATCCTACTAATGATTTTGTTTTGCAGTTGGAAGCATTGTTGGACTTGGGTAAAATCCTGTGTGTCCTAAACAGTAAGGAGTTTGATTTTCTTTCTTGTAGACATCCCATTGTCCCCGTCTTTCACCATCTCCCAAAGATCAACAAGTCACTTACCTGCCCTCCAGGCAGGCCTATAGTGGCTAGTATTGGATCTTTAGGAGATGGGGTTTCCCGTTACATCAACAAATTTCTTCAACCATTGGTTCAACAGTTACCTTCTTTTTTAAAAGACACAAATCAATTGTTACTTGACTTAAAGGATTTCAGGTGGGAAACATCGTATTGTTGGGTGACCATGGATGTCATGTCCCTCTACAGCATTATCCAGCATCAACAAGGTATGGATGCATTTCAGCATTTTCTCCAATTATCTAACTTATCCACTTCACTAACCACTTTTTTATTACAATCTATTTTTTTTTTACTAACACATAATTATTTCACTTTTGATTCACAGTTTTATCTACAATTAAAGGGCACTGCTATGGGTACTTCATTTGCACCGTCTTACGCAAATCTTTTTATGGGCTTCTGGGAATCTATTTTTATTTTTGGTGATCAGAATTTATTTAGGGAACACATTAAATTTTATAGGCGTTATATTGATGATTTGTTTTTTATTTGGGATGGTGATTTTTCTTCATTTCACTCTTTCTTTAACACTATTAATATTAATGATTACAATCTCACTTTCACTTATGAAATCAATTATCAACACATTAGTTACTTGGATATTATGCTGTACATTGATGTTAACAAGACCATTCAGACGGACATCCATAGGAAGCCCAACTCCCGCAACGCTTTTCTTTGAGATACAATCTATGAGACCTAGAGCAACGTTTCTTGATGAGGGGATATAGTCAGTCACACATCACAGAAGCACTGGATGTGGTTAAGTCACTCAATCGGGGAGATCTTCTCTCTCGTGTTGGTACACAACATTCAGAAGGGAAATCCAATGTCCCTTATTTTGTTACTAATCAATCTAGACAAGCTGATCTCATTAGGAATATTATCCACAAACATTGGGATACCCTTAGTTTGGATAAGGACTTGGCCAACTATGTATTAGAAAGACCGAAAATGGTTTTTAAAAAAGCTAAATCACTAGCTGGCTTCTTGTCACCAAGTTTATTTGACTCATGCCTTCAGAGACCAATTTCAAATATCCCAAAGGGTTTCTATAAATGCGGCCATTGCAGTATTTGTCAATATGACATTCCCCTTAATAAAATCAATATAGTTGCACCTAAGCGGAACATCAAGATTAATACCTTCAATAATTGCAATACTACCTATGTTATTTATATTTTGAACTGTGGTTGTGGCAAACACTACATCGGCCGCACGATAAGAAATCTAAAGATCAGAATTATGGAACATGTCAGGGCTATTAAAAAACATACTGCTCTACACCCGGTCTCGAGACATTTTTCACAGTGCCCTATGGGGGGTATCCAGGGCTTCTCTTTCTCGGCTGTTGAGCATGTTTCACCCCCCATCAGGGGGGGCGATAGGTTAAACATAGGTTAAACATGCTCAACAGATGTGAGATGTTCTGGATATATAGCATGGATTCATTATTTCCTGCTGGAATCAATCAAGATTGGGAACTCGTTCATTTTTTGTAAAGTGGTTGTATTTTTGCATTCATTATAATATTTCATATATTGAGCTTCTTTATTGTTTTGATTTTCTTTGTATTGATTTTTTTCCTCATTTGTCATATGCCATCATTTCTCTACATTATTAAGCATTTATTAGTGTATTTATATGTTATATTATATTTTATAGAGTTTTGCACAGTGTGGTTAATATCTTGTCTTAATATCCATGTATGCACATTAATTATCCTTATCTTTATCTTTATATTTGTTTAATGCATATTTTTTCATACAACTATTTAGAATTAGTTATGGTTTAGATATATGTGCATATCTTCATATAGTAGGAGTTTCTTTCTTAGATATTCTTTATTTGTTATGTCTGTATAAAGTTGTTGTTTTAACCTTTTTTGGTTTTGTATTCACTTTTTTTACTTTATTATTGGTCACCATGGTAACTAGAGGTTCCGTTTTTTATTTATTTTTTTGTTTTGTTTAAATCTTGTTTAGGATCTTTTATTCTATACCTTAGCTTAGGCTATTATGCATCTTAATTAAAGCATTTTTATATTTTTCTATTTTTTGCCTCCAGTCCCTCATTATTTTGCAGTGCGCTATCTTTTTTCTCTTTTTAGTTCCAAGATAGGCCCCACTAACCTAATCAGATTGTGGCTGCTAAAGGGAAACCCTTAGCTAGGGACATTTCCCCATATAGCTGTATACAGTTAGTGTATAGTGCCATTTGAAGACACCGAACAGCGATTTGTGGACTGTGGTCTGGAGCAGGACCTCCACCGTACTATCATAGACTATCAAAGGTGAGACCATCCTTCCAGAGTTCACCCCACGCAGAGGCTTCGCTGACATCGATGTCACTGGATCAGTGGATGCCTTTTGCTTTTCTGGGTAGGTACCTCACAACGTGCACCAACTATAACACTTTCAGTTACTGTGGGTAGCGCTGTCTCACACATTAGGTGGGTTGGCTCTTGTGGACACTAGGGAGGTTGGGTGCCCAGGGGCCCCTCAGTACTTTGGTGAAATTCCATCAGGAGTAGACACTACGGTTGGAGGGCACTGTAGGGCTACGGCCATGCGAGGCCTATATTGTATTTGGATTAATGATATATCTAGTAGTACCTGTGTTCAGTAAACTGTTATTAAATACAAGTGTGTGATCTTATTGCATTGGATCCTGTGAAGGGGTTATCTGGCGCTGTCAGGACCCCTCACAGGTGGAGGCACTGTCAACAGACAGATAAGGTACACCCCAGGCTCCCAGAAGTGGCGTTTCAGGCCTCCTGTGAGCCACAGGTAAAGCACCACCCACTCAGTAGCTGCCACATTTCCCATAGGGTGGGGGAAACAGCGCTACACCTGTTAAACTTATTTATTTATAAAATGTTTTACGAGGATGTAATACATTGAGAGTTACCTCTCATTACTACACTGTATACCACTTTAAAAAAGGGCCACTCTAAAGATGGGTTTCTTATCATGTAGGCAGCTGCCCCTGCAGAATTGCCACTTTTAAAACCTATTAGTGATGTAAGGAAACACTTTCCTATATTATGACAACATTAGGATGTGGGGCATATCACATGTGACTGGTTTCATTCATGTGCCCTGTTACATATATAACATCAATATAAAAGGCCACTAAAGTCACATAGTTCAGGTGTCATTAAATGTAAAAACAAATTAGGATAAAAGAAAAAAGTCAACATTAAAGCATTATGAAAAGGATTGAATGACGTCTGATTACATTCCCCGAAAAGCCAGGATTGAGGTATTAAACTCTGAAAAGGTTTTTCTTGGGTGCATCATTTCCACTTTTAAATGCTCCATAGACCCCTTATGACCTTTCGGTGAACTGTGTTACAGCAGATTCACAACATATTTTTACCAATAAGAAAGCATGATCTATAGACATGTAATATATTAAAAATACAAGTAAAAACAATTCCACAGGTTAAAATTAAAATAAGAATGTTTCATGTCTTATACTGTAAAAACATTATGGTGGCCATTATCCAGATCATTAAGCTGGATGAAATGCCAGCAGAGACTAGACAAGGAATATTTACGGCAATATATTTTTGTTACTTGATTAAACATATGAACAAAGTAAGAAATTCTTAAAGATAAAGCTTTGTAAGTATATTTAGTTGTTTTTCATGCAGGCAAATCTTGTTGATACTGTATGATACAGTATAGATGCAGCGGCCGTTATTCGAACATATCACGGAGTCATTTTCATGTGCGCTGCTGAACTCCACGCGGCCAATCACGCGGTTGATTTGTTTGAATTTCATGGATACCGATTTCTCTGGGTGCAATTCTTTGCGTTTCCGTGACAAAAATGAATTAATTGTAATGTGTACAGTACAGTACTGTCAATTTGCAGGTGTTTAGTAACCAGAACACTACAATGCCATTTTCTGCACTCGATAAAACACGAGTCAACACGCGGTAATAATACTCAAAGACATGAGTATTCCGAGGTATACAACGCGTGATTTGTTCGAATAACGGCCGCTGCATCTGTATGTTGCAAGGTTTCAGCTTTAGGTTACAAACAATTAATTTAACCTGTTAGTACTCAACTGTCAGAAACAAGATGTCAAATGCTCCTACTTTATTTGTAAATATAGCTATTGCTAGAATGACAAGACCACAAGGCACTGTTTCTATGTATACAGTACTTCATTGTTGTCTATTCCTTCAGCAATTACTTGCCAAGATTTATTTTAGTATCTGCTTCACTGAGGGAATTCACATAGATATTAATGTGCATCATGAAAATGTCAAATGTTACATCACAAATAACATTATGTTCAAAGTCAGCATTCTTTGAAAATGAAAACAGCTGTTTGAACATTCTTGGAGCCTTATCAGCACAAAGAAACACTGAAAGATTTATACTGTATTTACATCATACTATTCTCTTTACTAGACTTGTAAAAATTATTTATAATCTCTGGAAAAATCATAAAATATTAACATTCTGCATTAACTCACACTGGAAGTTTTATTGAGTGTTTTTGTGCACTGTTATTGCTTAAACCAAATAATTTTTGTAACTTGCAGGACTTTCACCTTTAATTTTTTTTTTTAACATAGAAGCTTTAGGTAGCCCAGATTTAAGTTAGAAAAGTTAAACAGAGAACAGCACTAGGATAGACAGTAAAGAGTGAGACGGGAAGATGCAACAGATGATTGAGGAAAAACATTGGACAACAAAGTAGGTGAAAGTAGGCAAAATAATGAGAGAAAAAGAGAGAGTGAGGAATGGTGCACAGGGAGAGTGGAGAGATACACATTATGGGGGCATAGGGAAGAAAACGGAAATAGAAAGAGTGGAGAAGTGTTCTTTGGTTAATACGTAGAAATCTTCAAGATTCTTGGTTTACTTATTTAAATATGACCATATACTGTAACGTGAAACAGGAAGGGGTGCAATCGGGCACTCCTAGTGATTGAGTGAAATAAACTATGAAGGTGAAAATAAAAGTGGACTCCTATAAAACTCTTATTATTATCACAAAACTAGTAACATGCATATAAATGTGCCGTATTCATACTTTGACCACCATCAATTGTGAATAATAAAAATGTGATATAATAATGAATAGCAGTGTAACAGGGAACTTATCCCTGGTCAGAATATGACACTAATCCAGCAGTGTGTTGGTTAATTGGATCCAGCAGTTAACCAACTTCACCTGGCTGATTAGAGGTTTGTTAGAAAAAAAGCTGTGTGTGCTGTGCACGCGCATAGTAAGTGAAACTTCTTTGACTTTTGTCACAGAAATTGACTTATAACGCGCGTGCTCGGCACACATGTCAGTCAGTGTATGTGTCAGTCAGTGAGTATGTATGTGTGTCAGTCAGTGAGTATGTATGTGTGTCAGTCAGTGAGTATGTATGTGTGTCAGTCAGTGAGTATGTATGTGTGTCAGTCAGTGAGTGTGTGTGTTTGTTTGTGTGTGTGTGTCAGTCAGTGTGTGTGTGTGTGTGTGTGTGTGTGTGTGTGTCAGTCAGTGTGTATGTGTGTGCATGTGTGTCAGTCAGTGTGTGTATGTGTGTGCATGTGTGTCAGTCAGTGTGTGCATGTGTGTCAGTCAGTGTGTGCATGTGTGTGCATGTGTGTCAGTCAGTGTGTGCATGTGTGTCAGTCAGTGTGTGCATGTGTGTCAGTCAGTGTGTGCATGTGTGTGAGTCAGTGTGTGCATGTGTGTCAGTCAGTGTGTGTCAGTCAGCGTGTGTGCGTGTGTGCCAGTCAGCGTGTATGCGTGTGTGTGCCAGTCAGCGTGTGTGCGTGTGTCAGTCAGTGTGTGAGTCAGTCAGTGTGTGAGTGTGAGTCAGTGAGTGTGAGTCAGTCAGTGTGAGTGTGAGTCAGTCAGTGTGTGAGTCTGTGTGTGTGTGTCAGTCAGTCAGTGTGTGAGTGTGAGTCAGTCAGTGTGAGTGTGAGTCAGTCAGTGTGTGAGTCTGTGTGTGTCAGTCAGTCAGTGTGTAAGTGTGAGTCAGTGAGTGTGAGTCAGTCAGTGTGAGTGTGAGTCAGTCAGTGTGTGAGTCTGTGTGTGTGACAGTAAGTGTATGTGTCTCTCTCTCTCTCTCTGTGTTGTGCCCCCCCTCCTCCTCCCCCCCTCCCACTACCCCTGGCGGAGCTGCGGACACGGCTGTGTGTCCTGCTGCAGCCAGCCCCCCCGGCGACACGGTGGTCCCGTTATCCCCCTCCTCCCGACTCCCACAACCCCCGGCGGAGCTGCGGACACGGAGCTGCGGACTCCCAGCCCCCCCGGCGACACGGTGCTGCGGACACCCAGCCCCCCCGGCGACACGGTGCTGCGGACTCCCAGCCCCCCCGGCGACACGGTGCTGCGGACTGCCAGCCCCCCCGGCGACACGGTGCTGCGGACTGCCAGCCCCCCCCCCCCAGCGACATGGTGCTGCGGACTCCCAGCCCCCCCGGCGACACGGTGGTCCCGTTACCCCCCTCCTCCCGTTACCGAAGAAGGAGCGACAGGGCAGGGGGTGGAGCCTCGGCCTCAGATAGCTATCCCACCACGGAGCAGCGTACTCCACGGCGGGCAGGACCGCAGAGCCCGTGCCGGCTGATGGGGATGAAGGGACCCCTTAACTGACTGACAGCCCCTCAAACAATCATCAGCGGCGGGACGCGACAGCCAATCACCGGTTGCCTCGCAGCAGCGCCCTCTGCAAATCACACCCCCACGAAACCTGCCATGGACAGAGCATGCGTTGAGGGGGACGGCTGCCGGTGTGGAGGAGCATTAAAGTAAATGTTGAGCGGGTGAGGGGGGAGTGGCGCCGCATGTCAGCGGCTGTATCGGGGTAGCGGCGGCAGTTACATGTCAGCGGGCGCGGGCAGCGGGCGAGGAACGGTGTGGGGGGAATAGTGGCCGTTAGGAGCGGCGCCGGCGGCGGCATGTGATTTGCCAGAGCACAGCCCGGCCTCATCTGCCAGCACTGTGACGTCAGCACTTTGACGTCACATCCGTTTCATTTCTGTCTCCACAATTCATTTTTGTCCCATTAGGAATGAGGTGTCACTAAAGAAGTTTCACTTCGAAAGCCTGTTCCCAGAAAGCGGAGGGAAATTTTCCTCAGTACACAAGGGTGCTGACAAGAGGAAAGATGTCTTGTGCAGAAAGGCTCTGCTGAGATCAAGACACCCAAAGACCTATATTCCTGGTCACAGGGGACCCAGGAACCTACCAGAGACTGACATGAAGGGCCACCTGCTTTAAGGTATCTCTTGGGACTTTGGGGAATAGGGTGGTAATGGGATTATCCCTCCAGCCTGGAGAAAGGGACTGTGGAAGTAAGTTAGCCCATAAACAAGTCTAGGCATTTGTTGTTTTCATATGTTTTGCTGTATTAAAAGGGACAGGTGCAATAAAGCCTTATTTTAATTTCACCTTAAAAACGGTCTCCATTGCATACCTCTGCACACATCTCTTACAAGCAGCTTCAAGGAAACACCCTCCAAAGATCCGTTCCAGATCTGTATGAGTCTTCTAATTCTTCCAGATGAGGGGTGCTCAAATGGTCCACATTGTATATAAAAAAATAAAAATAAAGAGAATATAGTGCAACAATGTAGTCAAGCTAAATAAAGATAGATGCTAAACACTCACAGAGTATTAGATGCAAGTAGGCATGTTGGAGTCACTTCTCTCTCCAACTGGAGTGATACTGGGTGAAGTGTATAATCTATTAAATTATCTTTCTTCAATCTGTGTATTTCGGGATGTCATCCGCTAAATACCGCATGTGGATTAAAAGGATAATACAACATAGTATAGTAACGTCTGATCTCTGATGAAAATGTAAGGTAAGTTTCACGATTTTACACTCACATTTGGGAGGACATAACAGGGCAGTATAGAGACATTTCTCTCTCTATTAGGAGCAGCACTGCTTCAGAATGTATGGTAACACTCCCACCGTGGCCAGCTCAATAAGGGACGTGTGCCCCGCCGAGGTGAATAGAAAATGCTCACAATGGTATAGTATATCAAAAATATTTATTACTAGTACTCAGACATGGTACGAAATGATGCAGAGCAAGATCCCCAGCGTTTTGAATGACTGGCGTGAATCAGCCGTCCCGAACTCCTACGTCACTACCGGTGACGACTCGTTTGTGGGTGGAGCCGAGCGGAGACACACTATTTCCGTGACGCTGGACTTTCTGCTGCAATCGGGAACCAAGTCAGGAACCAGATTCTACGCATTTCGCAAGAGATGCTTCTTCATGAATCTGTTTCCGACAGGTGTATTCTGGGTAAATATAGGCAATATCCTCTTTCATTATCTAAATTGGCTCTAATGCATTAAAGATGATACTCATACATAATATTACGTCCAAGAAGCCTAATGCAATTGCTTGGCTACAGTAGCAACAGATATGAACATAAAGGCCTAATACAAAAATATATTTTTAATAAAAATACTAACATGTATACAAATATAAACATATATAGAATATAAAAAACTAGTTCTTAACTAAAATAATTTAATAAAAAGATGCAAAGGAATACTGCAAGAGAGGAGAAGGGATATAAAAACATATCATTAGGAAACGAATAATGAAATGTGTACAGAGGTAGAAAGGATACAATAAGATGGGGATATTCATACAATAAATGCTCCTATATCAATATCTTTGTTTAATCCTTTGGGCACTAAGGTGTTCATTTTGTGTATCTAAAATGTTTCACGTTTGGCAAGCGTATTAAGCCTGTCACCACCCCTCTAATGTGTGGGGATATATTCAATACCCTTATTCGTAAGATATCTGGGATCTGATTGATGTTTAATTTTAAAGTGTAATGATACTTGATGGGTAAGTAAACCTTTTTTAATATTTCTCAGATGTTCTAACACTCTTACTCTGAGTGGACGTGAAGTTCTACCTACAGTATGTACTGAAGTCCGCAGGAACATTCGAATATGTAAAATACATATGCTGATCTGCAATTAATATAATGTTCAATATTGAAAATTTCACTAGTATGGTTGGATTTGAATGTCAGCTTCTCAACATGTTTATGCGTGCAGGCTTTACATGCATAGCAGCAATAAAATCCCTTTGGTTTTTCTAACCATGTATTACCATTAGGTGCCTCCTTTCTTTTTAATGTGGTGAGTGCAAGTTTTCCCTTTAGGTTCGGGGCTCAGATGAAGATTACTTTTGGTTTCTCGGGTATGTTGTTTTGCAGTATTGGATCATTCCGAAAATATGCCAATTCTTCTGAATGATTTTCCTAATGTTATTGGCTTCTCTATTATATTCTGTAATAAAGGAAATACCATAATTCTGGTCTCTTATGGGTGTCTTTTTTGTTGTACTGATCAACTCTTTGCGACTCAATTTGTCTACTTTTTCTTTTGCTGTAGTAATAGTACTCTGTCTATAATTTTGATCCTTACATTTTTTTACCAAAATATCTGATTGTTCTTCATATATGTTGTTATCTGTACAGTTGCACTTGATTCTCCTTAGCTGACCATACAGGATATTTATGATCCAGTTGGGATCATGGCAGCTTGATTCTAGAATGAAATTATTGGAATCTACAGGTTTGAAATAAGTTTTTGTTTTGAGACTATTTTCACGTATATAATGAGATCCAAGAATTCAATCTCAACTGAACTGGTCTTACTTGTGAATTTTAGGTTAAGATCATTCAAATTAAATGAGGTCAAAAACATATCCAACGATACCTGATCACCCCCTCAGATGATCATAATATCATCTATGAAACGGCGATAGACGACCAGCCCCGCGCAGAGCTCGGTCACGGGCCAAATGGTACTGTCTTCCCATTGGCCAATGAAGATGTTAGCGTAGCTCGGGGCCAATCTGGTCCCCATCGCTGTTCCACATTTTTGCAAATAAAATTTCTCATCAAACCAAAAATAATTATTATTTAATATGAATTTTATACATTCAATCAGATAATGGAATTGATCTTCCTCCAATTCTTCGTCTCTCCTAAGAATAGTTTCAATGGCCTTACAGCCATCGTTATGTATTATAGATGTGTAGAGTGAAGTTACATTTGATGAAGCTAGTATATCATTTCTTGCCATGTAATGAATTCCAGACATTTTATGATATCCGTAGTATCTCGAATATATGACCTCATGGTTTTAACAAATTTCTGCAAAAAACAGTCTATATATTCCGACAGATTAGTGGTGAGTGAATTTATCCCAGAAATTATGGGTCTCCCTGGGGGATGGATCAGATCTTTATGAATTTTTAGGATGAAATAGAATAGTGGCACTTTAGGTTTATCGTTATACAGATAGCTCAATTCCTTTTCATTAAGGATATCCAATGATCTACCTTTCATAAGGAGGATTTTTAGTTCCTTCAAGAATATATTTGTAGGATTTCTGTCTAGTAATTCATATGTGTTGGCATCTTTAAATATTCTATATGCCTCTTACATGTAATAGCTCTTATCTAGAATGACGACTCCCCCCCTTTGTCTGCCTGTTTGATGACTATATCGTCATTACGTATGAGGCTATCTAAGGCTTCCCTCTCTTTTTTAGATAAATTGTTTATAAATGTAGAATGTGTACTTTCTTTCGTCAATTTGTCGAAATCCTCTAATATCATCTGATGGAAGACTTCAAGATGATGTCCTTTTTGATGACTAGGGAAAAATGTAGATATGGGTTTGAGTTGAGTGTCAACTATATCTCTCCTATTTAGGGGTAACAGATCATTAGAATTTTGCATATTTCTATTGTCAATCTCTATGTTCGTAAAGTGCCTTTTTGCAGTAATTTTTCTGAGAAATTTATTCGCATCAATGAATAATTTAAAATTACTTGGTCCATTAGTTGGCGCAAATGTGAGCCCTTAATTAATGACATTAGTCTGAAATTATGTTAGAACCACTTTGCTAAGGTTAAAAATGTTACTTGTAATATCACTACTTATCGCCTTTCTCTTCCTTCTCCCTTGTTTTGCTCTTGAACCCTTCTCTTTTTTTGGTCATGCTGGTGACCCTGTATCCATGAGTGGTTGGAATCGGTTTTTGACTCCTATGAACTCCATGGGTCTCGTTTTTCTAAAAAAAATGGCACCTTGGATGTTATCTCTATCTTCAGTAAATCTAATGTGAGATGTGTGCATTTCATTTTTCTCTTTGGAATGATATTTAGACTTATTGTCTCTATGATCTGGTGTTCTAGAGGGGGCTTGGGAAACCCCTTCTCTTTTCTGATTTTTGTATCTAGTATCTTTTTCTCTATGTCTATTATCCTCTGTGGGTGTATGCAATTCCCTGTCTTCCTGCATGTTGCGAGAATTATTAAGGTCTATATGTTTTTTCACTGTCCAATTTCTCTGATTACCTTTATCGTAATCGATTTGATCTCTGAGAAACTTTTTTTCTTTAACTGAAATTATTTCTTGCTCTAAATTTTCTATCCTCTTTTGTAGGGTAATGTCATTTTCTTTGAAAGTGACATGGTTGACATGTGGTTCCAATTTGTTTTTGATGACATCAATTTCTTTATCTAACCATTCTATTTTCTTTTTGTATTGATTAATAATTAATCGCATAAGCTCATAGGATGAGCTGTCTAAGATATTATTCCATGCATTAATGAAATCAGTGTCATCCAAGCCAAATGAGGGGTTCTTTTTCACTCTTAATCCTCTAGGGATTCTTTTACTATCTATATATTTTTCTAAATATATAAGATCCCGCCACTTGCGGGTATCTTTATACTGTATAACAAGGATTCTAATATAGTAAATTCCATATCTATCATATCTTTATCATTGAGTTTAATTTTATTTTCAGTGACTGAAGTGCGATCAGTGTTATTATATCTAGATTTTCTTTTAGTGAAAATGTTGGATACAGTGGGAACAATATCTTCCATCATTAAAACAAAACAGGTGCAGCCTCTATATTGCTAGAACACACGTGAAATGTGAAACAGGAGGGGGTGCAATCGGGGGCTCCTAGTGATTAAGAGAAATAAACTATGAAGGTGAAAATGAAAGTGGACTCTTATAATACTCTTATTACTATTACAAAACTAGTAATATGCATATAAATGTGCCGTATTCATACTTTGACCACCACCAATAGTGAATAATAAAAATGTGATATAATAATGAGAAGCAGCTTCAAGGAAAAACCCTCCAAAGATCCGTTCCGGATCTGTATGAGTCTTCTAATTCTTCCAGATGAGGGGAGCGCAAATGGTCCACATCGTATGTAAAAATACAAATAAAGAGAAAATTTAGTGCAACAATGTATGACCCAATAGTCAAGCTAAATAAAGATAGATGCTAAACACTCACAGAGTATTAGATGCAAGTAGGCATGTTGGAGACAATTCTTTCTCCAACTGGAGTGATACTGGGTGGAGTGTATAATCTATTAAGTTGTCTTTCTTCAATCTGTGTATTTCGGGATGTCATCCGCTAAGTACCGCATGCGGATTAAAAGGATAATACAACAAAGTATAGTAACATCTGATCTCTGATGAAAATGTAAGGTAAGTTTCACGATTTTACACTCACATTTGGGAGGACATAACAGGGCAGTATAGAGACACTCTCTCTATTAGGAGCAACACTGCTTTAGAATGTATGGTAACACTCCCACAGTGGCCAGCTCAATCAGGGATGTGTGCCCCGCCGAGGTGAAAAGAAAAACCTCACAATGGTATAGTATATCAAAAATATCTATTACTAGTATCAGAAAAGCGATTATATGTGCACTCACATTTCAAAATATAATACCTGACATGGTACGAAATGATGCAGAGCAGGATCCCCAGAGTTTTGAATGACCAGCGTGAATCAGCCGTCCTGAACTCCTAAGTCACAACCGGTGATGACTCATCTGTGGGTGGAGCCGAGCAGAGACACACTATTTTCGTGGCGCTGGTCTTTCTGCTGCAATCGAGAACCAAGTCGGGAACCAGATTCTACGCGTTTCGCAAGAGATGCTTCTTCAGGAATCTGTTTCTGACAAGTGTATTCTGGGTATATAAAGGCAATATCCTCTTTCATTATCTAAATTGGCTCTAATGCATTAGAGGTGATACTCACACATAATATCACCTCCAAAAAGCCTATTGCATTTGCTTACCTAGATAATAAATGTGTATCGAGAGTGATACACCAAAGAATCCCCTTTAGATAGGCGCACTGCAGACCTGAAAATAAAGACGGTCAGGGGTAGGATGTGGTGTGTATAAATAAAAAACTTTATTAAATATTTGTGTATAAATAAAAACTTTATTGAATATTAGTGTAATAGTGTACACAAAACAGTATATAGTGCTGTACAATACACTGACTAATAATAGACTGCTGTTGGTCTATGTCAAACAGCAGTCTATTATTAGTCAGTGTATAGTACAGCACTATATACTGTTTTGTGTACACTATTACACTAATATTCAATAAAGTTTTTTTTTATTTATACACAAATATTTAATAAAGTTTTTTATTTATACACACCACATCCTACCCCTGACCGTCTTTATTTTCAGGTCTGCAGTGCGCCTATCTAAAGGGGATTCTTTGGTGTATCACTCTCGATACACATTTATTATCTATCTAGCCCATCCCCAGGCAGCACGCCTCTACCTTCTAGGGGTCTGAGCGAGGTCCCCTTCTATAGTTCTCATTTGCTTACCTACTGCACCGACACACTTTATTCGAGCAAATACCCAGTATGTACCTGGCAGATACCTGGAATGCGCCGCTCCTCACCTCTGACAAGCCCCGTTGCGTTTGCCTTCCCAGCCTGGGTTCATGCCTGGCTGACGGACGGCTGATCTGTTAAATGATAATGATTAGGATTTAATAGGCTGCAATGCTTCGCATGTCTACCAGATGGCATAAATTCATGAATTGTAATGCAGTATATATATATATACTGTGCAGTATTGCAGCCAGCGGGAATAAAATGCTTCAATCCCTGCCTGGAAAATAACCCAATGCACTCGGGCAGAAAACAGTCACAAACCTCAATACACCCGGGTATACCCGAATTCGTGGGACTAGCCGAGCTCGAATAAAGTGTGTCGCCAGTGTAGCAACAGATATGAACATAATGGCCTAATACAAATATATTGTAATAAAAATACATGTATAAAAATATATAGAATATAAAAAACTGGTTGTAAACTAAAATAATTTAATAAAAAGATGCAAAGGAATACTGCAAGAGAGGAGGAGAAAGGATATAAAAACATATTAACATATCCAACGATACCTTATCACCCCCCAGATGATCATACCCGCGCCGAGCTCGGTCACGGGCCAAATGGTACTGTCTTCCCATTGGCCCATGAAGATATTAGCTCGGGGCGAATCTGTGGAATGGCGATGGGGACCAGATTCACCCTGATCTACGCTAACATCTTCATGGGCCAATGGGAAGACAGTAGCATTTTGCCCGTGACCGCGCTCTGCGCGGGGCTGGTCGTCTATCGCCGTTTCATAGATGATATTATGATCATCTGAGGGGGTGATCAGGTATCGTTGGATATGTTTTTGACCTCATTTAATTTGAATGATCTTAACCTAAAATTCACAAGTAAGACCAGTTCAGTTGAGATTGAATTCTTGGATCTCATTATATATGTGAAAATAGTCTCA
The DNA here is from genome assembly GCF_040206685.1 of Ascaphus truei. Taxonomy (NCBI): domain Eukaryota; kingdom Metazoa; phylum Chordata; class Amphibia; order Anura; family Ascaphidae; genus Ascaphus; species Ascaphus truei. Next base: position 259,645,646 of record NC_134483.1, read on the forward strand.
AAACAAAAACTTATTTCAAACCTGTAGATTCCAATAATTTCATACTAGAATCAAGCTGCCATGATCCCAACTGGATCATAAATATCCTGTATGGTCAGCTAAGGAGAATCAAGCGCAACTGTACAGATAACAACATATATGAAGAACAATCAGATATTTTGGTAAAAAAATTTAAGGATCAAAATTATAGACAGAGTACTATTACTACAGCAAAAGAAAAAGTAGACAAATTGAGTCGCAAAGAGTTGATCAGTACAACAAAAAAGACACCCATAAGAGACCAGAATTATGGTATTTCCTTTATTACAGAATATAATAGAGAAGCCAATAACATTAGGAAAATCATTCAGAAGAATTGGCATATTCTTCTGAATGATCCAATACTGAAAAACAACATACCCGAACCTAAAGGGAAAACTTGCACCCACCACATTAAAAAGAAAGGAGGCATCTGATGGTAATACATGGTTAGAAAAACCGAAGGGATTTTATGGCTGCTATGTATGTAAAGCCTGCGTGCATAAAAATGTTGAGAAGCTGACATTAAAATCCAACCATACTGGTGAAATTTTCAATATTGAACAATATATTAATTGCAAATCAGCATATGTCATTTACCTACTCGAATGTTCCGGCGGACTTCAGTACATAGGTAGAACTTCACGTCCACTCAGAGTAAGAGTGTTAGAACATCTGAGAAATATTAAAAAAGGTTTACTTACCCATCAAGTATATTACACTTTAAAATTAAACATCAATCAGATCCCAAATGTCTTACGTATAAGGGTATTGAATATATCCCCACACATTGGAAGGGTGGTGACAGGCTTAATACGCTTGCCAAACGTGAAACATTTTGGATACACAAAATGAATACCTTAGTGCCCAAAGGCTTAAACAAAGATATTGATATAGCAGCATTTATTGTATGAATATCCCCATCTAATCGTATCCTTTATACCTCTGTACACATTTCCTTATTCGTGTCCTAATGATATGTTTTTATATCCCTTCTCCTCTCTTGCAGTATTCATTTGCGTCTTATTATTAAATTAGTTTAGTTAACAACCAGTTTTTTATATTCTATATTTTTATACATGTTAGTATTTTTAATAAAATATATTTGTATTAGGCCATTATCTGTTGCTACTGTAGCCAAGCAATTGCATTAGGCTTTTTGGAGGTGATATTATGTGTGAGTATCACCTTTAATGCATTAGAGCCAATTTAGATAATGAAAGAGGATATTGCCTTTATATACCCAGAATACATCTGTCGGAAACTATCCTGAAGAAGCATCTCTTGCAAAACGCGTAGAATCTGATTCCCGACTTGGTTCCCAATTGCATCAGAAAGACGAGAGCAACGACAATAGTGTATCTTCGCTCGGCTCCACCCACAGACGAGTCGTCACCGGTAGTGACGTAGGAGTTCGGGACGGCTGATTCACGCCGGTCATTCAAAACACTGGGGATCCTGCTCTGCATCATTTCGTACCATCTCCGGAATTATATTTTGAAATGTGAGTGCACATATAATCGCTTTTCTGATACTAGTAATAGATTTTTTTGATATACTACAGTACCTTAAACAACAATAGAGATATAGCTAATTAAAGGATCAAACAGTTATAAAATAGTTAGTTAACATTTAGAAAAACTCCATTATCCGGAGCCTGCTGCCCAAACTGGACGAACTAAGGGCATGGTGCCTTATGCATAAACCCAAAGCTATCGTTCTTACAGAAACATGGCTATCCCCTAAAACCCCTGATGCAAATATCGCCATTCAGGGATACTCCATTTTTAGGAGAGATAGGTCAAAGAGAGGAGGAGGGGTGTTATTTTATATTGCAGACACATTACAATTTACACTGTTAAATTGCCCACCAAGCCCACCCTCTTTTGAAATTCTAGTTGGCAAAATCTGCCTCCCCTTTTCTAAGCCCATCTTGCTTGCTGGCATCAACCGCCCCCCTAAAGCTCCTCTACAATCCCTGTCTGATATCACCCAATTTCTTGGCTCCATTTCCTCTCTGAATGAGAAGAGTGAGCTGCTAGTTCTTGGGGATTTCAACTTCAATTGGCTTGACCCTAAAAACCACAAAATCCAGATACAACTCAAGTCACTTAACCTATCGCAACTCATTTCCCAACCCACATGGATAAACCTGAAATCGCATAACCATTCCTTGCTAGACTGGATTCTCTCCTCAAACCCCAGCAGAATCCAATCCTCTGGCATCCTTCCTGATATTTTCAGTGACCATACAATAGTGTACTGTGTAAAAAAATTAAACCGCCCCATTCAAGCTCTAAAGTTCTCCTCACTAGAACATTTAAAAACTTTAACCCACAACAGTTTCTGGATGACCTTACCAACTGCCCATGGCACAGAATCGATTTAATTCCCGACCCTGATTCTGCGCTCGACTATTTCCAATCCGAGTTCTTAAAACTCTGCGATACCCATGCTCCACTACGCAAAATAAGGGTACGAGGGGTCCACCTACCATGGATTACACCTGACCTTATAGCACTCTACCAGTTCAAGGATGCCTTGTGGAAAAGCTACAAAGTAACTGGCACTACCAAGGATCTCAATCACTACAGATGCATGCGGAACATGTGCACAAGGCAAACAAGGCATTCAAAAGCACAATATTACTCTGACAATCTCCACCAGAATACATCAAACACAGCTAACTTCTGGAAGGTTATCAACAATATACAGTATTCCAGCCTCCTAACCATCAACAGCCAAGTAATATCACTAAGGGGGATATTACTCTGACAAACCCCACTGACATTGCAAATGCATTCAATGATTACTTTGTGGGGTGTGCCACTAACTTATTAGCGAAACGCAGCCCAAACCACAAACCTGAATCTCATCCTGGGAGTACCCCTACAGTCCCACCCCCTCCCAACACTGCCCACAATTTTCAATTTGGCCCAGTATCTGAAGAGGAGATTATACAAGCGCTCCTCAAACTTAAACTAAGCAGCCAATGTGGACCCGACTTACTACAATCTAGGTTCCTACGACTTGGTGCCCCAGCCATTGCCAAACCAATTGCGTCCATTGTCAACTCTATCCTGTCTGCAGGCCATATCACTAAGACGTGGAAAACTGCCAAAGTTGTCCCAATCTTCAAAAGTGGGGACAAAAACACTGTCTCAAACTACAGGCCAATCTCACTTCTCCCAATTCTATCCAAAGTCATGGAAAAATGTGTCCACTCCCAATTGAGCGATTTCTATACCAAGACAAATTTCCCTAGCCAATTCCAATCTGGCTTTTGTCCCAAACACTCCACCGTAACTACCCTGCTAATAGTTTGCAATGAAATCCAGTGTGGAATGGAACGGGGACAACTCACTGGTGCAGTATTCCTAGATTTTGAAAAGGCTTTTGACACAGTTGATCATGCTATCCTGCTTAACAAACTCCAGAGCTCTGGAATAGGGAAACATGCTTTAAACTGGTTTCAGTCCTACCTATCAGGAAGATCCCAACATGTGTCCATCTAAGGCTCTAACTCCAACCCCCTTGATATCACCTGTGGTGTCCCGCAAGGCTCTGTTCTGGGGCCCCTACTCTTCTCAGTGTTCATTAATGATCTTCCCACAGCTTGTAAGGAAGCCTCAATACACATGTATGCAGATGACACAATCCTATATGCACACAGCCATAGCCTCTCTGACCTTCAACACATACTTCAGTCTGACTTTTTGAGACTCGAAAACTGGATTTCCCAAAACAAACTGTTTTTAAACACTGACAAGACTGTAACAATGGTATTTGGGACCAAGACTAAATTTGTAAAGCTTCCAGTGACTGAGCTCCTGATTAGAACCAACGCTAACACCACCCTAACACCTGTCACTAGTTTTAAATACCTGTGTTTATGGTTTGACTCCCACTTAACATTCGGGATGCACATTAATACCCTGACAACCAAGACCTATGCCAAACTAGGGATACTTTACAGGAACAAATCCTCCCTAAGTCTCCTGGTCAGAAAGCGTATCGCACAGCAGATGCTAATGCCAATTATTGACTATGGAGACATAGTATATGGCTCGGCTCCTCAAACCCACCTTAGCAAACTTGACACCCTCTACAATTCAATTTGTCATTTTGTTCTCCAATGCAAATACAACACACATCACTACGAAATGCTCAAAGAACTAGATTGGTCAACACTAGAGTCTAGGCGCAAAGTTCACCTTTCCTGTCTTGCCTTTAAATTCTTCATGGGCAAGCTACACTGGCGACACACATTATTCGAGCTCGGCTAGTCCCACGAATTCGGGTATACCCGGGTGTATTGAGGTTTGTGACTCTTTTCTGCCCGAGTGCATTGGGTTATTTTCCAGGCAGGGATTGAAGCATTTTATTCCCGCTGTCTGCAATACTGCACAGTATATATATATATATAGACTGCATTACAATTCATGAATTTATGCCATCTGGTAGACACGCGAAGCATTGCAGCCTATTAAATCCTAATCATTATCATTTAACAGAGCAGCCGCCCGTCAGCCAGGCATGAACCCAGGCTGGGAAGGCAAACGCAACGGGGCTTGTCTGAGGTGAGGAGCGGCGCATTCCAGGTATCTGCCAGGTACATACTGGGTATTTGCTCGAATAAAGTGTGTCGGTGCAGTACCCAGCTACCTGAACAAGCTCCTCACCCCTACCACTTACAGCACCTATCACCTGAGATCAGACTCCAAAAGACTATTCATGGTCCAAAGGGTCAACAAAGTATCCGGACGATCCTCCTTCTCCTTCCGTGCACCCCAAAACTGGAACAACCTACCAGAGACTCTCACATCCACCACCAGTTTAAGTTCTTTCAAATCTAAGGCTGTCTCACATTTTAACCTGGTCTGTAACTGTTTCATACGCTCATAATATATATTTTCTTTAACTGTGCACGCAATGTCTTGTATATAATGTATACCCTGTTCATTTATGTAACTGTACTTGTAACCATGTATTATTTGTTTTACTCTGTGCCCAGGACATACTTGAAAACGAGAGGTAACTCTCAATGTATTACTTCCTGGTAAAATATTTTATAAATAAATAAAATAAATTATGAGCATATTTATTCACATAAAATACAATAAAATATTATGCTACATAAACTAAAAAGCTTGGATATGTGCACGATGGATTAGCCCAAAAAATCCTAAATAGAATCAACTCTCCAAGATTAGTAAAATCGGAATCCTACTCACGATCAGTCCTGCGACTTGCGCTTGTAAGGAGGAACCACTATTTGTGTGTTCACCCCTGGCTGTCTCTTCTCATATGGCGATGCCACCGATCGATGGTATCTGATAGTGTCCAGCACCGCTTGGCGGCATATGGTGGTGTCCGGTGGCTAACACAAATGTGTTGCTCATCCAAACTGCGCCTCCGTACCAGCTCCTATGTGGTGTATTACAGCTGGCGGTGCAGAGACTCCTTCGGCTCAGCTGGTAGCCCGACTGCTGCCGTGATGACGTCACTGAGAGGACCTCAGCTATGGGGTCCTTGAAGGGTCAGAAAGAAAGCCCTACGTGTTTCAAGACCACGTCTCTTTGTCAGGGGAACTACAGCTGCTCAGTACTGGCTACTTTATATACCCGCTGTCAATCAATATGAAATGTTCGTTCCAGAAGTTCCTTAAAGAGTCCACTTTGACAGACATTATCAATGCCTAAAACATATGTTAGGCTTAAGCAGACACTTACTTGATATATAATAAATAATATAAACATATTTGCTGATTGGCCGTCAGATACTTAAAATTACACAAAGATACAGGATATGCAAGAAATACGCCAAGCAACATTTCTATCCACAAATTAACATCAATAATCAAAATATACACATAATACACATGAAAGCACATTTTCACATGAATTAACACAAGTTCATGTGACAACAGTATGTGAGTGTTTAACACATTTGTCCTTCTCTAAATCATGCCCCCCCTTTATGTGTGCATGTCACGGTTGTGCTCATCACAAACCAGGGTCGGGCCGCGTGGCTGAGGTGGGGTTGTAAAAGCACCGACCTTAGACCGCGCAGGCTGATCCGGATTGCGCAGATCGTAGTCGTACGTAGCATGGTCGGGACTGGAGAAGGTAGCATCATCAGTGGACAAGCCATGGTCAGGACTGTAGAGATCAGGATAAACGTTATTCAAGCAGGAGGTCGGCAACAGGTAATCAGAAGTTCCCCGCTTCAGCTTAGGAGCGTTAGCGCAGGCGTGGGTTCTGCGCGTGTGGCGACCATGGCCCATGGTACTGGTGTCAGGAAGGGATAGGCAGACCGGAGTGGGCATACCGCCAGACAGCACTTCTTAACCAGTGCTTCAGCGCAAGAGTCCAGAGCGGGCCTGTGCAAGGAGAGAGAGAGCTACAGACCTCAGGACTCGTAGACCGGCCTCTTCAAGGGGAGGACAGCATGCCTCAGGAAACTGGAAGCTGAAGTACGCACTGGAGAATCCTCTGCTTCAGCACAGGAACCCGGACACGGCCTCTGCAATGGAGAATGAGCAGCAGGCCCCAGGTACCAGTAGATAGGCTCTACTATGGAAGGATAGCAGACCTCAGGAATCAGGGAGCTGAAGTCAACACTGGAGAGACCTCCGCTTCAGCACAGGAGACAGGAACAGGCCGCTGCGTGCGACTAGCACCCGGCCTCAGGAAACAGGGATCTGAAGTTAACATGAAGAGTACTCCGCTTCAGCACAGGAGACAGGAACAGGCCACTGCATGAGTCTAGCAGCCGGCCTCAGGAAACAGGGATCTGAAGTTAACATGAAGAGTACTCCGCTTCAGCACAGGAGACAGGAACAGACCTCTCCGTGAACTAGGGAATAGAACTAGAGAGATTAGTACACAACAGAGCCAAGCCTTAGGGCTTGTGGCAGAACACTTGTGACAGCCAGGAAGGACTATGCTCGGCAGGGGAGCATTGTGGGGAAAGGTGTCTTTAAAGGTCAGTGAACCAATAGCAGAAGGGGTGTCTGACAGCATTGCTTTAATGAGTGAACCCATGGTGAAGCTGCAGTAAATATCAGGAGCAGTGTTCCAGGGCTGGACAGGCAAAGCAAACAGTAAACTGAGGTGTGGATTCCTTACAGTGCATCATACAATGCAGAATGTTGTGCAAGAAGATAAGTTATATTGCTGTAATAATGAATAGAAGAAGGAGAAAAACTGGAAGAGCACCACTGTAGGTATCAAAAAAGTAGAAAGGGGGGTTCGTATCCCATAAAAAGACTATTTATTGGTCATGGAAAACAGGGCAATGGAGAGCAGTCACATGGTCTGTACTAATGAATAGAATGTTATATTTAGACTTAATGTTATATTTACACTTTACAAGTACTGTACATTTAAATATATTCAATGCACCATTTCAATTCATAATAACCAGTTAAAAATTCAATACAATTAGTTGTGGAGTTGTGAGTGCAAATATTTAGTAAATTGTTATTGTTCACATTCCTTACTTAAATTGTATCATTGACACTTAATGAACAAATACATCCTTTTAATATGCCTGCAGGAGTATGAGCTGCTTACATGGGTGTGAGGATTTGCCATCCTGGTGGTCACAGACCGTCTCCTCACCCCAACAAGCCTTACGTGACGGATACCCAGCATGCGCGGTTTTATTGTCCCAGTACACGCGCGTACCTTGCGCACTCTGTTCAACCACCAACGGAGTTAGACCCCGCCCCCATCACTAAATGCCATGGCAGAGGGACACACGCGGGGTCAGGGAACATCCTCCCAGCGCACCCCGGCACAGCCCCGCTCCGCTGCGAGCTATAGTTGTAGCCCATGCTGGGTGTCTGAGCAGTGTGTCAGCCTGCCCCTGAGGAAGTAGAGTGACATCTACGAAACGCGTAGGGCTAGTGGCACTGCCACTGTTTGACTGACTTTGGACGTTTATGGTCATTTGGCATTGGAGCCCTGCTTTTCCTTCAGCCTGCCAGCTGTCCCTTTAAGGCCACGGGTACCATCGCGCGCGGGCGCGCAGAGATTTCCCGTTGCTCCGGAGGAGGAAGTGAGGCGTGTGTCTACACGCGGTGCAGAGCTGTGGACCCCGCACACCAGCCTCCACGGCCGGAGCTGTTCCGGCTACCATCGCAGGGACTGTCTGGAGTTTGAGCCGCAACGGAGCAGAGACATCACCCGGCAGGGAGACCATCTCTATCTAGGACTTGTTCCTACCATGCGAGTTTAAGCCTTGCTGTCTGTAAGTAGGGCTCCAATTTTTGTGTCCCAGATTACCTGCGGTTCTTTGTATTTGCCATTGCCGGTCTTGGCATAGTTATTTTTAATAAATAGTTGTTTTAATTGTCGCTAGGATTCTTAACTGTCTGTGTATATTAGTGCAGTACTGCTCACCCTACAGTGTTGCGCTATGATTTTTGTTTGTTTGTGTTTTTTTCTTTGCATGGTCTGTCGAGCAAGTGTGCGGATCCCTTGAGGAGTACAGGACATTCCACTGACAATTTGGCGCCAGGTTTTTCTTTATTTTGTGTTATTCTGTTAGTACTGGCAGTATCACCGGGCAGCCATCCTTTATTAGAAGTTATTTTTAATACCACACTGTGTTTTACACTTTAGCGCTAGTTCACATTTTTTTTCACCGCCCCCATCACTGTCACACGACGCAGACATTCGGCCTCCCTGCTGACGCGCAAGTCAGGCCCGCCCCCTGATTTCCGTGCCGCGCGCGGGTCGGCGCGCTACTGGTCCTGCCCCTTCTGGTCCCAGAAATCGGCGTGGGAGTGATGCATGCTCTAGACTCCGCCCCCTGACCTCCACACGGGACAGCGCGCAAGCAATTACACCCTGATTAGGTTGCATCATAGGGCACACCTGTGTGCACCAGAAGCCAATCGGCTCTCACTTCCTGGTTCCGCCTTGGCTGGCTATTGGAGGCTCCTCCTATATATACCCTTAGTCTGCAATCAGTCATTGCTGAGCATAGTCATTGTGACGCCATGCCTTGCCACATCCTTGTTGCTGAATCCGACTATCCGATACTCTCCAATCCTGAACCTGGCTACGAACTACGATGATCCGAAACTCTCCACTCCTGAACTTGGCAAGTATCCTAACCATTCTCCAATCTATAACCCTGACCTGGCTTGAACGACTACTCTCCTTCCTAGACACGTCCGCGTGGCTGTGGGTCGGCGTTATTCAATCCTCTTCCTCAGCATTGCGGTCGCACTTCGTTTGTGGTGAGCTATGAGTTACAGTATTCTCAGCCACACAAACTTCGACGCCGCTGAGGTAGGAAGAGTCCTGCACACACACGTAAGCTGCATAACCACCCTAGAGGAAAACATTGTGATTAGCGAGCAAACCATGCTTTCCCTTTAGGAGTACTTTCACACTCTTTTTTGTGCATTACAGGAAACGCATTCCCCACTTGTACCAACGTGTCCGAGGAGCAGGAGAAAGAGAAGGTACAATTGTCAGACGAGTACGCTGAGTTTCAGGACGTCTTCGATAAGGTCCGATCGGAGGTTCTGCCCCCTCACCACCCTTTCGATTGTCCCATTGATCTGCTTCCAGGAACTACACCCTCCACAGGGACTTCTTATCCGTTGTCTATGCCAGAAATCAAGGCAATGAAAGAATATATTGAGGAAAACTTACAGAAGGAGTTTATCAGGAAATCCACCTCTCCTGCGGGTGCAGGGTTTTCTTTGTGAAGAAGAAGGACAGATCCCTATTCCCTTGCATAGACTATCAGTCCCTTAATAAAATTACCATAAAAAAACGTTATTCCTTGCCCCTTATCAACAAACTGTTTGATCAATTACAATGAGCTACAGCAGAGACTGCGACTATTCTAACACAAACCACAGCAGAGACTGCGACTATTCTAACACAAACCAGTGGCAATCGCCAAAAAGACCCAGGCACACCCAGGTACATTCTGGATACATGCCTTAAACTTGCCTTAAACTAGCCCCAGCATTTCTGCATTGATTAATGGCCCATCAGATTAACAGCAGGGGTCCCTGGCAGTCCCATTCAAATTGAATGGCAGTCCCATTGAAGCAGAGACCCCTGCTGTGTTAATTTTATGGGTTTAGTCAATGCAGAAATGCCTTAAACTTGCCTTAAACTAGCCCAGCACATACCCAGAATGTAACAAGGCTAGTTTAAGGCAAGCTTTGGAATAGTTGTGGTCTCGTCTGTACAGGTGCGACATTGAGTATTCTAACACTTGTTTTAAACATGCCTTGGAAAATCTGGGTTTAGCCCCAACAAGACCCAGGTACATGCTGGGTACATGCTGCAACATTTCACACATTTCTGCAGAGACTAGTGGCCCATCGGATTAACACAGCAGGGGTTCCTGGCAGTCCCATTCAGTTTGAATGGGACTGCCAGGGACCCCCTCTGTTTTCCGATGGGCCATTAGTCTGTCTGCAGAAATGTGTGAAATGTTGCAGCATGTACCCAGCATATACCCAGCATGTACCCAGCATGTACCTGGGTCTTTTTGGTGATTTCCATATACAGAAGCACATGCACACCGCTGGTAGGTGCTGGAGGGGGGTACTTATCTGCCGGTGCGCTGTGTCCAGGGAGGTCCAGACATCCCAGAAGTACTTGAGCAAAGGAATGGAAGCAGGCACACGGTCTTCCTAAAGGTGCAGTTTATTGTGGCACCAAAGGTCCAACGTTTCGGCAATAGATTGCCTTTATCAAGGAGAGGGCTACAGAACATACTAAACATACCACTATTTATACACAAATGTGTACTTACCCCCCCACGATCACTGCTGCCTTGCTCCCTGATGTTGACGCCGCCATCGTGACATCAGAGCACCAGCGCGACGTGGCATGATGACGTCATGCGCCACCAGGGGAGGATCCCAGGGCTCCACGAGGAGACAGCCTCCCCAATGCCTGTAGCAGGCAAAGATGGCTGTCCTGCAGGATGCTGGACACTCAAGGAGCAGCCCCCTCACTGGCAGCAGAGGCTCCCCTGGTGACGTCAGCGTGCCCTCACGATGTGACGCGATGACGTCAGACGTCCAGGGGGGGGGGGGGCCCAGGCATCAGACCTGCCCTGGAGTGGAAATTGAGACAGCCTGATGCCCAAGGAGACCTGAATAATCGTGCAGGGGTGAGAGCCCTTACATAATAATAATTGGAATTTCTTGTTGCTTCCATAATGCTGCGATCTCGCATCTCGTGGCTGTTGCAAAATGCGCGATCAATTTATGCGCTGCATTTGACAGACCCTGGATCGCCTGCCCAAAAGGAACAGCAATGGGTCCAGGGGGATCTCCAAACCGAGAATCCGCTGAATCGAATCTCTAATCTGTTCCCAAATAGGGGCCACCCGTGCGCAAGACCACAGCATGTGTCGCAGATCTGCTTCTGCCCCACATTGTTTAGGACAAAGAGGGGAGTAGCCTCTCACAAATTTAGCTAAGCGGGTTGGAGTGTAATACCACCGCATAAGAACTTTATATGCGTTCTCCTTTAATGTGGTGCAGATTTAACTTTTTGCAGCTGCCTGAATAATTCTGTCCCACTCGTCATCCTCTAATGTCTCCCCTAAGTCCTCTTCCCAGCGTCTCATGTAGCACAGTCTGTTTTCATTGGGCATCGTCGGGCAGATCACTTCCCTGTACATTCTAGATGTAAGTCCCCTTGTGTCCGTATCTCTGGAACACAGCTGCTCAAAATTTGTTCGTGCTGGTCTAATTGGCGTTTAATTATAGAAATCTCTGATCTGGAGGTACCTAAAGAATTTGCTGTTTGGGATATTGTTGGAGGATTTAATTTGTTCAAAGGTTTGTATGGTCGTTATGCCCTCCAGATCTTTAAGACTGGTTATCCCTCTTTGAGTCCAAATCAAGAAGTTTTTGCTATTCAGGCCCGGAGCGAAGTCTGGATTGCCCACAATTGGCATCATCAGTGACATTCTAGTAGTCAGCTGACATCTAAATTTCGTGGCCTCCCAAACTTTTAATGAATTGGCCATGGTCTGCAGCGGCATTTCCATCTTGCGTACCCCTCTTTTGGGTAGCCAGATTAAGTTTCGGATTTCAATCGGTGCACAACAGTTGCTCTCCAACTCTACCCTTCTCCGTAAGCTTGGGTCAGTGTGCCATTGGAGAATCTGCCCTAATTGGGCTGCTTGTAGTAAGACTTGCAAGCAAGGCATCGCTAAACCTCCTCTTATGGTGGGACGTTTTAAAATTACCTTAGAGATTCTTGAGTTTTTCTTATTCCAAATAAATTGTATTATTTGTGACTGTAGGGAGAGGATGTCCCCCTGTACCAAAGGGATAGGGAGACTCTGGAAAAGATATAGCATCTTTGGGAGGAGGTTCATTTTCACGCTATGTATCCTCCCAATCCATGAGATACTCCCCTACATCCAGGTCCAGAGATCCTCCCTCAGCGTCTTAATGACCCTGGAAAATTCGCTTTATATAACGTTTTGTAGTCCCTCGTGAGATAAACCCCTTAATATTTGATAGCGGAAGGTTGCCATTTGAAATTAAAATTGAGGTCAATCAGCTTTTCAACATCTTTTGGTAAATTGATATTGAGGGCTTCAGATTTAGACTGATTGATCTTAAACACCGAGATTTGGTTAAATTTACCCAGGATATTGAATATGTTTGGGAGAGATGTGAAAGGTTTGGCTAATGTGAGAATGACATCGTCAGTGTATAAAGCGGCTTTGTGCATTTGGTCTCCTACTGGGATACCAGAGATATCTGGGTTATTTCTAATGTGTGCCGCTAGGGGTTCTATGCATAAGGTGAACAGCAGTGGCGACAGCGGGCACCCCTGTCTCGTTCCGCTTTTGATTTCGAATTGTTCTGAGGGGAAACCTTGGTATCTCACCTTTGCTGTAGGATTCTTATACAGTGCTAGGATGGCCTGCAGGGGGCGTCCCTCAAAGCCAAACGCTCTCAATGTTTCTGTTAGGTAGGGTCAGTCTATCCTATCGAAGGCTATCTCAGCGTCCAGACTTAACACCAAAGAGTGTATTTTTTTCTTTTGGGCCAGATCCATCAGGTCAATAATTCTCCTGGTGTTGTCTGCTGCTTGCCTGCCTCCGATAAACCCTACCTGATCCGTGTGTATTAACCCAGGAAGAACTCTACCCATCCTGTTAGCTATAAGTTTAGAGTATATTTTGATGTACGAGTTAATCAGTGAAATGGTCCGGTAGCTCTTACAGTCTGCCGGGTCCTTTCCGGGTTTGTGGATCACAGAGATTGAGGCTTGGAGCATTTGCGCTGGGAATGAGGTCCCTGCTAAAATTTCGTTGAATAACTTTAACATGTGGGGATCTAGTATTTTAATATATTTTTTGTAATATAAGTTTGAAAAGCCATCCGGTCCTGGGGCTTTAGCAGGTTTTAGTGCCTTGATGACCCCAGAAAGTTCCTCCATCGAGAAGTCCGATTGGAGTGCCTCCTTGTCGCTTCTCTCCAAGGTTGGTAGGTTTGCCTCTTTTAAGAAGGTCTTTAACGGCTCTCTTGTTTTCAGATTGTGGGTCACCTTATCTCCATTGTATAATGTTTCGTAGTATTTTTTGAATTCCCCTACAATTTTCCCAGGAATGGAGGTAAGGTCACCCTCATGGTTTCGGATTGCGTGAATGTGATAATTTGGAAGCTTATTTTTTAGCTTATTGGCAAGTAGTGTGTCAGGCTTATTTGCTTTTTCATAAAATTTCCGCTGAGATCAGGCCATTTCCTTCTCAGCCTGGGCGGAAAGGAGGAGGTTAAGACTGGTTTTGGTGGCTAATACTTGATTCAACGTGTGGGCATTCTTATTTATTTTATGTAGGGAGGAAAGCTCTGCTAGCTGCACTTCTAGCTTTTGGATTTTTTCCTCTCTTTCTCTTTTCCTTTTAGCGGCCAGATTCATTATTACCCCCCTGAGGGTAGCCTTATGGGCCTCCCACAGTGTGGAGTGTGTTGCCACACTCCCCTCGTTCTCCTCGAAGTATTGTTTGAGCTTATCCCCAATTTCCGCCTGTATGGCTGGGATTTTCAACAAGATCTCATTTAATTTCCAGTTCGCTCTAGGTCTGTCTTGTGGGATTAGTGTGCATCGCAGCTCAATAGATGCATGGTCAGACCATGAAATATCATGGATCTAGGAGCGAGAGACCACGGGGACCATTCTATTGGATACAAGGAACTAATCAATCCTGCTATAGGTGTTGTGTGGGTGTGAGTAGAAGGTATACACCCTCATTCTCTGATGTTATTCCCTCCATATGTCGAGTAGTTGGCAGTCTCTTAAACCATTTTTAATTGTTAGTACGTCAGGTCTATGTGATGCGTTAGTGGACGAACATCTGTCGAGGTCCTCACGTAGTGCCCTGTTCAGGTCTCCTGCAACTATAATATTACCTCTGGCCACTTTGCTAAGTTTCCCGAAGAATGTGTTAAAGAAGTCTGTGGCCGTATCGTTAGGGGAGTATATTGTTGCCAGTGTGATAGGGAATAGTTGTATTGCTTCCCGCACGATGAGGAATCTACCCTCCCTGTCCGTGAATGTCTTGTTGGTTACAAACGGTATACGTTTATGGATTAATATGGCCACCCCTCGTTTGTAGACTTTCGCGGAGGACAGAAGGTGTGTCGTATAGTCTTTATCAAGGAACTTGGGACAGTTGCCCAGTGAGAAGTGTGTTTCTTGCAGAAATAACATTTCTGCCCCTTTACGTTTATAGTCTCGAAAGGCGACTCTACGTTTTGCCGGACTGTTAAACCCTTTAACGTTGTGGGATACTAGCCTGAATTCCTTACTCATTGAAGAATGTCGTTCGATGTGTCTGCCGTGATCTGTTCCTGTTTGGTGTGGCTGGGCCAACTCCGGAGCCTCCTCTCCTCCTTGTACCGCTGCACATCTCTCCCTCACCTACGGAGACACAAAAGGGGGACACACAAAAGGGGACACCGGGGGGGACAAAAACAACACACAACATGTTTTATAACATAATAACTCTCGACGACTTGGCGAGGTAGCCTTCTCGACGAGGTCATCGCCTTTGGGTATCCGAACTCTTCTCTAGCAGTCCGGGAGTAACTTGGGGTGGGTGTCGCCCTCCCCCAGAGTCTTGACCCAAAGGACTTCACTAGGGCCCAGGAGAACCACCCTCCTCCCCCCTAGTGCGTGGCCCATGCGGATTTTGAAGCAGGTCGCCTCCCCTCACTCCTGCCTCGCTCGTCCCTTTTTTATAGTAAAGAAACCTAATTTGTCAACTATCTACTAGTGGCTGCCCCCCTAGCCCAGATTTCATAGCACCCAACACGCTCCACTCCGTTTTCATCCTGATATATTTCCCAATGTCATAACCACTGCAGGACTCACTGCCACCCTTCTATTTCCACTTCCTGTCTGCCCCCCCCCCTATCTCCTACTGCCCTTAACGGCTCCCCGAATTCTATCTCTGCATAACATCCCCGTCTCCCAGTCTCACTTCCTCTCTGCACCTGACCAACAACTCGCCTTCTCTCCCCTACCTTATAACGTCCATTCTCTATCTCTGTCCTTCCACTTCCTATTATGCCTACCCTCACTTCCCCCTTCTCACTGCTACCAGTCCACACTCTCACCTCCATCCATTCATCTCCCCTTACCTTCTGCCCTGCTTTTGTATCTACTCCTTTCCCCTCTCACCTCACTTTCTCCTTCATACTCTAACACTTGCTTATATCCTTCAACTTCCTTACTACTTGCTTTCTCTCTTCTTCACATACTTTCTGTTCTGCTGTCTTTCTAGTACTTTACTTACTCCTTCAATACTCCTCTCCTTTCCTTCTAATCCCTCATTCACCTACTCTGCCCTCTTGCTAGTCCGCCTGCCTTCTTTTCCCTCATGTTCGAGATCCCAGTGCGGCCCATTAATTCAATCTGCTTCTGCCGCTGCGGCGCTCGTTTTTTCCCATTGTAACCTTCAAAACGTCCAGCGCTGTCCATGTCAGTGACGTCATCTGTCTGCGACGATGGGGGCAGGCTCCGCGCCACCTCCAAGATGGCGCCGCTCCTTCCGGTTCCAACCCGTGACGCGCATCCGGGTGGCCGCCATTTTGGATCGCGCTTCTCACCAGTGTGGAGGTGCGGGCGCCTGCTCCTGTTCACGCTCTTCGCTCCCTTCCGGCTCCTGGCGGCTCACCGTGGATTCCCACCAACGCAGGTATCTTCGCCATCTTGTGTGTGGGGATGCTGCTATATAGAAGGTAGGCCGAAAGTTTATTAATGGCATTTTCATCTTTAGCGTCTGGTGATCTTCCGTGGACGGTCTACTTCTGAGGTGTGGGGCTCAATTCGCTCCTTACAGGGGGTGGGAGCCTGCCTATGGCACCGTTCCATCGGGGCCTGGGGGTACGTTTTCTAGCAACTTAACTTAATTCTATCAACGAATGTCACAACTTTGTTTTGAGGGGGTTTTAAGATTATTCTGTGTCCCTCTGCTCCCTGGGGGACCTCGTACGCTGCTCCCACATGGGCTCCGGGAGCGGGCTAGCTGGGTCCACGGCCGTAGGGGCTTCTCCCAGGCACAACTTGTGAAGGAAGGCTGGCCCCTCATCCGGCTCCCATAATGTGAACGCTTTGCCGCCTCTTGCTGCCTGCAGGCCGAAGGGAAAGGTCCACCAGTACCTTACCCCCTTCTCTCTTAGGGTTTTCGTAATTGGTAGCAGGGATCTGCCGCGGGCCAACGTCGCAGGGGACAAGTCCTGAAAGACGGACATCCTCTTGCCCTCGTGTTCCACCACAGGTAGGGGTCTAGTTTTGTGTAGGACAGCCTCCTTTGTGCGGTAGTGGTGCAGCCGGAGCACAATATCCCTGGGTTTTCGTTCAGGAGCGGTTTGGCTCTTAGGGCTCTGTGGCACCTATCCATCACCATGTGATCTTTTGGGGTATCTGGGAGCAGAGCCTCCAGCCATTTTGTGATGAACTCGTCGCAGTCCAGGACAGATTCAGGGACTCCTCTGATCCGGAGGTTATTGCGCCTGTCCCTGTTCTCCGAGTCCTCTTGGCGCTCCCGCAATTCATTTAATTGTTCTTGTAGGCCAGTGTATTTCCGATCCTGCCTCTTGATTGCCCTGATCGATTGGTCCATTTTATTCTCTAGGGTGTTTGTCCTTTCCCTAAAACCGGACACCTCTTTCTTCAGGTCTTTAATCTCTGCCTGGAATAGTGTCTTAAGGTTGGCATAGAGTTTATCTATATCGCACTGTCTAACTGGTCTCAGTGCCGGGTTTTCCCGCTCATCTCCTTCGCCGTCGGGCTCTGTCTCCGATCCGGCAATTGAATGTGGCGCCATTTCCCCTCCTGCTCCACTCGCCACTGCACGGCCGAAGTTCTCCGGCAATCCTTTCTTTCTGGACACCTTGGGGCCTTTTCTGGACATCCTGGAACCGTGGGAGCTTTATTTAAGGAAACTGGCAGTTGAATGGGTGCTTTTATTAGGGTTCAGCTATAGTTTTCAGCAAAGCGTGAGACGGAGCTCGTAACCTATGCGACCATGCTCCTTGCTGTCGCGCATGCGCCTCCTCGGAACATTTTCTTTATTCTTCTTTGGTTTTCGATTAGGTTTTGGCTGGGAAACAGCTTCTGCCTTTCGCTTGGCCGACACGGAAGAAGCAAGCTGGTTCCTGCGTCCGAAGAATCGGGGGCGATCCATGAAAACAGAAGGACGAATGCACAATGCAGTACACTACCGACACGATTTATTCGAGCAGGGCTAGTTCCGCAAGCCGGGGGATGCCCCGGCTTGCTAGCCCCACTCCCTCGGCGTGCCGCGCGTCACCGATGCGCGGTCACGGTTCATCGGGTGCCTGCGCCCTCTGCGCGCATGCCCAGGGCTCCTCGAGGGAGCCCTAGTGTGCCGTGATCTATGGGACGGCGGCAGGGGGTTCCGGGGGACCCGGCGGACCGGGCAGCGGGAGGGAGAGCGCCCCGATCGGAGGGCGCTCTTCCGCTGCTTCGGCGCGTGCCCGGCACCCTCCGGCGCGCGCCAGGTTACTGCTGCGGCCGAGAACGGGCAAATGCTCGAATAAACTCGGCCGCAGCAGTATCTGGACAAGAGCAAGTTCAGATAGAGATCAGTGTGTGAGAGTCTATGCAATTTGTCTCACCTTTTATGTAATTTTTTTCGCAGGCATGGACACGGGATGCAGGTGTTAAAAGTGGGCGGACTGTGTACTAATCCTGTCGAGTGACGTTGAGGCACATTAAATTAAAGTATAAATAAACCATCCATTTTGTGTATTCAATGCACATTCATTACACATCAAATTCATTTCGAATTGCTCTGTGTGTGCTTGCAATTTTTTTCTATCAGCAGCGATGCCAAAGAAAAGGATTTCAAAATATTTCAGCTTGAGAATAAAGGATATGTACCAGAATGGACACCGCATTTTACAGATCCAACGCTGGTTAGTTGCTTCGGGCTTCAGTTTAGCAAAAAGCACTGTTAGTTATCATGCGCATGTTCAAAGAAACCCGTCTGTCACTACTGAGTAAGTACTTACTGTATTGTCTTCCAAAACTCTACCAATGTCTTGTACTGAACTGTACAGTACTAGTATGCCTGTGTTCAATATTTTATGAATCTTTACAGTACCTTTCGACTGTACAGTATAACATTTTTGCCATTCTTACAATCAGTCACTAGCTTTTTAAGTCAACTCTACAGTAATATACTGTACTGTCTTCTGTACTTTATGTGGTGGTGTGATAGTGTAATCATTTCAAAACATTCTGTTTTCTTTGAACTAATAATCCTGCAGTTTGAGGGGCTATTTATTTCATATATTCATACTGTACTGTAGCACCCAAAGTGTACTCACAGTACAATAAGTGCAGCAACAACATCAGACAATAAGAAATCTGTGTGCTATTTTGATGCTTAATTTGCCTACTGTAAAAAATTGTTCTGTTTTTCTTTACACATTAGTGTGAACACTCTTCTGGTGGACCAAATAAGTGACGCGAATGATGAGACGTGTGCCACAAGGGTAAAGAATGCACTAGAAGCTACTCACAAAATAAAAGCATCAGAGACCAGTATCAGGTTGATGAGACGGAAATTGGGATGGAAATATGGGCGTTTTAAGTAAGTACAGTATACAGTACGTCACCCATGCCCTCTTTTATTATGTTAGGCTCCCTCCTAATACAGTATCATACTGTACTGTATGTCCAGCATTTAGTGACTCTAACATTTTTCCTTGTCATTACAGAGCGTATCCTATGATAAGGGAAGCCAACAGAATAAAAAGAGTGGACCAGGCACGGGAATGGATTGAAAGTGACGAGACTTTCAATGATGTCATCTTTACAGATGAGACAATTGTAGTGCTTGAGAGGTTTGCCCATTTTGGATTCTACAAAAAAGTACACCTATCTCTGAAGCCGCGTCCCAAGCACCCAGTGAAGATGCATGTGTGGGGTGCCATCTCTAGACAAGGACCAGGATGCATCATTATCTTTGAGTGTAAAATAATATACAAAGACACATGCTGTGGCCTTACGCACTGGACAGCTGTACTGTGTTCAGTATTTTGTACCATAATGTTACATTTTTTTTCTTGTTTCCAGGAATCATGAATAAAGCGTTCTTCCAAGATCACATAATTACACATGTTTGAATACATAAAGAATGATTTCCCATCTGGTCACCAATTCTTCCAGGACAATGATCCGAAACACACAGCATCGACGGCTCACATTCTTGCCAGCGATATCAATTGGGTTAAGACACCAGCGGAGTAAGTTGGGTAACCTTTTCTCAAATGTTTAACATAGTTTACTGAATATCTCCTTACGTAATTCTCCTTTATTCCCCTCCTACTGTATTACAGATCACCAGATTTTAATCCCATCGAAATGGGATGCCATGAGTTGAAGGATTATATCAGAAAAGTGTGGAAACCGTCCAAGGAAGAATTGGAAAAGGGAATACTGAATTTCTGGAACAATATACTCACCGTAGCCAGATGTAATAAACACATTGATCATATTGTGACTGTGTTGCCTATTGTTATACAACGTAATGGCCAGGCCTCGGGAAAGTAATAAGGCACAGGAAAGTATGATACAGGTAAGTATGGCCCTAAAAATAACCATGTCTGCATTTATTGTTTTTTTTTCATTTTCAGAACTGCCACAAGCAAGGAAGGGGGGGATGTGTAAGATAATAGTACGGTGTTCATGTACAAACCAGCCTGTATCTTGCACAAACCCCCCTCTCCCACCTCTCTCAGTAGTTACTGTATAGAAATTCGTGTTTGCCAAAAAAATAAATAAAAATATTTTTAAAAAAATCTTTTGAAATACTGTATTTTAAGAGCTGCAGCCACCTTTCTCCCCATCTCACAATGCCATAATGAAGAGAAAGACAAGAGCTACCGTATTGTATTTTTGTACTGTATTATGCATTAAAAAATAAAATCGATTTTTAAACACCTCTTGCAGACCTGAAATTCTTATGAACAGTTCAACAAACAAAGCATTGCACTTCACATTAGTTTGGGAAAAAATATATATAAAAACAAAAAATGCTTTATAAAAATTATTATATTTTTATTGTTTAATCAATCATTTCTGTTAATAAAGCAATAAAATGCTGTAGAAAAATACTATTTTCCTGCATTAAGGATTATCCAACATGTCTTCTGCCCAGCTCATGATAATCACGCAACAGTACATTTACGTGAATGGCTCTGTTGGAGGGCTCTGTTGTTGTGTTGTTGATAAGCTTTGAACTTCAAGTTGACTTGTTTTGTTACAGTACAATAGCAGTTTTAGAAGTGCTTTCTTAGCTACCAGTAGGTCTGTATCTCACACAACATGTTAATCTTATTACTAGTGGGGGGGGGGAGTGTTGTGTTGAATTAAAGGTAAGTTCGAAGGGCTTAGCTTATCTCACTTGCGCATGCGTGGCATGGTTTGTCAGAGGTGTTGATAAGAGGTTGAAATCCTTTAGCTGTGTGTGTTTTGATCCCCACACCCCCAAATAAAAATCCCAGTACTACAGTATGTAAACAAAACAAAATAAAAAAAACATTATACAGTACAGTATATATTTTTAAACTTGAACTAACTTCCAAATGAATGGGAAGTTATAAACGCATGCGCATTAATAATCAGGTCCCAACCAAAGAGAATTACGCGCAGGGCTGTGCTATCTGTATGAAGTTCCAAGATGTAGTTCAAAGACATATTCTCAACAGGTCATCATAATGTTTTGATCCCCACACCCCCAAATAAAAATCACAGTACTACAGTATGCCACCCACTTCAGAAAGAAAGTACATGACTAGTATGGAATTAAAAAGCAACAGTTCTGTTTGAATCTCATAATATCCATAATTGCTACCGTATGCAAGCCCATGGTGATAACCCCCAAAAATATATACTGCATTTGTAAAACTTGAATATCCATGGCGATAACCAAAAAAACAAACAAAAACACGTTATAAGGTACAGTATATATTTTTAAAACTTGAACTAACTTCCAAATGAATGGGAAGTTATACACGCATGCGCATTAATAATCAACAAGGTCCCAGGTCCCAACCAAAGAGAATTACACGCAGGCGCAGAACTGTGAGAGCAGGCTCAGGAAGATTAATGCAACCACAAAGCAAAGCATTTGAAAATGGATGGTTTGCCAGATGTGTTGATAAGAGATTAAAATCCTTGAGTCGTGTGTTTGCGGGGTGGGGGGAGGGGGTGCGAGCTGTGCTAGCTGTATGCATTTCCAAGCTGTAGTTCAAAGACATGTTCTCAACAGGCCATCAAAATGTTTTGATCCCCACACCCCCAAATAAAAATCACAGTACTATAGTATGCCAACAACCTCAGAAAGAACGTACATGACTAGTGTGGAATTAAAAAGCAACAGTACTGTTTGATTCTCATAATATCCATAATTGCTACAGTATGCAAGCCCATGTGATAAACCCCAAAAATATATACTGCATTTGTAAAACTTGAATGTCAGAATATCCATACTTTCTATGCAAGCCATGGCGGTAACAAAAAAAAAAAAATTAAAAAGCAACAGCACTGTTTGATTCTCATAATACCCACCATTTTTGTATGATTCATTACCCAATAAAATTCTAAAGAACAATATCGCACACTGAATGTGTGTGTGGGGGGGTTAAAATCATCAGACCCCCCAAAAATATATATTATTTGTTTTGTTTAATCAATTATTTCTGGTCCAAGTGTGAAGTGAAAAAGGAAAAGACTGGGGCGCTCCCTATTTATTCTGGCTAGTGTTAACGCCCATGGGATATTGTGTAACCAAAAAAGGGAAAGTATATACTTGCCCTTGTTGTTTTCTGCAGTTAGACCAGTAGAGAAGATAAATCCCGGAATCTTCTTGTAGCAGCAGTGAAGGTGGTGGATTGGTCAGCGCACGGGGTTTTGCTCATAGATTGAGAGAAGATATAATGCACAGAATCAATGCGTTAAACAGACATGCATAATCAATGGATTAATAATTATGAAAGCAATTGGGTATTTAAAATGTATGTAATAAAAATGTATGTAATAAAAGTAATACAAATTGTGGTGGTATTAATAAAAATGAAATTAAAATACACCCAGTGAAGCGTGTACTGGGACTGTAGGGAAGGGGAAGGAATGGGGGTGGGGGACGAATAAAGTGTAATCAAAGGCTACTGTGAACTTACACAGCCTAATGTATGGAAGGCTCACACTGCCTTAAGTGCAGTTCCTCCCTCAAAGAATACTGCCAGACTGCGGCGTATTAATTGACTCTTTACTCACTTTCCCTCTCAATGGAGGCAGTATGTGAGTCGCTTCTCTCCCAGGTGCCCAGATTGCAAGAAATGGGCAAGTCTGGGTGAGTAGCAAATAAAGTTTATTACATCAAAAAGAGACAAAAAGTAGTTACACTCACATACAGTATTAAAAAAGCCCAGTGCTGGCCCGATCGATCCGGTGGAGCCCTTCCCTCCAGTGGGACTCCCGCTACCACGTCCGACGGTGTGACCGGAAGAAGGGATCTTTCCGGATGTCAGCAGGCTAGCTGGGTCCCTCACTCAATAGGCTCCGGCAGGGAACTACGCGTTTCGCAGTGATGCTTCGTCAGGCTCCTGACGAAGCATCACTGCGAAACGCATAGTTCCCTGCTGGAGCCTATTGAGTGAGGGACCCAGCCAGCCTGCTGACATCCGGAAAGATCCCTTCTTCCCTTCCCTTCTCTACAGTCCCAGTACACGCTTCACTGGGTGTATTTTAATTTCATTTTTATTAATACCACCACAATTTGTATTACTTTTATTACATACATTTTAAATACCCAATTGCTTTCATAATTATTAATCCAAGTGTGAAGTGCCGGAAAGAGAATTAAAACAGTTTGCTTTGCAAATGGTGAATTATTTTGACAGGGGGTAGACATTCTGTCGCCGGGCAGGGGGGTTTGGCCTGGTATGCTAAGCGGTTCAGACGAGAAGTTAGCGCATGACTGTAAGAGACGTGTTAAGAGGTATGCAATGGAGACTGTTTTAAGGTGAAATTAAAACAAGGCGTTTTTGCGCCTGTTGCTTTAAAAACAGCAAACATGTAAATCAGCAAACAAAATCCGCTCCACTCTGGAGTTTATATACACTTTTGATCCAGCTCTCTAACTGCATGGTTAGCCCAGCGATTCACCAGCCCAAATCATAGAGACATTCATATACTTAGATAGACATAGATAATAGTCTTAAAAGAGAAGTCTTACTGGGTTGCTGTAGGGGAAGGCTTCTTTGTTCTCCTGCTGTCCACACCCGTCTGTGATAAGGCAATGTCAGGATCCAGGTATAGAAGTTTTATCCCCTGTGTCTTGTTGTCAGCTTGCAGTCTCTTTTGGCAGGCTCAAGACATCTGTCTCCTTGTTCAGCTCAGTTGTGGACTAAGGAGTCTAACTTCCTGTCTCAGAGGCAGGCCTTTTCTAACCCCTGCAATCAGCCAGGTGGTGTTAGTTTATTGGCTACCAGCAGTTAACCACCACACTGCTGGTTTAGAGGCACATTTGTGAACAGGGATAAGTCCCCTGTTACAATGACCCTTAGCCTACTGTGACGCTCTTTGCCCGGCTGCCGGAACTGTTGGCGGATAGCCATTAAGGTAATGAAGCTACTTTATTCTGTACTTTATACTGTATTTTTATTAATAGTGTGCGGGAGCAGGGGGTCCCCTGAGCTGAACTGCATTGTTTTCTGCCTCAGGGACCCCCTGCTTTCTGAGTTACAGGCCCGGTTTGGGGCATCAGTGCCTGTGTCTCCGCCATCTTTATAGAGCCCACGTCGCGTCTTGGACACTATAAAGATGGCGGCGACATTGGCCTCCGATGGCCCATACCGGGGCCTGTAACTCAGGAAGCAGGGGGTCTCTGAGGCAGAAATCAATGCAGTCTAGGTAAGGGGACCCCCTGCTCCCGCATACTATTATTAAAATGTACATTAATGCAGCTTCATTACCTTAATGGCAATCCGCTAAGGTAATGAATTTTTGTTTATTGTTGTGTGTGTTTTGACAGTAGTGTAGATGTTTAGGGAGTCTCCAGAGCTGACCCGCATTGGTTTCAGCCTCGGGGACCCCCTACTTCAGGAGATACAGGCCTGTTATGGGGTGCCGGTATCCCCTGCAGAACGTAAATGTCCCTGTCACGTGACGCGGAAGCTTGAAAGTGCAGGGGATACCGGCACCCCATAACGGGGCCTGTTTCTCCTGAAGTAGGGGGTCCCCGAGGCTGAAACCAATGCGGTTCAGCTCCGGAGACCTCCTGCTCAAAATGATTTTATTTAGTGTATGATCGCCTGTAACAGCCTTGCATGGAGATACAGAATCTCCATGCACATGTTACATGCAGCTTTTTTTTCTATCAGCTACCGTACGTGAAGTTTCAGTGCGCTAGCTGAGGGAAAAAAACAACACGCACGGTATGGCTGTTTTGAGCCCGCCCAATAGAAAATGGGCTGAAGGGCTTAGTGAATCGCGCCTCCGGCTTCACTTTTTAATGGACGGGTTATTTTTTTTCAGCCTGACGGATAATCACGGAGCTTAGTGCATAGCCCCCTTTGTGTGTAATTTATGTTAGCCAATTCTACCAGATCAATGAATCGTCGGGTATTGTCCGCTGCTTGTCTTCCTTTAATAAACCCAAACTGATCTGGGTATATAAGTCTGGGTAGGTTTAGACATAATCTGTTGGCCAATATTTTAGCGTAAATTTTAATATCAGTATTAATTAGAGATATGGGCCTATAACTTTTGCAATCCAGCGGATCCTTACCGGGTTTATGAATTAATGATATAGACGCCTGTAACATTTCCCTGGGGATGGGGGCTCCTGCTAAAATCGCATTTAACACACAGAGCAACCTAGGGGCTAGTAATTTAGAAAATATCTTGTATTATAGCCCCGAAAAGCCATCTGGCCCGGGGCCTTGGAAGGCTTGAGTTCTTTAATGGCCTGTATTACCTCCTCGATAGAGAAATCAGCGCCCATGGCCTCACTTTCCTCCTCCGTCAATTTCCCTAGGTTTGAGCCGGCTAAGAAATCTCTCAGCGTCCTGCTCGTTTTAACATTATGTGCCACTTTCTCTCCATTAAAAAGAGATTCATAGAACGTGCCAAATTCTTCTACTATTATCTTAAGGATGGCCGTGGGGGTGCCTGATTTTAAGCGTATAGCTTGGATATTAAACTTTGCTTGCCTGTCTCTTAATGCCCGGGCCAGCATAGTATCCGGCCTGTTTGCTTTTTCGTAAAACGTCCTCTTCGACCAACTCAGTGAATTATCTGCCCTGGAGGTCAACAACATCAGTTCAATTTTGGTATCTTTTAATTCCTGTAGTGATTGTGAACCTGGGCTAATCTTACTGCACCGACACACTTTATTCGAGCAAATACCCGGTATGTACCTGGCAGATACCTGGAATGCGCCGCTCCTCACCTCTGACAAGCCCCGTTGCATTTGCCTTCCCAGCCTGGGTTCATGCCTGGCTGACGGGCGGCTGATCTGTTAAATGATAATGATTAGGATTTAATAGGCTGCAATGCTTTGCGTGTCTACCAGATGGCATAAATTCATGAATTGTAATGCAGTATATATATATGTACTGTGCAGTATTGCAGCCAGCGGGAATAAAATGCTTCAATCCCTGCCGGAAAATAACTCAATGCCCTCGGGCAGAAAACAGTCACAAACCTCAATACACCCGGGTATACCCGAATTCGTGGGACTAGCCGAGCTCGAATAAAGTGTGTCGCCAGTGTATGTTTTGCTGATAGGGAATGTAATTTAGTTTGAAGCTCAACAATTTTAGAGTCTCTTTCTCGTTTTCTTCTAGCTGTGGTGCTGATCAATATGCCCCTCAGCATCGCTTTGTGAGCCTCCCATAATACTAATTGGGAATCCACAGAGCCTGTGTTTATGTGGAAAAATTGGTAAATTTCGTTACCTATAGCCTCACATATCTTAGGGATTTTTAAAATTAATTCATTGAGCTTCCAATACGCTCCTGGCCTGCCAGTCCTGATGTGTTCGCACCTTAGCTCTATCGGTGCATGGTCAGACCACAAAATATCATGGATCCCAGCTTGGGAAACCATAGGGGCCAGTTGGCAGGAGACAAAAAAGTAATCGATTCTGCTATAGGAGCCGTGTGGGTGAGAGTAGAATGTGTAATCCCTATCGGTCGGATGTAATTCCCTCCGAATGTCAGTCAATTGGTTGGCTTTGAGGCCCTTGAGCAAAGATGTCACTGCTCTTTTGTTATAATTCAGACAGTCCAGGAGGAGCAAAATATGGGGAAATAAAGAAACAAAAAACAGTGCAAATTCAAGTGCAGACGTTGAGACTAAAATCCAATTAGGTGTCAATATCTTGGCTCTACTGGTTTATCTACTCACAAGATGTTAGTGGTATATATGCAGTTGGCAGATTGGGCTGCCACCCCAGGTGGATGCTGTAAACTGTTTAACTGCTTCCAGGCTCGTCTCATCAGAGTGACGTCACACGCACCGGAGGAGACACGGAGTTCAGAGTCCCAGGTTGCAGACGGAGGAAATCCAGAGCCAGAGAGGAGGCGGTGAGAACGGCGGAGTACCCCCTAGATTCACTTTTAATGTGAAAAATGCGATTTTAATTTTGGCACATTGTAAGTGCACATTTTATATGCCTATATATCTTTTATAAAGTCTATTTCAAGACAGATCGCGCTATGTAGTTCTGTTTCTTCCTCTACATGTAATTCTGCCACTCTGATGAGACGAGCCTGGAAGCAGTTAAACAGTTTTCAGCATCCACCTGGGGTGGCAGCCCAATCTGCCAACTGCATATATACCACTAACATCTTGTGAGTAGATAAATCAGTAGAGCCAAGATATTGACACCTAATTGGATTTTAGTCTCAACGTCTGCACTTAAATTTGCACTGTTTTTTGTTTCTTTATTTCCCCATATTTTGCTCCTCCTCGACTGTCTGAATTATATCATTCTACTTGGAACCCGGAAAACAGGTTCTACCAGAGGGTTTGAGCAGGGACTTATTATTATTTTTTGAGCACATATTTTATTGTAAATTGCATTATTAACTTGTACACAACCACTATTTTATTTTAAGTTGTTAGCGCCTTATATTCACTATCATTCACAATACACTGCTCTTTTGTTAACCTGACCCACTCACCCTGATCTATCGAGGTTCGGTTGCATGACCGTATATATATCCCCTGCAAGTATGACACAGCCCCCAGCTTTAGAACGTAAGGTCTGGAAGAAGCTATTAAAGAAGGCAGCATCCTGCTCGCAGGGGGCATAAACTGTGGCTAATGTTATACATTGCTCCCGTATCGTACCCACTAGTATAATGAATCGTCCGTCTGCGTCTCGTTTAATGGACTGTGTTACAAATGGAATTTTATTATTCAACAGGATGGCCACTCCACGTTTGTTGACCGTCGCTGAGGATAGGAAGAACTGGGCGTAGTCTTCATCTTGGAATTTAGGTGTGCTGGTCTTACTAAAATGGGTCTCCTGTAGCATTAGGATATCTGCGCGTTTTCTTTTGCAGTCTGAGAAGGCTATTTTTCTTTTGATTGGGCTATTAAAGCCCTTAACATTATGGGATACCAAAGTTAACGCCATCTCTTATTCTGTGAAAAATGTCGCAAATTAGAATGTGATAACTCACCCGTTTTGTCACACCGCTTACGCAGCCGAATGTTGTCTATGTTGCATCTGTCCAGCACCGCTCCTGCATCCTGCCTAGGCTGCCCTCCCCCCCTCCAGGGGAGAGAGGGGTAGGGAGGGAGGGGCAGGGAAGAGGAAAGAGCACAAAGGGAAGCACAGAGGGGGCAAAACAAAATACCAAACATAAATTAAAAAAGGCTATGAAAATAAAAAAGAACAAACTGGTAACCAGAGCTCGTCTCGGGGTCCCCCAAGTACGACTCTGATGCCCAAAGGGTGGGTCACTAGGCCTGGCCTTGTAAAGTGGCTGGCCTCCCCTAATGGGGACTAACCTCCTTGGGACTTGTTTGTGTCCTTGAACCACCAGGGACCTATGTGAGGAACGCATGTACGACGCCGGGAGCCAATCCCACCGGCGCATGTCCATTAAACAGCAAACTTTAAAACTTCAGTTTAACCTTTGACTTAAACTTGCTAGAGAACTACAGCATTAACTTATTTGCTAAAACTGTATACCGTAAACTATGTACGAACTTAACCTATTATTAGAGAGGGGGTTCCAGTCTAACTTCTTTACCTATATGTCTCTATATTATATAATGTGTTTACAGATATCCCTAATGCTCAGCTATTGAAGGACAATGTTATCTGAGTACTTAATAATTAACATTTCGCCATTAATATTTGTTCGTGTCAAAATACCTAGCTTACTATTTACTACATACTTCAGACTATCTATTACCTATTATTACATACTGCGGACTACATATGACATACTACATATTACCTATTACAAATCTATTACCTACTACACTTTTTACATGCATAGATAAGTATAGACAACACATCCATATATATAATGGGAGAGAGAAAAAAGCCCCAAACAAAACACTCTAGTATACCAATTCCAGTACAAATTCACAAAATCTTTATTACATAGCTGTCACAGAACAAAAATAAAAGAAAGCAGAGAAACATTAAAACAAGGCATGGATCCCCTGTACGTAATACTTGCAAAATCCTTATCTCCCAGTACACTTTTCAGGTCAGGATCTGTCATAAGAATATTCCAGTGGTTTTGAAGTGTTTTACGTAATAAAGGCCACTGTTTATTATGTGTTCCTATGAATCTGATATTTTGTTTAGAGTTTACTTTGGTTTTGGGGCGTAAAAGAGTCTCTCTAGGGGTGTCTAATGCATTTTTATAGCCTCTCTCCACACACCGATGGCTGTATCCTCTCTGATGGAATCTCTCTCTCATTTCCCCTGCTTTTTCTATGAAGCCCGTCTCAGTTGACACATTCCGTTTAAGGCGCAAAAATTCGCTCTTTGGGATGCCCTTAATTTGATGTTCCGGGTGAAAACTTGTTGCATGTAATATAGCATTTGTGGCCGTTGTTCATGAAGGGGCCGTTCAGGAATGCAGAGTTCATTCCCACTAGGACGTATTTGTATAGCGATCTGTATGTGGATGCTGTTTCATCTGACTGCCATTGAGTCAGTGCAGTGCGCCTTAGAGTCCAACGGGGCAACACTCGATGACATCATGCGCATGCGCAGTGACATAAGAGGGGCGCGATTTGCCAGCAGTGCCCTGTTTGACTAGGGAGGCGTGTCTGGGACACTTAAATCTTTGTAGTTTGGTGTGAGACAGCATTAAGCGACAGAGCCATATACAGGGAGCCTCTCTATGACGTTATGCGCATGCGCAAACACTAGAATGGGGAGGATTTGCCAGTAGTGCCCTCTTTATGGGGGAGAGGGCATCTTATGAATACAGCAATGCAACTGGACCATTAACAATGATGCACCAACAGTACCACGCAGTCAGTATATTTTTAACACACACTCCTGTTTGTAATCTATATATTATGTGTTTAGATTAATTTTCACAGGTGATGACACTCACGGCCTGATTATAGATCTTTTTTAAGTTTGCATGTTATTCTGCCTACCCCACAACTCCCAGTAGAAGGCTCTTGGCCGAAACGTGTAGGAGCAGGTGCTGTAGGCAGGAACCCCTGGTTAGTCCTCTGCCAGGGAAACGTAATTATTTTCTGAGCTTTGCTCCTTGTTTCCTCCATGATTTTGCTATGTGTCTGACGTTAGGTGATGTAGACTAGAGCATTAGGTATCTGAAGTGTGCTTCTCTAGGCTGTGCAATTTTTTGGCCCTATCATGTATTGAATTGTCACTGGAGACTATCCCAGAGATTGTATGGGGATTAGTATGCTATTATATAATGTGATTTGACCACTTGGCCATAGCCACTTCCATTTTTGCCTTTTGCATTTATTAACACCGCTCACCTTGTTAGTCACACTTGAGTGCATTATCTGTTTGATTTGATACGTTTTTTTCCTACGTGGATTTCACTGTTGGAAGATTTTGCAAGTATTACGTACAGGGGATCCATGCCTTGTTTTAATCTTTCTCTGCTTTCTTTTATTTTTGTTATGTGACAGTTATGTAATAAAGAATTTGTGAATTTGTACTGGAATCGGTATACTAGAGTGCTTTTGTTTGGGGCTTTTTTCTCTCTCCCATTAAACTATTTGGCCCATTGAGCACCACTGACTTATCACTGTATATTCATTTTGAAGTCAGTATTTAGTTACAATTATTTGTCTTGTGGATGTGGGGTCCGTCCTTTCTCTTAACATCCATATATATGTATATATACATAAACAGTACATGTACTGTAAACCAACAATATATAACAGTATATAGCTTATTTGTCTGTATACAGTAGTCCTATTTATGGCTACGAGACCTCCATATCTTCCTTATCTATATATCCTCTCAATCCCCAATCCCTCTTAACTACTAACACTGACTATCCTAAGAATTTAACCCTTAACCTGTAACCCAACTAACTGTATTAGCTACATTAACTAGAGCTATACCTGTAACTTTATTAACTATAGTGCCCACTGTCGCTTTAGCTAACCCGTGGGGAGTCAATTATAGGGCTGCCATCGACGCCCATTGATGATGGACCCCCTAAGTCTCCCACTCCCCTCCCAGGCATACGTGACACCCTCATCAAAAATCCGGTGCCCCTGTCCGTGTGATCTATGGGGGATCGGTGTGTAGTCTGTGGGGGTTTGGAGTGTGTTCCGCGGTGGCCCAAGGTGCAACCCATGCGGGCTCTGGGTGTTTTCTGTGGGAGTGGCTCTGCATGGGCCGGGTGTATATGACATGTTTCTCTACCGCAGGTACCTCTCCGGGAGTCACTCACGGGTCGGAGGAAGGGCGACTATATTTCTATTGCGTATCCCCTGTATATCTATACTCATCTATACCCTGCACGAGGGGTTCGGTGCACCTATATCAGCCCTTTTGTCCCCCTTCCGGTCCTGTTCTCATCTCAGCCGAAAGACCCCCCCCGGGGCCCCCGCACAACACCCCCTGTAGAGGCCAATGCCCCCTGCCTCCAGGACAGGGTATAAGCTGCGCGAGATCTCCCGTGCAGCGATGCATCCTCCCTGCCTCTTGATGTGGTTGTTTCTCAGAAATGACGTCCTCAGGTATGGACCGCGAGGTCTCCTCGCGAGTGGTCCTCCCATGCCCGTCTCGCTGATATGACGTAATTCGCTCAGCTTGCGAAAGCCAGAGTAGTTCCCGCTCAGCTCGGAGAGGGATCAAGACAAGATGGCCACCGTCTCGAGGTTGTATGCACACCAGCTCCGCTCCCAAGTTCTCTCTCTGGTGGCATGGACATCATGGGTAAACCCCAGCGGGCCCAGGCAGAGCAGGAAACCGGTAGGGAAGCTGAAAATCGGGCAGGGAACTGGGCATAGCGGGAGATTGTCCAACCGCCAGATAATTTCCTTCAGGGGCGACTGGGCACGACTCACGTGGGAGGGCATCAGTTGGAACCCACCATCGTACCGTCTCCGGCCCTGGTTCGGTTGGCCCTCACCTTGCTCCATACCGGTGTGGGCGCTCCTCCTTCTTTTCTCATTGATCGGGGGATCCCTGCACCACCCCAGCTGCTCCCAGTTAGCCTAGGAAGTCGTCACCCTCCTCCAGCCTCCTCAAGGTATGTGCCACACCATTTTTTAGGACCATTAGTGCACACGGAAAGAGCCACCAGTATTTAATCTTCTGGTCTCTCAGAACCTTTGTAATTGGTGCCAATGTTCTTCTTTTGGCGAGGGTGACCGGGGAGAGGTCCTGATAGACCTGGAATTTTGATTGTTCATATTCCATAGCTTTGGAACCCCTTGCGATCCTGCATACCTCCTCTTTCATTCTATAATGGTGAAATCTTATGATTATATCTCTGGGGGGGTCTCCACGCTGAGGTCTCCCCCGAAGAGCACAGTGGCATCTTTCCAGTAGGAGAACATTATCAGGTTTATCTGGGAATAAATGCTCCAGCCATTTGGTCGCAAAATCCTCTGGATCAGAGACAGATTCTGGTACTCCTCTTAGACGAATATTGCATCTCCTATCTCGGTTTTCATTATCCTCCATATTTTCTTCTAAGGATCTAACTTGGCCAGTAAGTGTAGCAACTAATTTCTGTGTTTGTGTTAGTTCCATGGCGGTCTCATCCGCTTTAGTTTCCAAAGCATCTGTCCGCTCCTCCAATGCATCTAAGTCTTTCCTGATGGCCCATAGTTCAGTTTTAAAAAACTTTTTCATTTGGGCACAGAAATCCTTGAGGTCCTTGCGCCTCACTATCTCTAGATCCCCTGGCTCCGTTTCTGGGGCATCTGTGTCTGGATATGATACTGCACCGACACACTTTATTCGAGCAAATACCCAGTATGTACCTGGCAGATACCTGGAATGCGCCGCTCCTCACCTCTGACAAGCCCCGTTGCGTTTGCCTTCCCAGCCTGGGTTCATGCCTGGCTGACGGGCGGCTGATCTGTTAAATGATAATGATTAGGATTTAATAGGCTGCAATGCTTCGCGTGTCTACCAGATGGCATAAATTCATGAATTGTAATGCAGTATATATATATATATATACTGTGCAGTATTGCAGACAGCGGGAATAAAATGCTTCAATCCCTGCCTGGAAAATAACCCAATGCACTCGGGCAGAAAACAGTCACAAACCTCAATACACCCGGGTATACCCGAATTCGTGGGACTAGCCGAGCTCGAATAAAGTGTGTCGCCAGTGTATGGTGGGCTGCGCTGAAGTCTCCATCTTATCTCACTGTGCTGCCTGTGCTGCTTCTCCTTGTTTGAAATAAGTGGACACAGGTTGGGTTTTTCTCCGAGCCACTTTATTTGTCGCCATTTCTGTATGTTCAGTGATAGATTGCGGGTTGAATCACTGTTGAGTTCGTGCTGCTGAAGTTATTTAATTATTTAGCGCTGGTGAGAGCAGAGCTCAGAACCTAAGCTTCCATTCGCCTCACCATCAGCCATTTTGCTTATTTTTAATGCTTTTGCTGTGTTAAAGGGACAGGCGCAATAAAGTCTAATTTTAGTTTCACTTTAAACGGTCTCCATTGCATACCGTTGCGTACCTCTGTACACGTCTCTAACAAGCAGAATTCAATTATTTAATTTGGCGGAGATACAGGGACCTCAAGCTGCGCCCCTAGCCAAAAGACTTTTCAGGGGGATTGATTTAGAATCCAAATTAAAACAGACTAACAATCCTAATATTGAAAAATCAGACGCAATTAACACTGAATTTGACAAACTACAGTAGATATATTATTAAAGAAACAAACAAAAAAAAGGTGGGACCTAGTTTTCTTAGAGAAGTATCTCCAAAAATAAAAAATACCCAGAGGTCTGCACATTTAAAAAAAATCATCATTTGATTTGGAAGGTGCCTAATTTACCAATTCCTGGGAATATTTTTGGGATACATGTTCCAATAAATTAACGGGGTTGATCATTAGGCACCATAAAATAATCCTAGATGTGATTGATAGAGAAGTCAACTTAATTAAGGTTACATTGGAACCAATTAATAAACATCCAACTTGTAAAAAAAATGGGATAAAGAGCTATCAGAAAAAATATATTGCAGATTAAAAACAAAAAATTATCACGTGATGAGGAGGATTACCTGGAATGGAAAATAGCAAAAGTAACTTTTCCTTTAGAACACAAAGACAAAAAGTCCCCCACAAGAGACTCACAAAGGCCAACAGTCTATTCATTCAGACAATAGATATGGTTCCCTAGATGGTCACCAACCAACACAACACGTAGCCATAAAGAGAACCATTGTCAACATCCATACCAGAACAAGAATAAGACTAAAGGGAAGAAATATAGAACACACGAGTTTTCCCATAGGCAGGCCAATGAGACCTTACATCTCCATATCATCCTAGGGAAGAAATGAGAATATCCCCATATGGAGGGTATATACATAGAGGAGATTACAGCTCTGATTTACAGAAAAGCTCAATATAGGAAAAAGTCACCAAAGGGAAAAAAAACCACTGTGTCTTTTTTAGAAAAGGTAACCCTGTCAATCACCCTGACCCAAAACAGGTATTCCAATTTAGCGGATCCAGGGATTTCGGGAGAAACACAAAAAAAAATCCAAAAAAGAACATTAGAGGAAAAAGAGGAAGGAGACAATCAGAGGCAAAAAAGGCCAACTCATTTAAATGTAAATTAAATTTGAGTTAAAAGGTATTTACACCTGCCCAGATTAAAATGATTGCTAAAGGACTCAATTTTGCTGCATCAATTGGACCCAGTGGTTTTAGCCTATTTGTGGATGCAAATAAATGTTTTCGTGTATAAGTTGTGCCGTGCCCCATTTACCTCTACACCGTTATCTGTTAATATTACAGTGATCGTGGCATGAAGATCACAAGAAGCAGGAATCGACTTCTGAAAGAAGGTAAGACAGTTAATGATATCTGTGGCAATATACTTAAATGTGCTGTGCAACTCCGCTGTCTCTAAGAGAGCTTCCTGTGCATCCCTTAAATGTCAATCCAAAACATTTAAGCCCCTCTGTTTTAAAGAAACTCACCATGTTGGCTTTTCGGAGTTTCTGAAATATTTAAAATGTGCAGCAAATCATTGCATATATTATTAATTAATTAGTTGTGTATTTTGACTATTGATGCATAATCATGTATTTTATTGCCTCATTCTGGGTTAGTGAGTTAGATAAATGGCTTGTAATGCAAAAGAGTGATAGCTAATATGTAAAATAATGACGACTATTTCATGTTATGTGGCAGTGGGTATACAGTTAAGTCTGGAAATAATTGAACACTGATACAAGTTTTGTTATTTCGGCTGTGTACCAAAATAAATTCAAGTTACAGTTAAATAATGATCATGGGCTAAAAGTGCAGTCTATCAGCTTTAATTTGAGGGTTGGACAATTGACTCAAAAGCTGTTTCATGGACAGGTGTGGGCTATTCCTTCATTATTGTATCATTAATTAAGCAGGTAAAAGGTCTGGAGTTGAATCCAGGAGTGGCATTTGCATTTGGAAGCTGTTGCTGTGAACCCACAACATTTGGTCAAAGGAGCTCTTAGGCTGCAAAAAAAAAGAAAATCCATCAGAGAGATAGCAGGAACATTAGGAGTTGCCAAATCAACAGTTTGGTACATTCTGAGAAAAAAGAACGCACTGGTGAGCTCTGCAAACCAAAAAGGCCTGAACGTCCACGGAAGACAAAAAGTGGTGGATGATCGTAGGATCCTTTCCATGGTAAAGAAAAACCCCTTCACAACATCCAGCCAAGTGAAGAACACTTTCCAGGAGGTAGGCATATCATTATCCAAGTCTACCATAAAGAGAAGACTTCATGTAAGCAAATACAGAGGGTTCACCACAAGGTGCAAACCATTCATAAGCCTCAAGAACAGAATGGCCAGATTAGACTTTGCCAAACAATAACTCAAAAATTAAGCCCAGTTCTGGAACAGCATTCTTTGGACAGATGAAACTAAGATCAACCTGTACCAGAATGATGGGAGAAAAAAGTATGGAGAAGGCTTGGAACGGCTCATGATCTGAAGCATACCACATCATCTTTAAAACATGGTGGAGGCAGTGTGATGGCATTGGCATGCATGGCTTACAATGGCACTGGGTCACTAGTGTTTATTGATGATGTGACCGAAGACAGAAGCAGCCAGATGAATTCTGAATTGTATAGGGATATACAGTGGCGACACATTTTATTCGAATGCGGCTAGAGCCCACATGGTCTTCATCCCTGATGAAGAGACCCATGTGGTCTCGAAACGCGTTGGACTAAAGAACTGTAAGACCTTTGCGAGCCACCCACAAGACAGCACTCCCAGAGAACCGGTCCGGTGATTTGCAGACTCGCGGCGAACTCTCGCGATCGCATGACGTCATAGACCAGGAAGTGTTTGAGCAGGACGCCAAACAGCGTGCGCTCTGCTGCTCGATTGCCAGCTGGATCTGTGCAGTAGCGGGCATTGCGCACATTAATCGGGACTGCTGCTTACTGAAAGACTTGAGACTGCTTAAGACCTACCCTGAGGCATGGGGCTGGCACACCAGTGACAGGAGTGGAGACTATCCAGGCCCTACACCGAGACTGTTTTGGAGTGAGAAGGAGAGAGCCACGAGACCATCACGAGCGTCCGTTGGTGTTTGGGTAACAATAACCCTGAAATGCTTGTTTAATTTTTTTTAAATGTACGCACATTACTTACCTTCTTACTTGGTTACTAAAATTATCATTTAATGCACTATGAGCGTCGTGCGCTGTGTTTTTTGTATTTTTGTGTGCTTATAGGGGGGACCAGAGCCATCCCTGGTGTCACAGCTGCAGACGCTCCCTACATTTCAATTTAAATTAAGGTCACCCATTTCTTATACATCACACCTATCACGTCACTTATAGTATTGTAGTTGCGCACCTATACTTTGTTCACCTTTTCAGCTACAGCAAAGGCCTGGCAAAGCATCACAAAGGTTGAAACCCATCGCTTGGTGATGTCCATGCGTTCCAGACTTCAAGTATTCATTGCCTGCAAAGGATACTCGACAGAGTATTAAAAATTGGAAAAAAATTATGATTGTGTTAATTTGTCCAATTACATTTGAGCCCCTGAAATAAGGGGACTGTGTATGAAAATGTTTGCAATTCCTAAATGTTTCATACAATATTTTTGTTCAACCCCTTGAATTAAAGCTGAAAGTCTGCACTTCTATTGCATCTCAGTTGTTTCATTTCAAATCCATTGTGGTGGCGTACAGAGCCAAAATTATGAAAATTGTGTCAGTGTCCAATTATTTCCGGACCTAAATGTATAACATTGTTGCAGTGATATGATGCCTGGCAAAACAAATGGCTGTACTGTAGTACAGGCAGTTTTATAATTTTCACTACTTGATAATTAATATATGGTTTGTAGATAAAATATTCATGCATAATCAATAATCCGTTATAAAAAAAAAATTATTGTACGTAATGTTCAAAAAAAATTCATACACAAATAAATAAAAACATTACGAACATGTACAGTATTAGACTAGTCTTACAATAGAAAAACATGTATGATTTATGTTTGTATGCATTTGAAATGTTTTCATAAAGGTGTACATGTATAACTAACATGAAACATCTAAATATTTTACAGATGTTGACATCTCCATTCCACAGACAGAAGATCATGTCAATGGATGTATCCAAACACAGGAAAAGTTACACATTTGACATACTCTTTACACATGCTGTAAACATGATTTAGACACTTGACTAAATAGCGTTGGGACGAGTGCTATGAGACACAGTATACTGTGCATGTTAATTGTAGGTTAAATGTCAAAGCATTAGTACATTTGGACACAAAATTCGACATATTTTCTATATGAATTAAAAAAGTACACTCATGTTGAATTAATGAGAACTTGAAAAAATACTGTTGCGAACATGACAATAACATTTGTAGTAATGTAATTATATTGATTCTATTGGTGGGCAATTGTTCAGATAGCTCATGATCCCGCCTCTTTACATTATTCATATCAATTACTCCAAATAATATTTTATTACTTTGTGTACAAATACACTAGAAAAATAGTAGAAATTGTATGTAATCTTCAAACTTAAACATCAATGTAATTGTATGAAGCATAGACATGAAATATGACAAGATTGCAGTGTGTAAAGTTGCCATAGAACAAATGTAAGTGTGCATAGGGACACATACCAGGTTACTGATACAAGATATCCTAATGCCAGCAATTCATACAACAAGCATACAACATTAATGTATTTTGTCTTTGTCAATTATGTGTTAATTATACAATTAAGTAAGGAATGTGAACAATAAGATCTATATAACAATTTGGTATCACGTCCACGTTAATAATTGTAGTGAAATATATAATGGTTACAATTAAGTGTAAATGTTAAAACAAAAATATGTTTTCATGTACAGTAGTTGCTAAGTATCAATAATCAAAATTATTGGTACAGTATATTTATTTGAAAAACAGCAGTATCATTTATCTTAATGCAGAACATGCTGCATTGTATGAGGCACAAATTGTTTTTTAAAAACATGCTTTAAGGACCAATGTGTTAAACACTCACATACCATTCACAGATGTAGTGATTATTCCGAAATAATGTTCTCAAAGATTTTGAACAGAACAATGTCCTAGGATTAGATTAACACAATGAAATGTGACACACATAATGAGATGACTATAGAGTTTCTTATACTGCTGCGGCCGAGTTTATTCGAGCATTTGCCCGTTCTCGGCCGCAGCAGTAGCCTGGCGCGCGCCGGAGGGTGACGGGCGCGCGCCGAAGCAGCGGAAGAGTGCCCTCCGATCGGGGCACTCTCCCTACCGCTGCGGGGTCCGCCGGGTCCCCCGGAACCCCCTGCCACCATCCCGCACATCGCGGGACACCAGGGCTCCCTTGGGGAGCCCTGGACGTGCGTGCAGGGGGCGCAGGCTCCCGATGACGCGTGACCGCGCGTCGGTGACGCGCGACATGACGAGGGGCGGCCACTAGCAAGCCGGGAAATCTCCCGGCTTGCGGATCTGGCCGTAGTGCGATTAAGTGTGTCGCCAGTGTACACTTCCGACCAACTTTATTCTTACTCGGCTAGCTCCGCGAATTTTTGAGTATCCCGGTTATCTGCGGTTTTGAGTCGTTTTCTCCCGGGGTATATAGCGTTATATCACGCCCGTGATTTAAGCATTTTATTCCCGCTGGCTGCAATACTGCAATGCCGTGTAAAAACGCATGGGGGCGTTTGCGAGCTGTTGTCTTTGAAGCCTAGAAAATCATGAATTGTAATACAGTATATACTGTATAACAACAACCCCTACACAGGCGGCACACTTTATTCGAGTGCGGCTCATTCCGCAAGCCGGGAAATGTCCCGGCTTGCGAGCCGCACTCCCTCAGCGTGCTGCGCATCACCGATGCGCGGTCACGCATCATCGGGTGCCTGTGCCGCCTGTACGCGTGCCCAGGGCTCCCCGAGGGAGCCCTGGTGTCGCGTGGATGTACTGACGGCGGCGGGACGTTCCGGGGGACCCGGCGGACCCGGTAAGGAGAGGGGGAAGCCCCGATCGGCGTGCCTCTCCTCCGAGGCTTCGGCGCGCGCCCGGCACCCTCCGGCGCATGCCAGGTTACTGCTGCGGCCGAGAACGGGCAAATGCTCGAATAAACTCGGCTGCAGCAGTACAACCCCTAACATACACATACAGTACTGTATATGTACATCAATGATACTATAGGCCGTCCCCTGGCGAGATGTGTTTGCAGCAGAGAGAGAACCGCTGCTCTCTCTGCGCAAACATCGGCACATTAAAAATTATTTAAAATACATTTTTATTCATAGTGTAGATGTGCAGGGGGTCTCCGGAGCTGAACCGCATTGGTTTCAGGTCCGGGGACCCCCTGCTTCCCGAGATACAGCCCCCTTTATGAGGTGCCAGTATACCTCTGCATTTAAAGGTCCCGATCACGTGACCGCGACATGTAAACAAAGCAGAGGGATATCGGCACCCCATAAAGGGGCCTGTATCTCGGGGAGCAGGGGGTCCCCGGACTTAAAACAAAAACGTTTCTGCTCCGGAGATCCTCTGCACATGTACAGTATAAATAAAACACATATATAAATAAACACTCGTTCCTTACCTTAGCGGCTATGTGCTATGGTAACGAAGCAGCATTTCTGTATTTTTAATAATATTGTACAGTGAGCAGGGGGATCCCTGAGCCAGAAATTAATGCTCAGGGGACCCCCTGCTCCTGCACAATATTATTAAAAATACAGAAATGCTGCTTCATTACCATAGCTGATAGCCGCTAAGGCAATGAAGGGTTAAGGCAGAATAAACAATAAATACATTCAATACATATTTTTAATGTGTGTGTTAAACCTCCCTGCCTTGACTGTAACCTGTGTAAGACCCCTCCCCCTATTGTGTGTGTTAAACTTCCCTGCCTTGACTAATCTATGTAAAAAAAACTCCCCATTTTGTGTGTGTTAAACTTCCCTGCCTTGACTGTAATCTATGTAAAAAACCCTCCCCCTATTGTGTCTGCTAAACTTCCCTGCTTTGACTAATCTGTGAAAGCCCCCCTCCCCCTATTGTGTCGGTTAAATCTCCCTGCCTGTGTTTATGAGTGCAGTGTACTGTATGTAAATGTGGGGAGGGGGATCCCGTGTAAATAACCACACCCACACCCACTACCCACTACCCAAAAAATTCACACACAGCAGCAGCACAATAAATAAATAAATCTAAATAAATAAATAAATAAATACATGAAGATAAACAAATATATACAGTATATATATATATATATATATATATATATATATATATATATATATATATATATATATATATATATATATATATATATATATATATAAAAATGGTTATTGAGGCAAAAAGTGACACTGTGTGCTCATTTGCATGTCATTTCCCAGAATCCCTTGCTGCAGTGGAAGTGCTGTATGCTGGGTGATAATGGGGAAAGGCGGGGTTGCAGACCTGCCTAAGACATGCAGATGAGCATACAGCTGTATTTGCATATTTGCTTTCCTATGGAGGGTTTTTGTCACTTTTTTTACTCACCATAACTTAACTCAGTATTATGGTATAGCCTATCCCATAGCCTCTCTTGCATATCCAGTTAAAATCAACCCCACACTGATGAGACCCATCAAGGTCGAAACAGCTGTCTGTGGGTGGTTTTCTGGGTATGCAACTTAACCCTGGCTGTGCTCAAAGCTGTGACCATGCAGCAAGCTTAAGCCTATAGGGAACCATGTTAAAAATGGTTATTGAGGCAAACAGTGACACTGTGTGCTCATTTGCATGTCATTTCCCAGAATCCCTTGCTGCAGTGGAAGTGCTGTATGCTGGGTGATAATGGGGAAAGGCGGGGTTGCAGACCTGCCTAAGACATGCAGATGAGCATACAGCTGTATTTGCATATTTGCTTTCCTATGGAGGGTTTTTGTCACTTTTTTTACTCACCATAACTTAACTCAGTATTATGGTATAGCCTATCCCATAGCCTCTCTTGCATATCCAGTTAAAATCAACCCCACACTGATGAGACCCATCAAGGTCGAAACAGCTGTCTGTGGGTGGTTTTCTGGGTATGCACCTTAACCCTGGCTGTGCTCAAAGCTGTGACCATGCAGCAAGCTTAAGCCTATAGGGAACCATGTTAAAAATGGTTATTGAGGCAAACAGTGACACTGTGTGCTCATTTGCATGTCATTTCCCAGAATCCCTTGCTGCAGTGGAAGTGCTGTATGCTGGGTGATAATGGGGAAAGGCGG
The DNA here is from genome assembly GCF_040206685.1 of Ascaphus truei. NCBI lineage: Eukaryota > Metazoa > Chordata > Amphibia > Anura > Ascaphidae > Ascaphus > Ascaphus truei. Next base: position 259,687,686 of record NC_134483.1, read on the forward strand.
GGTTGCAGACCTGCCTAAGACATGCAGATGAGCATACAGCTGTATTTGTGTATATATATATATATATATATATATATATATATATATATATATATATATATATATATATATTTATATATATATATATATATATATATATATATATATATATATATATATACATACATACAGTATATACACACACATGATGAACCATACTGTCCTACAAATAACACTTCTCCATACAGACACACTACATTACAATGAATTTCCTTTAATAATCCTAACTGATCTTACATTCTAAATCATCAAATGACAAAGAAAAACCTCACATTCCAATCCATACATTGCATTTACATTGTATTTATGATGCATAAAATCTATGCACCATATACATTCTGCAAATGAATGTGAACAATATCATTGCAAGCAAAATACAGTACAGATAACTCCAAACAAGTCAACTATTTTAACCAATCAAGTAAACAAAAATCAATATATACTGTAAGTACCAACCAGAAAACACAATTTAAAACCAAAGCTAACCCTTACAATACAAAGGATTACATCTATCTAATTGTAAAAAACATTATACATTATACACACATTGAAGCATTGCAATAAACAACATACAGTACAGTACATCCCCTGTATCTCCCTGCCTTGAGTGTAATCTGTTTAAAGCCCCCTCCCCCCAAATGTTTCTGTTAAATCTACCTGCCTGTATTGCTGTGAGTGCAGTGTATGTAAATGTGGGGAGGGGGGGACCCGATGTGCATACTGTGAGTTCTAACCACCCTCATCCCCTACCCACATACCATTACCCCCCATCCTGGCCATGGCCCCTCCGCTTCTGCAAAACAGACACCAAAATTAAAACATCCAAAGTAATGTCACCTAACCCCTTAATCACCATAGCGGTTATTAACCGCTACAGTCATTAAGGGGTTAACCCACCCTCACCCACCACTCGGGATGCCTACATACCCTCCCACACTAACCTCCCCCCCCCCCCGTGAGGCCTAACCACCCTCACCCAGTACCCACAAGGGAGGCCTACCCACATACCATTTGGGAAACACCCACCCCCAGTACCCACAATAAAAACAACAGTGACCCACAATAAACATCATTCTAATTATTAAATACATTACCCACCCCCTGTGCCCCCCCATAAATACATGATTTATTATTTTACAAACAGGGTTCATAACGCAGCCCCACGCGAGTCCCCGGTGGGCTGGCGGGGCACCTGGAAAGACCTACAGGGTACCAGCAGCACTTTTCAAACAGGTTCTGGAGGCCTGCTGGTGGATCCCGCCAGCACCATGGCCCCCAGGTGGTCTCCTTGGGTCACCGTGGGCCACAATTGGGTCCCCACGGTAGGCCCAAGGATGTCTGGGAGCCCCGGGTCAGACCCACAGGTGTCTGTGGGGCCTCGGGTGGTTCCCACGGGGGTCTGGGGAACTCACGGGTGTTCACTACGGGTCCGCGGTGCCCCCACAGAAGTGGGACCACACATCATCATCCCCGCACCTCTGGGTCGGCGGTACCCCCACAGAAGTGGGACCACACAGCTTCATCCCCACAGACTACGGGTCGGTGGTGCCCCCACAGAAGTGGGACCACACAGCTTCATCCCCGCATGTGTCACCCGTGGAACCACCAGCCTGGTACCCGTGAGATACCCGAGGAAACCACAGGTGGTCTCCAGAGGTCTCACGCAGAACCACGGAACAAACCCTGAATGTAAAAAAAATAAACCTGGCCTATAAATTCAATACATACACCCCCCCCCCCAACACCTACAGTACAATAATGTGCAAAATAACTATTATCCAGATATGGATAATAGATGAATTGCCCATTATTAAAACCATTAACTAGCATATTCAAATAAATAAAGTACTACTGACCTCATCAATACGAAGTGTCCGTCGCCAGCAACATCCTTGCCTTGTCCACAAAATACATTGCCAAAACAAAGCCAATACATTGCAATTACATTCAGATATCAATTAACCCCTTAAACACCTTATCGGATAAAAACCGCACAGGCAATTAAGGGGTTAAGACACACTGGCCCGATACCCACCCTTATCCCATGAATTTGTACAGTGGCTTCATCATGCAACTACAGTATATATACAGTATGTATATATATATATATATATATATATATATATATATATACATATACAGAGAGAGAGAGAGAGAGAGAGAGAGAGAGAGAGAGAGAGAGAGAGAGAGAGAGAGAGAGAGAGAGAGAGAGAGAGAGAGAGAGAGAGAGAGAGAGAGAGAGAGAGAGAGAGAGAGAGAGAGATACAGTATATACACACACATGATGAACCAATATACAAATAAATGTAGAAGGGTTATCAAAACCATACCGTCGTACAAATAACACTTCTCCATACAGACACACTACATAACAATGAATTTCCTTTAATAATCCTAACTGATCTTACAATCTAAATCATCAAATGACAAAGAAAAACCTCACATTCCAATCCATAAATTGCATTTACATTGTATAAATAATGCATAAAATCTATGCACCATATACATTCTGCAAATGAATGTTAACAATATCATTGCAAGCAAAATACAAACACTTCCAAACAAGTCAACTATTTTAACCAATCAAGTAAACAGAAATCAATTAGCAATCATTATTTACATCCCTAAACAATTGACAGTCCATCCCGAACAATGAAACAATTAACTAATTCACGCCTCGAGCAGAACAATTCAGCATGTGAAAAAATATACAAACTTTAAAACCAAGGCTAGCCCTGATCTCCCTCAAACACACAATACAATATAAACAATTACATCTATCTAATCTAAAAATACTTTAAACTCACAATAAAGCAGAGCTGCAGAGTCAAATTAATTTAAAACACATCAAATCAAGCTTTTAAAACAACATCATTTCTTACCCTGTATGTATATATCTCTCTAGACATATATACATACATACATACAGTGGCAAGAAATGATATACCACAAAAAAAAAAATATACACATGTTAAAAAAGTTTTTAAAAAAATGAACAAGTTAAATAAAATACATTTCTTTAGTTCACTTACCATTACTTGCCCCCACCGACTCCCGTTGCGCAGCTTACTCACGAACAAATCCACGAACAGGAACCCATAAAATAAAAAACCATAAAATAATAAACATTAAAATAAAAATCCAAATCAATCCACGGGTCTTCTACTTGTAATCCATCTTTATCTTCATCTGTATTCTTCTTTCTTCTATCTTCTTCCGGGCAGGGCGGGGCGGGGTCTTCTTTCCATCTGTGGCCACGCCCTGGTCTTCTTTCTATTCCGGAGGTCTTTCCTCCGCGGCGTCTGGCTTCAAAATGAGACGACATAGGCTTTTAAAGGCCTATGACATCACATTTTTCGTCATGGTTCCCACGGTCCTGATTGGGCTGTGAAAACCATGTGTTTTGGCCGATAAAAATAAAAATGATGACGTCACTTAAAGGCAATGACAGCACAGCCAATCAGAATGGCTTTGCTTCAATTGCCTTTAAGATGACGTCATGAAAATACACATGGCCGCCCTCACATGGTATGGTAGGCAATCAGAGCGTTGGGAACTCCATCCCTAGAATGATTGGCTCTAGTATACCATGTGACAGAGGCTTGGGGGGAAAAAGGATGTGACGTCATTGAAAGCTTGTCACATGGTACTAGAGCCAATCAGAGCGTGGGAACTCCATCCCTACTCTGATTGGCTGTAGTACGTCACATCCTTTTTTCCCCCAAGCCTCTGTCACATGGTATACTAGAGCCAATCAGAGTAGGGATGGAGTTCCCATGCTCTGATTGGCTACCATACCATGTGAGGGCGGCCATGTGTCTTTTTATGACGTCATCTTAAAGGCAATTGAAGCAAAGCCATTCTGATTGGCTGTGCTTTCATTGCCTTTAAGTGACATCATCATTTTTATTTTTATCGGCCAAAACACATGGTTTTCACGGCCCAATCAGGACCGTGGGAACCATGACGAAAAATGTGACGTCATAGGCCTTTAAAAGTCTATGTCGTCTCATTTTGATGCCAGACGCCGCGGAGGAAGGACCTCCGGGGAAGAAAGAAGACCAGGGCTTGGCCGCAGATGGAAAGAAGACCCCGCCCCGCCTGGAAGAAGATAGAAGAAAGAAGAATACAGATGAAGATAAAGATGGATTACAAGTAAAAGACCCGTGGATTGATTTGGATTTTTAGTTTAATGTTTATTTTTTTGTATGGTTTATTATTTTATGGGTTCCTGTTCGTGGATTGGTTCGTGAGTAAGCTGCGCAACGGGAGTCGGTAGGGGCAAGTAATTGTAAGTGAACTAAAGAAATGTATTTTATTTAACTTGTTAATTTTTTTAAAAGCTTTTTTAACATGTGTATTTTTTTTTTGTGGTATATCATTTCTTGCCACTGTATGTATGTATGTATATATGTCTAGAGAGATATATACATACAGGATAAGAAATGATGTTGTTTTAAAAGCTTGATTTGATGTGTTTTAAATTAATTTGACTATGCAGCTATGCTTTATTGTGAGTTTAAAGTTTTTTAAAATTAGATAGATTTAATTGTTGGTATTGTATAATGTGTTTGAGGGAGGTAAGGGCTAGCCTTGGTTTTAAAGTTTGTATATTTTTTCACATGCTGAATTGTTCTGCTCGAGGCGTGAATTAGTTAATTGTTTCATTGTTCGGGATGGACTGTCAATTGTTTAGGGATGTAAATAATGATTGCTAATTGATTTCTGTTTACTTGATTGGTTAAAATAGTTGACTTGTTTGGAAGTGTTTGTATTTTGCTTGCAATAATATTGACACACTTGCTTAAAGAAGCATACGAATAGAACTGTGAACATTCTGAGCACATGATACATAAAGCTTGGCCCCCTGCAGACGCACTTACCAGAAGTTCCTCCTACTATCTCTGTACGTTCTCTCTACCTACCAATTAGATTGTAAGCTCCTCATGGCATGGACTCCTCTTCCTTAATGTTATGTGTGACGATAGTGAGGTTTTGGCCCAGGATTAACTGGGTTACCCCCCAAGAGCCCCCTCCAACCTCGCCAGGGAGACAAGGGGTTAACTGGGCTGAGGCCCAGAACTGTGACTTAACCCTTGTTAAATAACATGAAAATGCTTATTCCCCTGTGTAAATGTATTGTTGCGGGATCAGTGTCTGCATAACACACCCACAGGGTCATAAGGGGAACCCCCCAAGTACCCACGTATTAAAAATATAACTTTGTCATAAGGGGGACATATATTTTTGATAAAATGCCTTTCTGCAGTCTTACAAAGACAGGCCAAATGCTAATAACATCTGCCTGCCTTTGTAATGCGTACCAATACCAAATGGGTCTATTCACGTTTTGATATGCAAGCTTCCTCACTGGAAGTGTATATCAACAGAGAGTGATTACCTAATTGCTATGCAAGACCCAGGAAGGATCAACAGGTAATTACCTAGTTGGTTATACGAGAAGCTACAAGCCTACTTCAAAAGGTTTTATTGATGGGGGTAGGGGTGGAGCTACCCAAGAAGGGAATCAAAAGGAGTAACCTTATTAAATATAAGAATATTATGAGATGTCCTTGGCTGAAAAGGATAAGAATTACATATTTGTATTCGTGGGACTTCCCCACCACCAACCGTTACAAACACTTAATATCTGGCCCTTAGTGGCTGCCAGATATTAATATCTCTATTAATTTTCATATTACACTGTAATGTTTGGTCTCTCTGCGAGCGTCAGGTGGGACGGAATGTATTAATATATCTCACCTGACTGTATGTATTACTGAACTCAAGTTATGAGGTGATTTGCAGTAAATATGACATTTTGGTTGAGTTCTGAGAAACTGCAACCCCCTGCTATGATAATGAGCAGGAATGCCAGAATTTACAAGCCTGGTCATCAAAGGCTAAGTGGCTAATTGCTTATGCTTGGCCCAACGGACAAAAGGAATTAACCAGAGTAAGTGTAACTTTTCACACTCGACCCTGGAAGCCCAAAGTCAGCTTCAAAAGCTTCAAAGGGGATTTTACTAGACGGCACGATGCCGTAAGCTGGAATGCAAGGGTTAAAATGATATATAAGTCAGAGCCACCATTTTATCCATGTTGTACATGCAAAGTTCTTCATTGTTCTTCATGCAAATGATCTTCATGCATGCATGTATCCTGCCTGTTTTGCTGTGATGTCAACTGAAATATGGGAGAAGTGGCCAGTCTGTAATCCTGATGGCTTTCTTGCCATAATCTTTAAGTAAGTGTCTATATTTTGCTGTTATTGTATAATCTGCTGTGTTCACCTTTATCAAGGAATACATTATATTTTATCATATCTAAGTCTCGTCCCAGTTCAAACCCAGGTATATATATATATTATATATAGTTTTGGTGTAAATTACAACCTGTCACAAGCTACCGTGACAAGCATGTAATTAACTGGTGGCAGCTGGCGGGACTGAACTGGACCTGGATTACAGTATTCTGCGGGGTACTGTGATCCAGTGGGAACTTGATGGTAATTGCAAGTTCCTGGGACTAAAGATATTGAACACACGGTGTACAACATATAACACAAGATATGGCACCTCCTCACTGTTCCCCTACTTGTGAGAAGCATTTCCTCCAGAACCAAAGTGCCGGCCATCCGTCTGACTGGAGCCGGGCACTGAGACCGGAGGAGTGCATCAAGTCGGCACAGGGACCAGCAGCCAGCAAGGCTGAGAAAGAGACAGCAATCGGTGAGCATGAAACCCGACAGGCTGAGCAAAGATCCACAGCTGCAGCTGCTGTAACCATCACACCGCCCGGAGAGCAGGGAAGGGACCCAGCTCCGGGACAGCAGAGACTTGTGGAGGGAGCGGGTGGTCTCGGAGACCATGGAAGTCTTGCACAAGGAGAGGTATTGGCCGTTGCGGCGGCAAGTCCATTTTACCCAGAATTGCTGGCCCTGATGTTTGCGCAGGGAGAGATGTCCCCGGCAGAGCGGCTCGAGCAGCTGAAGCTGGCAATGCACCGACCCGCGTATCCCCTCCCTGAGCCCGGCGGTCCAGCAACTCTGCTTTGGACTCCATTGCCCCTTGCTGGGGTTAGTCCACCGGCGGCGGAGAAGCTCTGGAATGAGCCCGGCGCTCAGGCAACTCCGCTCTGGACTCCGTTGCCCCTTGCTGGGGTGTGTCCACCGGTGGCGGGGAAGCACCGGCAGTTGCTGCGGCACTGCCAACAAATGGGCCACAAAAATGCCCAGTGCCCTGACCGTGCGCGGTCAGGCGAAGAAGCCCCTCAGGGCCAATGCTCACGAGCTGCGGAAAAGATGACCCAGTTAGCGGCATCCTCTGATGGCTCCCGCCCAGCCGGGGCGACAACCCTCCTCGGGACGTCTCCTGGAGAACCTGGACGGGCTGCATCAGCAACAGCGGCGGAGAGCAGCGGCCATCCACCTGATCCTGGCGGTGAACCAGCGGCGGCGGCAGAGAAGACACCGCCACTCCGGCATCCTGCAGGCGGCAGTTTTATTTGGGGGGAGGGACAGGGTTTGCGGGAGGGGGTTATTTTACCAAGTTTGCATGGAGCTGTTTTCCTCCTCAAAGACCTGGGACCCTAGTCCTGCACCGTTTTACCTGTACCCAACCCGGGCGCTGTTGCGGCAGCAGCCCGGTACTGCCCAGCCCAGATGGGGCCGGCGGCGGCCGCTCCAGTCCCCCTGCAATTTTGACCAACGAAGGCGGCGGTCTCTGCGGGGACCAGCAAGGTAAGCCAGACCAAGTCACAGACTGACTCTGACTTATGTTTCCCTATGACTTTACCCTGTTGTTTCACTATAGGGGTGACCGGGGGTGGCAGGAGATAGGGGTACCAGGGGAGGGGAAGGACGGGCAGCTTGTAGGGCAGCTAGATTTCCCCATTACCCTGGTGGAGCCGCAAGGGGACTCTCAGTTAAGAGCCCCACTGTTGCAGCCTTGCTATGGGCTGGAGGTGTCCGGGGTTGTGGCAAAGTTAGACCACCCACAGATTACCTGGCAGCCAAGAGCTAAGGTGGGTGCATCTGCACCAGCAACCCTGAGCTCATCCCTGGTAATGGGGAGACAGTGTCAGGGAGATGGCCTCACTCAGGTGTCCCTAGGATCCAGGTTAGGATTAGCTAGGGAGACGTGGAGTGAGGGGAGGCTGCAGGTAGTTAGCCAACAGCAGATCTCAGGGGAGGGGAAGGAAGGGCAGCTTGTAGGGCCGCAAGGCTTCCCCATTACCTGGGCGGAGCAGCAAGGGGACTCTCAGTTAAGAGCCCCACTGTTGCAGCCTTGCTATGGGCTGGAGGTACCAGGGGTTGTGGCACAGTTAGACCACCCCCAGATTACCTGCCAGCCAGAAGCTAAGGTGGGTGCATCTGCACCAGCAACCCTGAGCTCACCTCCGGTAATGGGGGCACCGCTTCAGAGAGAGGGGCTAGCCCCGTTAGCACCCAGCTCTAGGGTAGGATTGCCTGGGAGAGGGTTGGGTGGGCCAGTGGGAACCGGGGAGGGAAGGCAGCAAGTGAGCCAGCCAGTTTTCCCCGCTACCCTGGCAGAGCCTCAGGAGGTGTCTCAGATCAGCAACCCCCTGTTGCAGCCTGGCTATGGGCTGGGGGTATCCGGGGCAGTGGCAGGCTTGTGCCACCCCAGGGATACCTGCCAGCCAAGCGCTAAGGCGGTTGCATCTGGAGAGGTGCCCCTGAGCTCATCCCTGGTAAGGGGGAGACAGTGTCAGGGAGATGGCCTCACTCAGGTGTCCCTAGGATCCAGGTTAGGATTAGCTAGGGAGAAGCGGAGTGATTGAAGGCTGCAGGTAGGTAGCCAGCCTCAGATCTCAGTGAGAGAAGAAGGGCTAGTGGTAGCCAGGGAGGGAAAGCAGCAGGTATTGCAGATAGAGTTTCCTGTTACCCTGGCAGAGCCTCAGGGGGTGTCTCAGATCAGCAGCCCCCTGTTGCAGCTTGGCTATGGGCTGGGGGTATCCGGGGCAGTGGCAGGCTTGTGCCACCCCAGGGATACCTGCCAGCCAAGCGCTAAGGCGGTTGCATCTGGAGAGGTAACCCTGAGCTCATCCCTGGTAAGGGGGAGACAAGGTCAGGGAGGTAGGTGCACTCAGGTAGTTCCAGGGTCTGGGTTAGGATTGCCCAGGGAGGAGAGGAGTGCAGGTGGGCTGCAGGGAGGTAAGCAGCAGGAGTCATCAGCAGGGGCTGAGGTGCTGGGCCTAGGGGAGTCTAGGCAGGGAGACACTGGGGAGCAGGGAAAGATAGGAAGTCAGTGGGGTGCCGGCAGCTGGCAGAAGCTAGGGATGGGCTAGGTAGGCAGAAAGTCCCTTGCTCTGACGGGCCAGGAGTGACCCCCCTGACAGATTCCCCAGGGTTCCCAAAGGAGGGGCTGTGGGTAGATAGGCAGCCAGGGAGGAGAGTCAGGAGTATAGCGGAGCAGCTACAGGGTGGCACAGAGCCAGTGTCCCTACAGAATGGTGACATAACCCTTTCCCAGACTTGGTTGATAGGAAAGCAATGGTCTGTGCTTGATAGCTGGTCTCCTGTTGGTGCAGAGACATGCCAGTTTCTGGGCAATGTGCAGCATAGTCTGCACAGGAGCCCCTTTTACCATGGACTTGGTTCCCAAGGCACTGGGTGGGGGGCAGAGGGAGGCAAAGGAGAATGCCTGGCATTGCAGGATCTGGACTTTACAATCCACGGTGTACTGGTCAATGCCGGAGGACAATTTTGCCAGGCCAATCCCTCAGGACATATTGAGGGCGTCAAGGGCGCCAGTGGTACCCCAGTGCCTGGGGGAGGCGACTGGGGCACCAGGGCCCCATTGAGCCGGGGAGGTGTGACGATAGTGAGGGTTTGGCCTGGGATTAACGGGGTTAACCCCCAAGAGCCCCCTCCAACCTCACCAGGGAGACAAGGGGTTAACTGGGCTGAGGCCCAGAACTGTGACTTAACCCTTGTTAAATAACATGAAAATGCTTATTCCCCTGTGTAAATGTATTGTTGCGGGATCAGTGTCTGCATAACACACCCACTGGGTCATAAGGGGAACCCCCCAAGTACCCACGTATTAAAAATATAACTTTGTCATAAGGGGGACATATATTTTTGATAAAATGCCTTTCTGCAGTCTTACAAAGACAGGCCAAATGCTAATAACCTCTGCCTGCCTTTGTAATGCGTACCAGGACCAAATGGGTCTATTCACGTTTTGATATACAAGCTTCCTCACTGGAAGTGTATATCAACAGAGAGTGATTACCTAATTGCTATGCAAGACCCAGGAAGGATCAACAGGTAATTACCTAGTTGGTTATACGAGAAGCTACAAGCCTACTTCAAAAGGTTTTATTGATGGGGGTAGGGGTGGAGCTACCCAAGAAGGGAATCAAAAGGAGTAACCTTATTAAATATAAGAATATTATGAGATGTCCTTGGCTGAAAAGGATAAGAATTACATATTTGTATTCGTGGGACTTCCCCGCCACCAACCGTTACAAACACTTAATATCTGGCCCTTAGTGGCTGCCAGATATTAATATCTCTATTAATTTTCATATTACACTGTAATGTTTGGTCTCTCTGCGAGTGTCAGGTGGGACAGAATGTATTAATATATCTCACCTGACTGTATGTATTACTGAACTCAAGTTATGAGGTGATTTGCAGTAAATATGAAATTTTGGTTGAGTTCTGAGAAACTGCAACCCCCTGCTATGATAATGAGCAGGAATGCCAGAATTTACAAGCCTGGTCATCAAAGGCTAAGTGGCTAATTGCTTATGCTTGGCCCAACGGACAAAAAGAATTAACCAGAGTAAGTGTAACTTTTCACACTGGACCCTGGATGCCCAAAGTCATCTTCAAAAGCTTCAAAAGGGATTTTACTAGATGGCACGGCGCCGTAAGCTGGGATGCAAGGGTTAAAATGATATATAAGTCAGAGCCACCCTTTTATCCATGTTGTTCATGCAAAGTTCTTCATTGTTCTTCATGCAAATGATCTTCATGCATGCATGTATCCTGCCTGTTTTGCTGTGATGTCAACTGAAATATGGGAGAAGTGGCCAGTCTGTAATCCTGATGGCTTTCTTGCCATAATCTTTAAGTAAGTGTCTATATTTTGCTGTTATTGTATAATCTGCTGTGTTCACCTTTATCAAGGAATAAATTATATTTTATCATATCTAAGTCTCGTCCCAGTTCAAACCCAGGTATACATATATTTATATATAGTTTTGGTGTAAATTAAAACCTGTCACAAGCTACCGTGACATTATGTTTATGTCTAAAGCACTTATTCCCATGATCGGTTATTTATATTATCTGTTATTTATTCGATTACCACATGTATTACTACTGTGAAGCGCTATGTACATTAATTACGCTATATAAATAAAGACATACAATACAATTGTTTACATTCATTTGCAGAATGTATATGGTGCATAGATTTTATGCATCATGTATACAATGTAAATGCAATGTATGGATTGGAATGTGAGGTTTTTCTTTGTCATTTGATGATTTAGATTGTAAGATCAGTTAGGATTATTAAAGGAAATTCATTTTAATGTAGTGTGTCTGTATGGAAAAGTGTTATTTGTACGACAGTATGGTTTTGATAACCCTTCTAATATTGGTTCATCATGTGTGTGTATATACTGTATGTATATATATATATATATATATATATATATATATATATATATAGAAGAGAGAGAGGAGAGAGCGCACACCCCATAGCGTAAAAATGTAAATTTATTGAGGGGAGGGGGAGGGGGGGATAAAAAATGCACTCACAAGGGTACAAGTTTTAAAAGCATATTGTGATATAATCACCACCATCCGGTAACTGCAACAGGTACTGGAATAAATCCTCGGTCCCAGGATGGTATTGAACCACGTTATTTGCAGGATGTCCTGGGCTTGGTGATGGTATGAAACGATTTCCAACGATACCAGGAACACACCGCCCTGCCTGGAGTTCTCTGCGATATCCGGCGCTCAAATCAGTTGGTAGCTGCGCTCCGTGATGACGTAATGTCCTTGCGTGCGTGATGACGCTCCCTGACGCGTTTCGTCACACACGAGTGACTTTTTCAAAGACTTTTCAAAAAGTCACTCATGTGTGACGAAACGCGTCAGGGAGCGTCATCACGCACGCAAGGACATTACGTCATCACGGAGCGCAGCTACCAACTGATTTGAGCGCCGGATATCGCAGAGAACTCCAGGCAGGGCGTTGTGTTCCTGGTATCGTTGGAAATCGTTTCATACCATCACCAAGCCCAGGACATCCTGCAAATAACGTGGTTCAATACCATCCTGGGACCGAGGATTTATTCCAGTACCTGTTGCAGTTACCGGATGGTGGTGATTATATCACAATATGCTTTTAAAACTTGTACCCTTGTGAGTGCAATCTTTATCCCCCCCCTCCCCCTCCCCTCAATAAATTTACGTTTTTACGCTATGGGGTGTGCGCTCTCTCCTCTCTCTCTTCTGCAGATTCCTTTCGGATGTGGTTAATCCTTTGAGAGCAGCCGGAGATCCCCCAACACCATTTGCATTTTTCATTTTTCTATTTTTATTGGACAATCCAATTGAGGACTGGTACACTGGCGACACACTTTATTCGAGCTTGGCTAGTCCCACGAATTCGGGTATACCTGGGTGTATTGAGGTTTGTGACTGTTTTCTGCCCGAGTGCATTGAGTTATTTTCCAAGCAGGGATTGAAGCATTTTACTCCCGCTGGCTGCAATACTGCACAGTATATATATATATATACTGCATTACAATTCATGAATTTATGCCATCTGGTAGACACGCGAAGCATTGCAGCCTATTAAATCCTAATCATTATCATTTAACAGATCAGCCGCCCATCAGCCAGGCATGAACCCAGGCTGGGAAGGCAAATGCAACGGGGCTTGTCAGAGGTGAGGAGCGGCGCATTCCAGGTATCTGCCAGGTACATACCGGGTATTTGCTCGAATAAAGTGTGTCGGTGCAGTATCACTCTCTTTCTATTGTTTATTATATTTTTTATATTTTAATATATTTCATATCATATTATCCTTTCCATTGTATATGTAACCCTGTTTATGCATCTATATTGGGTGTCACTTATCACCATTTGGTATTCATTAATGATTATATTATAGCACACTATATACAATTGATTCAATTTTATAATTGATTCACATATACCCACTAGGAAAGGCACCTAGTTGTTTCATTAACACATTTAAATAGATTATAAATTTATACACCTTACTAATTTACCCCTATAGGTGCTGTTTTTTGTTTTTGTTTGTCAATATATACATATATATATATATATATATACTGTATATATACTGTAGTTGCATGATGAAGCCACTGTACAAATTCATGGGTGAAGTGTGGGTATCGGGCCAGTGTGGCTTAACCCCTTAATTACCTTTGCTGTTATTATCCGATAAGGTGTTTAAGGGGTTAATTGATATCTGAATGTAATTGCAATGTATTGGCTTTGTTTTGGCAATGTATTTTGTGGACAAGGCAAGGATGTTGCTGGCGACGGACACTTCGTATTGATGAGGTCAGTAGTACTTTATTTATTTGAATATGCTAGTTAATGGTTTTAATAATGGGCAATTAATCTATTATCCATATCTGGATAATAGTTATTTTGCACATTATTGTACTGTAGGTGTTGGGGGGGGTGTGGGGTGTATGTATTGAATGTATAGACCAGGTTTATTTTTTTTACATTCGGGGTTTGTTCTGTGGTTCTGCGTGAGACCTCTGGAGACCACCTGTGGTTTCCTCGGGTATCTCACGGGTACCAGGCTGGTGGTTCCATGGGTGACACATGCGGGGATGAAGCTGTGTGGTCCCACTTCTGTGGGGGCACCGCCGACCCGTAGTCTGTGGGGATGAAGTTGTGTGGTCCCACTTCTGTGGGGGCACCGCGGACCCGTAGTGAGCACCCGTGAGTTCCCCAGACCCCCGTGGGAACCACCCGAGGCCCCACAGACACCTGTAGGTCTGACCCGGGGCTCCCAGACATCCTTGGGCCTACCGTGGGGACCCAATTGTGGCCCACGGTGACCCAAGGAGACCCCCTGGGGGCCATGGTGCTGGCGAGATCCACCAGCAGGCCTCCAGAACCTGTTTGAAAAGGGCTGCTGGTACCCTGTAGGTCTGTCCAGGTGCCCCGCCAGCCCACCGGGGACTCGCGTGGGGCTGCGTTATGAACCCTGTTTGTAAAATAATAAATCATGTATTTATGGGGGGCACTGGGGGTGGGTAATGTATTTAATAAATAGAATGGTGTTTATTGTGGGTCACTGTTGTTTTTATTGTGGGTACTGGGGGAGGAAGGGGGGGTGTTTCCCCAACGGTATGTGGGTAGGCCTCCCTTGTGGGTACTGGGTGAGGGTGGTTAGGCCTCACGGGGGGGGTTAGTGTGAGAGGGTATGTAGGCATCCCGAGTGGTGGTTAGGGTGGGTTAACCCCTTAATGACTGTAGCGGTTAATAACCGCTATGGTGATTAAGGGGTTAGGGGACATTACTTTGGATGTTTTAATTTTGGTGTCTGTTTTGCAGAAGTGGAGGGGCCATGGCCAGGATGGGGGGGGGTAACAGTATGTGGGTAGGGGGTGAGGGTGGTTAAACCTCACAGTATGCACATCGGGTCGTCCCCCCCGCCCCACATTTACATACACTGCACTCACAGCAATACAGGCAGGGAGATTTAACGAAACATTAGGGGGAGGGGGCTTTATACAGATCACCGTCAAGGAGGTGGGGTTATAACCCACTACACCTCCCCACATTTACATAAACTGCACTCACAGCAACACAGGCAGAGAGATTTAACAGAAACATTAGGGGGGAGGGGGCTTTAAACAGATTACACTCAAGGCAGAGAGATTTAACAAAAACATTAGGGGGGAGGGGGCTTTAAACAGATTACACTCAAGGCAGGGAGATACAGGGGATGTACTGTAGTGTATGTTGTTTATTGCAATGCTTCAATGTGTGTACAGTATAATGTTTTTTACAATTAGATAGATGTAATCCTTGGTATTATAAGGGTTAGCTTTGGTTTTAAATTGTGTTTTCTGGTTGGTACTTACAGTATATATTGATTTTTGTTTACTTGATTGGTTAAAATAGTTGACTTGTTTGGAGTTATCTGTATTTTGCTTGCAATGATATTGTTCACATTCATTTGCAGAATGTATATGGTGCATAGATTTTATGCATCATAAATACAATGTAAATGCAATGTATGGATTGGAATGTGAGGTTTTTCTTTGTCATTTTGATGATTTAGATTGTAAGATCAGTTAGAATTATTAAAGGAAATTCATTGTAATGTAGTGTGTCTGTATGGAGAAGTGTTATTTGTACGATAGTATGGTTTTGATAACCCTTCTACATTTATTTGTATATTGGTTCATCATGTGTGTGTATATACATATATATATATATATATATATACATATACATATATATATATATACATATACATATATATATATATATATATATATATATATACACTGGCGACACGCTTTATTCGAGCTCGGCTAGTCCCACGAATTCGGGTATACCCGGGTGTATTGAGGTTTGTGACTGTTTTCTGCCCGAGTGCATTGAGGTATTTTCCAAGCAGGGATTGAAGCATTTTATTCCCGCTGGCTGCAAAACTGCACAGTATATATATATATAATGCATTACAATTCATGAATTTATGCCATCTGGTAGACACGCGAAGCATTGCAGCCTATTAAATCCTAATCATTATCATTTAACAGATCAGCCGCCCGTCAGCCAGGCATGAACCCAGGCTGGGAAGGCAAACGCAACGGGGCTTGTCAGAGGTGAGGAGCGGCGCATTCCAGGTATCTGCCAGGTACATACTGGGTATTTGCTCGAATAAAGTGTGTCGGTGCAGTATATATATATATAAAGAAAAAAAGAGGAGAGAGCGCACGCCCATAGCGTATAAAAGTTTTAATGAAGGGGGGAGGGGGAGAGAGGGGGGTAAAAAACGCACTTACAAAAAATGCATTAAAATCAAGCATATGTGATATACATAATCACCACCATCCGGTTTAGCTGAGACTCTTGGGGCACTCCTAAGCTCCGTTGGTAAGGGGCAACGTCACTGCAGGTTCCAGGGCTGGTAGCACCATCCGGTCAAACTGCAGGCTTCAGGGGCCTCCGTTGGTAATGGAACACCGTCCCAGCAGATTCACAAAGCAGGTAAGCTATGAAAATGTCCAAGAAAGAGGTCCCGTGTAATGCTGCCTCTAGCACTCGTGCCTGGATCAATACGCTCCAGCGCTTGGTGTGGACTCCAATGTCTCTGTGTCTGACGTCACGACGCTCCCTGACGCGTTTCGTCAGTCACGGCTAACTTTCTCAAAAGGATGTCATAAGAAGGGGAGGTCCGGTATTATATATACAACCTCAGAGTGGTAATTAAAGAAAATCTCCTCCCCTACTCAGCTGCATTCGTTTTTCGTGCTGCTACACACATATATATGCACACTTATACTTACATAAAATACAGGTAATTAACCCTAAAAGGATCGGAGGAGAAAGCAAAATTTAACTCTAAATACCAGTCTACATCGTATTGCATTTTGGATAGATGACACATAGTATACAAAACATATACATACAAGCTCATTAATAAAAGAAATCATTATATAAAAAAAACCATAAATGTATATTAGATTTATATTTCACATAGACTGGCATAACATAGTTCATCAATGCCAAATTCATCATGACAAAAGTCCTAAAGGGATAAAACCAGAGGGAAACATTCAGCCTACATGTAAATCACAACCTCTCAAATGAATATATATTAATGTGTGTATGGATTCTATTATGATATTCCATAAGGTGCATCAGTAAATAATACTTAACTTCACCTAATATATAGAGAGGGATGACCTACATATAGGCTAATACTACATAAGGTTACTGTAAAACAAAGGATCACAAGATATCATACCATAAAATAGAAAGTGCAATAATATATATATATTCCCAATCACACATAATCAAGTTCAAATTTTTTCCTCTAATGAGTGTGTGAATGACTTGAATATTGACAATAAGTCATATGATCCCGATAGGAGAATACTAATCATTTTAAAAACCATCAGTCTGGAGTCTGTATGCCACAAACAAGGCCAGGTCCCGGGGAACTATTATGTGAGTGCTTGTTAGAATTAATTATATATTTTTAATTTTTTGAAATTTTTAATTTTTTAATTTTTTAGTTTTTAAGGTAATAGGGACAGAAGTGTATAAGTATCGTTCCCCATTATTTACTATCCAGGCCCTAAATGGCCATAATAAGGTGAGTGCCTATTTAAATCAATATTAAATATAATATAGGTGCTATACGATAATTATAAAAGTGTATGTGAAAATTAATATTAAAAATATTACCTATTATCATCTATTCAACCCTATAATGATCCTATTTTTAATTGGACCACCTAAATGTGCAAATGAAAATTATTTCATAATTATATCCATTGTCCAGACGGGTGGAAGTGTGGGATAGGGGAGGGGGGGGGGGGAAAGGGGGGGGTGGGGCAAGGAAGGGGGGTGAATCTCAGGAGGAGATGCAGACAAAGGATAGAATGAGAAGCAGAGGAAGAGAACAGGAAGAGACATCCAAGGAATGATCAGACTAGAGTACTAACGTCTAAACACTCATTCAGTCCCCCAGGATTAAGGGTGCCCAATTGGTGAATCCAAAAGGTTTCCCGCCTACAGAGTGTCTTGAATCGGTCGCCTCCTAGAACACAAGGAGAAATGGTCTCTATTCCCATAATCTGCAAGGTCTTGGGATTTTGTTGATGAAATAGTTTAAAGTGTCGAGAGACACTATGGTTAGTGAGACCCTTAATGACATTTCTCCTGTGTTCCAGGAAGCGCGTACCCAATGTTCTCGTGGTGCGTCCAACATATTTTAGACTGCACCCACATTGTATAAGGTACACAACATAAGTGCTAAGACAAGTGATGGAGCTACTGATGGCATATGTGATGCCCCTACTCTGGGAACAGACATGAGTATTATTCAAAAGATGCCTGCATGTAATGCATCGACTGCGGCCACAGGGATGGTTTCCCAATGGTCCCTTATTTTTAGCAGTATCACAAATTGAGGAAGACTTGAGCCTAGTGGGAGCTAATATACTTTTTATACTTCTAGCCTTCCTATATGTAACAGTAGCTCTATCCGGCAGGATAGGTCCTAAATGGGGATCACACTTGAGAATGGACCAATGATCATTCAATATCCTATTAATGGATCTTGATGACTGGTTATAGGTGGTAATAAACCTCGCATTCGATCTCTCCGTCCCTGTGTGTGTTGCTGGGATGTCATATCCTGAACGTTTTCCTTTTTGTAGTTTATTTTTAGATTTCTCAAGCAAAGTAGTTCTAGCAATGGAACTCACCTTGCTGAGAGAATCTGAGACCACGACAGGATCATATCCCTTAGAAAGAAACTTCTTCCCAAGTGTGACCGACTGGTTTTCAAAATCAACATCCCTTGTGCAGTTCCTCCGTATTCTGTGGAACTGCCCCAAGGGAATATTGTTGAGCCAGTGTTTGTGATGGTTGCTGGACGCATGGACGTAGCTATTCACAGACACAGACTTGAAATGTGTGGTGGTGATAATATTCAAGTCTGTGTCTATGCTCAGGGCCAGATCCAGAAAGACAGTGGACAAATTATTGATATCAAAAGTGAATTTGAGTCCAAACGAGTTGTTGCTGAAAGAGCTCAGGATGTCGAATAATTCCGACTCCTCTCCATCCCAAATTATAATAATATCATCTATGAAACGGCCATAGTATACGAGACCCGCTCCAAGCAAGATGTTCTGCCACACATGGGACTCCTCCCAGTGCCCCATAAAGAGGTTGGCATAGCTAGGAGCGAATCTCGTACCCATGGCCGTTCCACCGATTTGCAAGTGAAAATCATCTTCAAATAAAAAATAATTGTGCGTAAGAATGAAATGGATACTTTCTAAAATAAATAACCTGTGTTTTTCCGGAAAAAGTGGATCCTTGTCCAACCAGTATTTAATAGCCTCTAACCCCTTGGTATGTTCAATGCAGGTGTATAATGATGAAACATCACATGTTGCCCATAGATAGGTGGATTTCCACCTAATGTCAGAAATGGAGTCGATGACATGGAGCGTATCCCTAATATGGGACCTCAGTGCAGTGACATAGGGGTGGAGAAAATAGTCAACATATTGGGATAGGGTCGATGTCATCGACTCCACGCCCGATACTATGGGTCTACCCGGGGGATTGGACAAGGATTTGTGCACTTTAGGAAGGTGATAAAAAATAGGGGTGCGTGGGTGTGAGCAAAATAAAAATTTAAATTCCGCTTTAGAAATAATACCTTCACCCAGTGCAGAAGTGAGGAGCTCCTTCAGCAACAACTGGTAAGAGTCTACTGGATCGGATTCCAACAAGGTGTAGGAGGCCGAGTCACCCAGGAGTCTGCGTGCCTCAGTGAGATATGCAGATAAGTCCTGAATGACTATGCCCCCCCCCTTGTCGGCCTGTCTGATAACTATATCATGGTTGATCTTAAGCCCGCCCAATGCGCCCAGCTCACCTTTAGTTAAATTAGGTTTAAATTTAATAGGTTTAGCACACATGGACTCAAAGTCACGTAAAACCAGACTATAGAACGTCTCCACGAAACCGCCCTTGGATTGGTAAGGGAAGAAGACTGATTTGGGCTTGAATGGTGAGTGCCTAATATTGCAATCCTCATCTAAGTCTCCCTCCACAAACCTGGTCGGATTGGTGGCCCGCTCAAAATTGTCAAGAGATGCTTGTGATCCTGAAGGTGAATCCGAGTCCCTCAGCAATGAAGTGAGTGCATCAATACATATTTCTTCCTGTGTATTAAAGACAGTTGTTGGATCAGTACTCTTGATATTATTCTCCTGAATCTTAAAATGTCTATTCAATGTCATTTTTCTGACAAAACTGTTTAGATCAATAAACAATTGAAACAGATTCGGACCTGTATTGGGGGCAAAAGATAAGCCCCTTTCCAATAAGGACCTTTCACAATCAGTCAATACAGTTGATGAGAGGTTGAAAATATTGCTACTCTCTGATGGTGTAACTAATCCTCTTCTGTTTTCCTTCTTCCTCTGGACAGCTCTGCCTGCCCTAACTCCTCTGCTCCTCTTTTTCCCTGGCCCGAAGGCCTGTTTGGGGCCTCGCGGTCCCATAGGGGATAATGTTTGTCTGGATCTCTCCCTTTCAACCTCCCCTCCTGCCTCGGGGTCCCGTCTAAAAAATGTGCCGACCTATGAACAGTGGGGGGTTCCTTAGACCTGGCTCCTGTGTTAGTATCAGCTGATGTCAATTCAGTTTCCCGCACATGTGAGTTGCCAAGGCTCACACCAGTGTCCCCTGCGGGAGATTCGACCTCTAGGACCGAAAATCTCCCACTAGTGTGTGTATACGAGGAACCACTGGATGGGCCTCGACCCCCTTGTTGCTTGTCAATACTGGGAGGGGCATGGTTGGATGTGTCCCTACGTGAATGGGAACCACCTCTACCCGACCTGGAGCCAGACCTGTATCTACCACCTTTCCTATAATTGGGATTTTGGGTTCGCCTCCAGACCCTAACCTTGTTTGTGGCATAGTCCTCCTTATCTCGATTGAGTTTAGTATCTTTCCTATCAATAACTTCCTTTTCAAAGGTAATAACTCTCCTACTAGTCTTGTCATCATATTCCCTAAATTCCTCAGTATCATGATACGGTTTGAGTATCCCCTGAATTTTCTCAATCTCCAACTCCAATTCTTTAACTTTCTTGTCTCTAAAATCTATTAAAAGTCTCATTAATGAGAATGAGCACCTATCTAGTGTCTCATTCCATTCCTTTGTGAATTCTGGATTGGTTTCAAATGTGGGGGATTTAGTTACCCTTAGACCTCTGGGGATGATCTTACGATCTGTATAATCTTGTAAGGAACAAGCGTCCCACCAGTGTCTCATTTCTTCCTTCATTAAAGTTTCTAATGTGAAGAAATTACCTTTTATATCTATTTTATTTTCTGTATCCATATTTTCTTCTACATTTAATGAAGGGATTAGTCCACTCCTTCTGGAGTGTCTCTCTTTTGCTGATTGCATCATGTTTGTATATTAAATGAGTTCCTAAACAAAGGCTGCTGCTAAGGGGTTAATATAGAACAAACAACAGGGAGATAAGCTGCGCCTCTAAGGAACATATACAATAAAATATATGTGCTATAACGATATGATGTAAATGTCTTAATTACATAAGCAAAACATATATACACATATAATAATAATGTGGACCTATAATGATATCAGGCCCACAAAAACATGAACAATAAAATATTATAATATAAAAAGCAAAAAAGGATAAACCAGTCCTCGAATAGTCCAATGAAAAGTATAGGTGCTGGTATGCAGGGTCTCCGGCAGCTCTCAGTATGGACCAACCATGTCCACAGGGTATCTAAAAAGAAAAAAAGAGGAGAGAGCGCACGCCCATAGCGTATAAAAGTTTTAATGAAGGGGGGAGGGGGAGAGAGGGGGGTAAAAAACGCACTTACAAAAAATGCATTAAAATCAAGCATATGTGATATACATAATCACCACCATCCGGTTTAGCTGAGACTCTTGGGGCACTCCTAAGCTCCGTTGGTAAGGGGCAACGTCACTGCAGGTTCCAGGGCTGGTAGCACCATCCGGTCAAACTGCAGGCTTCAGGGGCCTCCGTTGGTAATGGAACACCGTCCCAGCAGATTCACAAAGCAGGTAAGCTATGAAAATGTCCAAGAAAGAGGTCCCGTGTAATGCTGCCTCTAGCACTCGTGCCTGGATCAATACGCTCCAGCGCTTGGTGTGGACTCCAATGTCTCTGCGTCTGACGTCACGACGCTCCCTGACGCGTTTCGTCAGTCACGGCTAACTTTCTCAAAGGGATGTCATAAGAAGGGGAGGTCCGGTATTATATATACAACCTCAGAGTGGTAATTAAAGAAAATCTCCTCCCCTACTCAGCTGCATTCGTTTTTCGTGCTGCTACACACATATATATGCACACTTATACTTACATAAAATACAGGTAATTAACCCTAAAAGGATCGGAGGAGAAAGCAAAATTTAACTCTAAATACCAGTCTACATCGTATTGCATTTTGGATAGATGACACATAGTATACAAAACATATACATACAAGCTCATTAATAAAAGAAATCATTATATAAAAAAACCCATAAATGTATATTAGATTTATATTTCACATAGACTGGCATAACATAGTTCATCAATGCCAAATTCATCATGACAAAAGTCCTAAAGGGATAAAACCAGAGGGAAACATTCAGCCTACATGTAAATCACAACCTCTCAAATGAATATATATTAATGTGTGTATGGATTCTATTATGATATTCCATAAGGTGCATCAGTAAATAATACTTAACTTCACCTAATATATAGAGAGGGATGACCTACATATAGGCTAATACTACATAAGGTTACTGTAAAACAAAGGATCACAAGATATCATACCATAAAATAGAAAGTGCAATAATATATATATATTCCCAATCACACATAATCAAGTTCAAATTTTTTCCTCTAATGAGTGTGTGAATGACTTGAATATTGACAATAAGTCATATGATCCCGATAGGAGAATACTAATCATTTTAAAAACCATCAGTCTGGAGTCTGTATGCCACAAACAAGGCCAGGTCCCGGGGAACTATTATGTGAGTGCTTGTTAGAATTAATTATATATTTTTAATTTTTTGAAATTTTTAATTTTTTAATTTTTTAGTTTTTAAGGTAATAGGGACAGAAGTGTATAAGTATCGTTCCCCATTATTTACTATCCAGGCCCTAAATGGCCATAATAAGGTGAGTGCCTATTTAAATCAATATTAAATATAATATAGGTGCTATACGATAATTATAAAAGTGTATGTGAAAATTAATATTAAAAATATTACCTATTATCATCTATTCAACCCTATAATGATCCTATTTTTAATTGGACCACCTAAATGTGCAAATGAAAATTATTTCATAATTATATCCATTGTCCAGACGGGTGGAAGTGTGGGATAGGGGAGGGGGGGGGGGGGGAAAGGGGGGGGGGGGGTGGGGCAAGGAAGGGGGGTGAATCTCAGGAGGAGATGCAGACAAAGGATGGAATGAGAAGCAGAGGAAGAGAACAGGAAGAGACATCCAAGGAATGATCAGACTAGAGTACTAACGTCTAAACACTCATTCAGTCCCCCAGGATTAAGGGTGCCCAATTGGTGAATCCAAAAGGTTTCCCGCCTACAGAGTGTCTTGAATCGGTCGCCTCCTAGAACACAAGGAGAAATGGTCTCTATTCCCATAATCTGCAAGGTCTTGGGATTTTGTTGATGAAATAGTTTAAAGTGTCGAGAGACACTATGGTTAGTGAGACCCTTAATGACATTTCTCCTGTGTTCCAGGAAGCGCGTACCCAATGTTCTCGTGGTGCGTCCAACATATTTTAGACTGCACCCACATTGTATAAGGTACACAACATAAGTGCTAAGACAAGTGATGGAGCTACTGATGGCATATGTGATGCCCCTACTCTGGGAACAGACATGAGTATTATTCAAAAGATGCCTGCATGTAATGCATCGACTGCGGCCACAGGGATGGTTTCCCAATGGTCCCTTATTTTTAGCAGTATCACAAATTGAGGAAGACTTGAGCCTAGTGGGAGCTAATATACTTTTTATACTTCTAGCCTTCCTATATGTAACAGTAGCTCTATCCGGCAGGATAGGTCCTAAATGGGGATCACACTTGAGAATGGACCAATGATCATTCAATATCCTATTAATGGATCTTGATGACTGGTTATAGGTGGTAATAAACCTCGCATTCGATCTCTCCGTCCCTGTGTGTGTTGCTGGGATGTCATATCCTGAACGTTTTCCTTTTTGTAGTTTATTTTTAGATTTCTCAAGCAAAGTAGTTCTAGCAATGGAACTCACCTTGCTGAGAGAATCTGAGACCACGACAGGATCATATCCCTTAGAAAGAAACTTCTTCCCAAGTGTGACCGACTGGTTTTCAAAATCAACATCCCTTGTGCAGTTCCTCCGTATTCTGTGGAACTGCCCCAAGGGAATATTGTTGAGCCAGTGTTTGTGATGGTTGCTGGACGCATGGACGTAGCTATTCACAGACACAGACTTGAAATGTGTGGTGGTGATAATATTCAAGTCTGTGTCTATGCTCAGGGCCAGATCCAGAAAGACAGTGGACAAATTATTGATATCAAAAGTGAATTTGAGTCCAAACGAGTTGTTGCTGAAAGAGCTCAGGATGTCGAATAATTCCGACTCCTCTCCATCCCAAATTATAATAATATCATCTATGAAACGGCCATAGTATACGAGACCCGCTCCAAGCAAGATGTTCTGCCACACATGGGACTCCTCCCAGTGCCCCATAAAGAGGTTGGCATAGCTAGGAGCGAATCTCGTACCCATGGCCGTTCCACCGATTTGCAAGTGAAAATCATCTTCAAATAAAAAATAATTGTGCGTAAGAATGAAATGGATACTTTCTAAAATAAATAACCTGTGTTTTTCCGGAAAAAGTGGATCCTTGTCCAACCAGTATTTAATAGCCTCTAACCCCTTGGTATGTTCAATGCAGGTGTATAATGATGAAACATCACATGTTGCCCATAGATAGGTGGATTTCCACCTAATGTCAGAAATGGAGTCGATGACATGGAGCGTATCCCTAATATGGGACCTCAGTGCAGTGACATAGGGGTGGAGAAAATAGTCAACATATTGGGATAGGGTCGATGTCATCGACTCCACGCCCGATACTATGGGTCTACCCGGGGGATTGGACAAGGATTTGTGCACTTTAGGAAGGTGATAAAAAATAGGGGTGCGTGGGTGTGAGCAAAATAAAAATTTAAATTCCGCTTTAGAAATAATACCTTCACCCAGTGCAGAAGTGAGGAGCTCCTTCAGCAACAACTGGTAAGAGTCTACTGGATCGGATTCCAACAAGGTGTAGGAGGCCGAGTCACCCAGGAGTCTGCGTGCCTCAGTGAGATATGCAGATAAGTCCTGAATGACTATGCCCCCCCCCTTGTCGGCCTGTCTGATAACTATATCATGGTTGATCTTAAGCCCGCCCAATGCGCCCAGCTCACCTTTAGTTAAATTAGGTTTAAATTTAATAGGTTTAGCACACATGGACTCAAAGTCACGTAAAACCAGACTATAGAACGTCTCCACGAAACCGCCCTTGGATTGGTAAGGGAAGAAGACTGATTTGGGCTTGAATGGTGAGTGCCTAATATTGCAATCCTCATCTAAGTCTCCCTCCACAAACCTGGTCGGATTGGTGGCCCGCTCAAAATTGTCAAGAGATGCTTGTGATCCTGAAGGTGAATCCAAGTCCCTCAGCAATGAAGTGAGTGCATCAATACATATTTCTTCCTGTGTATTAAAGACAGTTGTTGGATCAGTACTCTTGATATTATTCTCCTGAATCTTAAAATGTCTATTCAATGTCATTTTTCTGACAAAACTGTTCAGATCAATAAACAATTGAAACAGATTCGGACCTGTATTGGGGGCAAAAGATAAGCCCCTTTCCAATAAGGACCTTTCACAATCAGTCAATACAGTTGATGAGAGGTTGAAAATATTGCTACTCTCTGATGGTGTAACTAATCCTCTTCTGTTTTCCTTCTTCCTCTGGACAGCTCTTCCTTGGGGCAGTTCCACAGAATACGGAGGAACTGCACAAGGGATGTTGATTTTGAAAACCAGTCGGTCACACTTGGGAAGAAGTTTCTTTCTAAGGGATATGATCCTGTCGTGGTCTCAGATTCTCTCAGCAAGGTGAGTTCCATTGCTAGAACTACTTTGCTTGAGAAATCTAAAAATAAACTACAAAAAGGAAAACGTTCAGGATATGACATCCCAGCAACACACACAGGGACGGAGAGATCGAATGCGAGGTTTATTACCACCTATAACCAGTCATCAAGATCCATTAATAGGATATTGAATGATCATTGGTCTATTCTCAAGTGTGATCCCCATTTAGGACCTATCCTGCCGGATAGAGCTACTGTTACATATAGGAAGGCTAGAAGTATAAAAAGTATATTAGCTCCCACTAGGCTCAAGTCTTCCTCAATTTGTGATACTGCTAAAAATAAGGGACCATTGGGAAACCATCCCTGTGGCCGCAGTCGATGCATTACATGCAGGCATCTTTTGAATAATACTCATGTCTGTTCCCAGAGTAGGGGCATCACATATGCCATCAGTAGCTCCATCACTTGTCTTAGCACTTATGTTGTGTACCTTATACAATGTGGGTGCAGTCTAAAATATGTTGGACGCACCACGAGAACATTGGGTACGCGCTTCCTGGAACACAGGAGAAATGTCATTAAGGGTCTCACTAACCATAGTGTCTCTCGACAATTTAAACTATTTCATCAACAAAATCCCAAGACCTTGCAGATTATGGGAATAGAGACCATTTCTCCTTGTGTTCTAGGAGGCGACCGATTCAAGACACTCTGTAGGCGGGAAACCTTTTGGATTCACCAATTGGGCACCCTTAATCCTGGGGGACTGAATGAGTGTTTAGACGTTAGTACTCTAGTCTGATCATTCCTTGGATGTCTCTTCCTGTTCTATTCCTCTGCTTCTCATTCCATCCTTTGTCTGCATCTCCTCCTGAGATTCACCCCCCTTCCTTGCCCCACCCCCCCCCCCCTTCCGCCCCCCCCCCTCCCCTATCCCACACTTCCACCCGTCTGGACAATGGATATAATTATGAAATAATTTTCATTTGCACATTTAGGTGGTCCAATTAAAAATAGGATCATTATAGGGTTGAATAGATGATAATAGGTAATATTTTTAATATTAATTTTCACATACACTTTTATAATTATCGTATAGCACCTATATTATATTTAATATTGATTTAAATAGGCACTCACCTTATTATGGCCATTTAGGGCCTGGATAGTAAATAATGGGGAACGATACTTATACACTTCTGTCCCTATTACCTTAAAAACTAAAAAATTAAAAAATTAAAAATTTCAAAAAATTAAAAATATATAATTAATTCTAACAAGCACTCACATAATAGTTCCCCGGGACCTGGCCTTGTTTGTGGCATACAGACTCCAGACTGATGGTTTTTAAAATGATTAGTATTCTCCTATCGGGATCATATGACTTATTGTCAATATTCAAGTCATTCACACACTCATTAGAGGAAAAAATTTGAACTTGATTATGTGTGATTGGGAATATATATATATTATTGCACTTTCTATTTTATGGTACACTACCGACACACTTTATTGAAGTGTGGTTGGTACCGCAAGCCGGGAAATCTCCCGGCTTGCTAGTGGCCGCCTCTCGGCGTGCCGCGCGTCATAGACGCGCGGTCACGCGTCATCGGGAGCGTGCGCCCCCTGCACGCGTGTCCAGGGGCTCCCCGAGGGAGCCCTGGTGTCCCGCGATCGCGGGGAAAGCGGCAGGGTGTTCCGGGGGACCCGGCGGACCCGGCAGCGGTAGGGAGAGCGCCCCGATCGGAGGGCGCTCTTCCGCTGCTTCGGCGCGCGCCCGTCACACTCGGGCGCGCGCCAGGCTACTGCTGCGGCACAGAACGGGCAAATGCTCGAATAAACTGTGCCGCAGCAGTATGATATCTTGTGATCCTTTGTTTTACAGTAACCTTATGTAGTATTAGCCTATATGTAGGTCATCCCTCTCTATATATTAGGTGAAGTTAAGTATTATTTACTGATGCACCTTATGGAATATCATAATAGAATCCATACACACATTAATATATATTCATTTGAGAGGTTGTGATTTACATGTAGGCTGAATGTTTCCCTCTGGTTTTATCCCTTTAGGACTTTTGTCATGATGAATTTGGCATTGATGAACTATGTTATGCCAGTCTATGTGAAATATAAATCTAATATACATTTATGGGTTTTTTTATATAATGATTTCTTTTATTAATGAGCTTGTATGTATATGTTTTGTATACTATGTGTCATCTATCCAAAATGCAATACGATGTAGACTGGTATTTAGAGTTAAATTTTGCTTTCTCCTCCGATCCTTTTAGGGTTAATTACCTGTATTTTATGTAAGTATAAGTGTGCATATATATGTGTGTAGCAGCACGAAAAACGAATGCAGCTGAGTAGGGGAGGAGATTTTCTTTAATTACCACTCTGAGGTTGTATATATAATACCGGACCTCCCCTTCTTATGACATCCCTTTGAGAAAGTTAGCCGTGACTGACGAAACGCGTCAGGGAGCGTCGTGACGTCAGACGCAGAGACATTGGAGTCCACACCAAGCGCTGGAGCGTATTGATCCAGGCACGAGTGCTAGAGGCAGCATTACACGGGACCTCTTTCTTGGACATTTTCATAGCTTACCTGCTTTGTGAATCTGCTGGGACGGTGTTCCATTACCAACGGAGGCCCCTGAAGCCTGCAGTTTGACCGGATGGTGCTACCAGCCCTGGAACCTGCAGTGACGTTGCCCCTTACCAACGGAGCTTAGGAGTGCCCCAAGAGTCTCAGCTAAACCGGATGGTGGTGATTATGTATATCACATATGCTTGATTTTAATGCATTTTTTGTAAGTGCGTTTTTTACCCCCCTCTCTCCCCCTCCCCCCTTCATTAAAACTTTTATACGCTATGGGCGTGCGCTCTCTCCTCTTTTTTTCTTTTTAGATACCCTGTGGACATGGTTGGTCCATACTGAGAGCTGCCGGAGACCCTGCATACCAGCACCTATACTTTTCATTGGACTATTCGAGGACTGGTTTATCCTTTTTTGCTTTTTATATTATAATATTTTATTGTTCATGTTTTTGTGGGCCTGATATCATTATAGGTCCACATTATTATTATATGTGTATATATGTTTTGCTTATGTAATTAAGACATTTACATCATATCGTTATAGCACATATATTTTATTGTATATGTTCCTTAGAGGCGCAGCTTATCTCCCTGTTGTTTGTTCTATATTAACCCCTTAGCAGCAGCCTTTGTTTAGGAACTCATTTAATATACAAACATGATGCAATCAGCAAAAGAGAGACACTCCAGAAGGAGTGGACTAATCCCTTCATTAAATGTAGAAGAAAATATGGATACAGAAAATAAAATAGATATAAAAGGTAATTTCTTCACATTAGAAACTTTAATGAAGGAAGAAATGAGACACTGGTGGGACAGTGTATATATATATGTATAGTATATGTATGTACATATATATGTAACAGTATATATATGTATAGGGACTGTTATTATATATATATATATATATATATATATATATATATATATATATATATATATATACATATATACATATATATTTATTTATCTTCATGTATTTATT
Source organism: Ascaphus truei (assembly GCF_040206685.1). Classification (NCBI taxonomy): domain Eukaryota; kingdom Metazoa; phylum Chordata; class Amphibia; order Anura; family Ascaphidae; genus Ascaphus; species Ascaphus truei. The sequence continues at coordinate 259,717,298 of NC_134483.1, forward strand.
TATTTATTTAGATTTATTTATTAATTGTGGGGCTGCTATGCGTGAATTTTTTTATTGTGGGTAGCGGGGGTGGGTGAAGGGGTTTTTTTGGCCCTTGGTGTGAGTTTAGGACTTGCGGGGGGGGTTGCGGGTGCACTTAACCCATTCACGACCGTAGCAGTTAATACCGCTATGGTCGTGAAGGGGTTAAGTGCACCCACTACCCCCCCGCAAGCCCTAAACCATCACTGTTGGGGCTAATACCCCCTTCACCCACCCCCACTACCCACAATAAAAAAAATTCACAGCACAATTAATAAATAAATCTAAATAAATAAATAAATAAATGAATATAAATAAATACATTTAAAATACATTTTTATTCATAGTGTAGATGTGCAGAGGGTCTCCGGAGCTGAACCACTTTGGTTTTAGGTCTGGGGACCCCCTGCTCCCCGAGATAAAGGCCTCTTTAGGGGGTGCCGGTATCCCTCTGCTTTGTTTACAGGTCGCGGTCACGTGATCAGGACCTTTAAATGCAGAGGGATACCGGCACCTCATAAAGGGGGCTGTATCTCGGGGAGCAGGGGGTACCCGGACCTGAAACCAACGCGGTTCAGCTCCGGAGACCCCCTGCACATCTACACTATGAATAAAAATGTATTTTAAATCATTTTTAATGTGCCGATGTTTGCGCAGAGAGAGCAGCGGTTCTCTCTCTGCTGCAAACACATCTCGCCCCCGCCGGCCTACAGTATCATTGATGTGCATATACATTACGGTATGTGTACAGTACTGTATGTTAGGGGTTATAGGGGTTGTTGTTATACAGTATATATATATATATATATATATACATATACATATATATACTGCATTACAATTCATGAATTTATGCCATCTGGCGAACACGCGAAGCATTGCAGCCTAGTAAATCCTGAACCATTATCAATTAACACATCAACCGCGTGTCAGCCGGGCATGCGCCTGGCTGGGAAGGCAAAAGGAGCCCGGCATGCTCCGGGTGAACAGTGTGGCATTCCAGGAACATGCTAGGTACAAGCCGGTGATTAGTAAGAATAAAAGCTGCCGCAGCAGTATGTAAATCATATTCTTACATGAGAAAAAAAATTCTATTAAATTCCAATGTGTCTCCACCCCACTGGCAGTGTGGTCCCTAAGGCCTGGGATATAGTAAACACTTTTGTGCTGCTGTTTGCTGTTGCTTGCTGCCGCTCGCTCTACCAGGAGCTATTTGCTGTCCTGACAGAGGAGACAGCAAGCGCGCTTGGGAGGTGGGTATCACTGTGTGTGTGTGTCACTTGGTAGCTGTCAGTGCGTGTGTGTGTGTCACTTTGAAGAGGTCTGTGTGTTTGTGTGTCACTGGGGAACCTGTGTGTGTGTATATGTGTGTGTGTGTATATTATATAATATTTTAAAAATTAAAAAAAAAAGACGTTGTGAGAATAAATTATTTATTAACATTGTGCAACTTTGATAAATATATTCACACACATACATCACGCGCGCACACATACATCACGCGCACACACACACACACATCGCGCACACGCACACACACACACACACACAGCGCGCGCGCACACACACACACAGCGCGCGCGCACACACACACAGCGCGCGCGCGCGCGCACACACACACACGCGCACAGCGCACCCACACACTGCGCGCCCACACACTGCGCGCCCACACACACAGCGCGCGCACCCACACACAGCGCGCGCACCCACACACAGCGCGCGCACCCACACACAGCGCGCACCCACACACAGCGCGCACCCACACACAGCGCGCACCCACACACAGCGCGCACCCACACACAGCGCGCACCCACACACAGCGCGCACCCACACACAGCGCGCACCCACACACAGCGCGCACCCACACACAGCGCGCACCCACACACAGCGCGCACCCACACACAGCGCGCACCCACACACAGCGCGCACCCACACACAGCGCGCACCCACACACAGCGCGCACCCACACACAGCGCGCACCCACACACAGCGCGCACCCACACACTGCGCACCCACACACTGCGCACCCACACACTGCGCACCCACACACAGCGTACACACACACACACAGCGTACACACACACACACAGCGTACACACACACACACAGCGTACACACACACACACAGCATGCGCGGCCACACACACACACACACACACACACATATATATATATACACACACATATATATATATATATACACACACACACACACATAAACACACACATATATATATATATATACACACACACACACACACATATATACACACACACACACACACACACACACACACACATATACACACATACACACACATACACACTCCCGCTTGCTGCCGCTCGCTCTACCAGGAGCTATTTGCTGTCCTGACAGAGGAGACAGCAAGCGCGCTTGGGAGGTGGGTATCACTGTGTGTGTGTGTCACTTGGTAGCTGTCAGTGCGTGTGTGTGTGTCACTTTGAAGAGGTCTGTGTGTTTGTGTGTCACTGGGGAACCTGTGTGTGTGTATATGTGTGTGTGTGTATATTATATAATATTTTAAAAATTAAAAAAAAAAGACATGTTGTGAGAATAAATTATTTATTAACATTGTGCAACTTTGATAAATATATTCACACACATACATCACGCGCGCACACATACATCACGCGCACACACACACACACACATACATCACGCACACGCACACACACACACACATCGCGCGCACGCGTGCACACACACACACATCGCGCGCGCGCGCACACACACACACGCACATTGCACGCGCACACAGCGCACCCACACACAGAGCACCCACACACTGCGCACCCACACACTGCGCACCCACACACTGCGCACCCACACAATGCGCACCCACACACACAGCGCAACACACACACAGCGCACACACACACAGCGCACCCACACACACAGAGCGCGCACCCACACACACAGCGCACCCACACACAGCGCACACACACACAGCGCGCCCACACACAGCGCGCCCACACACAGCGCGCCCACACACAGCGCGCCCACACACAGCGCGCCCACACACAGCGCGCCCACACACACAGAGCGTGCACCCACACAGCGCGCCCACACACAGCGCGCCCACACACACAGCGCACCCACACACACAGCGCACCCACACACACTGCGCACCCACACACACTGCGCACCCACACACACTGCGCACCCACACACTGCGCACCCACACACACTGCGCACCCACACACTGCGCACCCACACACTGCGCACCCACACACTGCGCACCCACACACTGCGCACCCACACACTGCGCACCCACACACTGCGCACCCACACACTGCGCACCCACACACTGCGCACCCACACACTGCGCACCCACACACTGCGCACCCACAGCGCACCCACACACAGCGCACCCACACACACAGCGCACCCACACACACAGCGCACCCACACACACACAGCGTGCGCGGCCACACACACACACACATATATATACACACACACATATATATATATATATATATACACACACACACACATACATAAACACACACATATATATATATACACACACACACACACACACACACACACACATACACACACACACTCCCGCTTGCTGCCGCTCGCTCTACCAGGAGCTATTTGCTGTCCTGACAGAGGAGACAGCAAGCGCGCTTGGGAGGTGGGTATCACTGTGTGTGTGTGTCACTTGGTAGCTGTCAGTGCGTGTGTGTGTCACTTTGAAGAGGTCTGTGTGTTTGTGTGTCACTGGGGAACCTGTGTGTGTGTATATGTGTGTGTGTGTATATTATATAATATTTTAAAAATTAAAAAAAAAAGACATGTTGTGAGAATAAATTATTTATTAACATTGTGCAACTTTGATAAATATATTCCCACACATACATCACGCACACACACACACACACATCACGCGCACACACACACACACACACACACACACACACACACACACACACACACACACACACACACACACACACACACACACACACACACACACACACACACACACACACACACACACACACACACGCATGCGCACACACACACGCACATTGCACGCGCACACAGCGCGCCCACACACAGCGCGCCCACACACAGCGCACCCACACACAGAGCGCGCACCCACACACAGAGCGCGCACCCACACACAGAGCGCGCACCCACACACAGAGCGCGCACCCACACACAGAGCGCGCACCCACACACAGAGCGCGCACCCACACACAGAGCGCGCACCCACACACAGAGCGCGCACCCACACACAGAGCGCGCACCCACACACAGAGCGCGCACCCACACACAGAGCGCGCACCCACACACAGAGCGCGCACCCACACACAGAGCGCGCACCCACACACAGAGCGCGCACCCACACACAGAGCGCGCACCCACACACAGAGCGCGCACCCACACACAGAGCGCGCACCCACACACAGAGCGCGCACCCACACACAGAGCGCGCACCCACACACAGAGCGCGCACCCACACACAGAGCGCGCACCCACACACAGAGCGCGCACCCACACACAGAGCGCGCACCCACACACAGAGCGCGCACCCACACACAGAGCGCGCACCCACACACAGAGCGCGCACCCACACACAGAGCGCGCACCCACACACAGAGCGCGCACCCACACACAGAGCGCGCACCCACACACAGAGCGCGCACCCACACACAGAGCGCGCACCCACACACAGAGCGCGCACCCACACACAGAGCGCGCACCCACACACAGAGCGCGCACCCACACACAGAGCGCGCACCCACACACAGAGCGCGCACCCACACACAGAGCGCGCACCCACACACAGAGCGCGCACCCACACACAGAGCGCGCACCCACACACAGAGCGCGCACCCACACACAGAGCGCGCACCCACACACAGAGCGCGCACCCACACACAGAGCGCGCACCCACACACAGAGCGCGCACCCACACACAGAGCGCGCACCCACACACAGAGCGCGCACCCACACACAGAGCGCGCACCCACACACAGAGCGCGCACCCACACACAGAGCGCGCACCCACACACAGAGCGCGCACCCACACACAGAGCGCGCACCCACACACAGAGCGCGCACCCACACACAGAGCGCGCACCCACACACAGAGCGCGCACCCACACACAGAGCGCGCACCCACACACAGAGCGCGCACCCACACACAGAGCGCGCACCCACACACAGAGCGCGCACCCACACACAGAGCGCGCACCCACACACAGAGCGCGCACCCACACACAGAGCGCGCACCCACACACAGAGCGCGCACCCACACACAGAGCGCGCACCCACACACAGAGCGCGCACCCACACACAGAGCGCGCACCCACACACAGAGCGCGCACCCACACACAGAGCGCGCACCCACACACAGAGCGCGCACCCACACACAGAGCGCGCACCCACACACAGAGCGCGCACCCACACACAGAGCGCGCACCCACACACAGAGCGCGCACCCACACACAGAGCGCGCACCCACACACAGAGCGCGCACCCACACACAGAGCGCGCACCCACACACAGAGCGCGCACCCACACACAGAGCGCGCACCCACACACAGAGCGCGCACCCACACACAGAGCGCGCACCCACACACAGAGCGCGCACCCACACACAGAGCGCGCACCCACACACAGAGCGCGCACCCACACACAGAGCGCGCACCCACACACAGAGCGCGCACCCACACACAGAGCGCGCACCCACACACAGAGCGCGCACCCACACACAGAGCGCGCACCCACACACAGAGCGCGCACCCACACACAGAGCGCGCACCCACACACAGAGCGCGCACCCACACACAGAGCGCGCACCCACACACAGAGCGCGCACCCACACACAGAGCGCGCACCCACACACAGAGCGCGCACCCACACACAGAGCGCGCACCCACACACAGAGCGCGCACCCACACACAGAGCGCGCACCCACACACAGAGCGCGCACCCACACACAGAGCGCGCACCCACACACAGAGCGCGCACCCACACACAGAGCGCGCACCCACACACAGAGCGCGCACCCACACACAGAGCGCGCACCCACACACAGAGCGCGCACCCACACACAGAGCGCGCACCCACACACAGAGCGCGCACCCACACACAGAGCGCGCACCCACACACAGAGCGCGCACCCACACACAGAGCGCGCACCCACACACAGAGCGCGCACCCACACACAGAGCGCGCACCCACACACAGAGCGCGCACCCACACACAGAGCGCGCACCCACACACAGAGCGCGCACCCACACACAGAGCGCGCACCCACACACAGAGCGCGCACCCACACACAGAGCGCGCACCCACACACAGAGCGCGCACCCACACACAGAGCGCGCACCCACACACAGAGCGCGCACCCACACACAGAGCGCGCACCCACACACAGAGCGCGCACCCACACACAGAGCGCGCACCCACACACAGAGCGCGCACCCACACACAGCGCGCACCCACACACACTGCGCACCCACACACACTGCGCACCCACACACACTGCGCACCCACACACACTGCGCACCCACACACACTGCGCACCCACACACACTGCGCACCCACACACACTGCGCACCCACACACACTGCGCACCCACACACACTGCGCACCCACACACACTGCGCACCCACACACACTGCGCACCCACACACACTGCGCACCCACACACACTGCGCACCCACACACACTGCGCACCCACACACACTGCGCACCCACACACACTGCGCACCCACACACACTGCGCACCCACACACACTGCGCACCCACACACACTGCGCACCCACACACACTGCGCACCCACACACACTGCGCACCCACACACACTGCGCACCCACACACACTGCGCACCCACACACACTGCGCACCCACACACACTGCGCACCCACACACACTGCGCACCCACACACACTGCGCACCCACACACACTGCGCACCCACACACACTGCGCACCCACACACTGCGCACCCACACACTGCGCACCCACACACTGCGCACCCACACACTGCGCACCCACACACAGCGCACCCACACACAGCGCACCCACACACAGCGCACCCACACACACACAGCGCACCCACACACACAGCGCACCCACACACACAGCGTACACACACACACAGCGTGCACACACACACACAGCATGCGCGGCCACACACACACACACACACATATATATACACACACATATATATATATATACACACACACACACATACATAAACACACACATATATATATACACACACACACACACATATATATACACACACACACACACACACACACATATACACACACATACACACACCACACACACACTCCCGCTTGCTGCCGCTCGCTCTACCAGGAGCTATTTGCTGTCCTGACAGAGGAGACAGCAAGCGCGCTTGGGAGGTGGGTATCACTGTGTGTGTATGTCACTTGGTAGCTGTCAGTGCGTGTGTGTGTGTCACTTTGAAGAGGTCTGTGTGTTTGTGTGTCACTGGGGAACCTGTGTGTGTGTATATGTGTGTGTGTATATTATATACAGTAATATTTTAAAAATTTAAAAAAAAAGACATGTTGTGAGAATAAATTATTTATTAACATTGTGCAACTTTGATAAATATATTCACACACATACATCACGCGCGCACACATACATCACGCGCACACACACACACACACACACACGCACATTTTACGCGCGCGCGCACACACTGCGCGCGCACACACTGCGCGCGCACACACTGCGCGCGCACACACACTGCGCGCGCACACACACTGCGCGCGCACACACACTGCGCGCGCACACACACTGCGCGCGCACACACACTGCACGCGCACACACACTGCACGCGCACCCACACACAGCGCACCCACACACACACAGCGCACCCACACACACAGCGCACCCACACACACAGCGCACCCACACACACAGCGCACCCACACACACAGCGCACCCACACACACAGCGCACCCACACACACAGCGCACCCACACACACAGCGCACCCACACACACAGCGCACCCACACACACAGCGCACCCACACACACAGCGCACCCACACACACAGCGCACCCACACACACAGCGCACCCACACACACAGCGCACCCACACACACAGCGCACCCACACACACAGCGCACCCACACACACAGCGCACCCACACACACAGCGCACCCACACACACAGCGCACCCACACACACAGCGCACCCACACACACAGCGCACCCACACACACAGCGCACCCACACACACAGCGCACCCACACACACAGCGCACCCACACACACAGCGCACCCACACACACAGCGCACCCACACACACAGCGCACCCACACACACAGCGCACCCACACACACTGCTCACCCACACACACTGCTCACCCACACACACTGCTCACCCACACACACTGCGCACCCACACACACTGCGCACCCACACACTGCGCACCCACACACTGCGCACCCACACACAGCGCACCCACACACACACAGCGCACCCACACACACACAGCGCACCCACACACACACAACGCACCCACACACACACAGCGCACCCACACACACACAGCGCACCCACACACACACACTCCCACTTACACACACACACTCTCCCACTTACACTTACACACAGTGTCACACACACACACACACACACACACACACACACACACACACACACACACACACACCCTCTGCGAGAGCGAGTGTCCGCCCTCTAAAATTCCTCTTATTACCTGTGCCGACAGGAGATGAAATACAGCAGTGACGGCACTCTTATGGCTGAAGACGGGTCACTACAGTGGTATTCTGCATCTCCCTCTCTTCCCTCACACCCCCTCCCTTCACCATCCCCCCCTCCCTCTCTCTTACCTGCCATGAGAGTGAGAGAATCCAGCCTTGGGAGCTCCCTCTGTCCGCCTGGCCCACGATTCACATGGAGGCAGCAGCAACTTCCTCCAGCCACACAGCTCCACTCCGCAGACACATCCAGCCACAATCTCCAGACATCTCCCAGCCTCTGGTCCCGGCAGTTGCTGGGAGAGCACGCCTGCATTGTTGCGTGGCGTAGCGTCACTGCAGTGCCTCCAAGGGATGTCTGCGGCTGGGCTATTCTTCCGGCATCCTGCGTTGCTAGGTGACCCGCTTGATCGCGTCCCGGCATCCTGAAATGAGCCACAGCACAGCAGCAGCACTCGAAAGGGGGGTTAAATGCACTCGCCAAGGGGTTAAATGCACTAGCCCCGGGCGTGCAGATGTATAGGATTGTCAAACACTGTATATATATATATTGTGGCAGGACGGCCTCGCGGCGGGGTCAGTAAGACGCTTGACACGATGGGAAACTCTAAACTCTAGTGGTTTATTAGCCACAACCAAAATAAGCACAGGTGCACTGTCCCTTTAAGAAACTACTTTCTTGCAAATTAAAGCCTAGTCCCGTTAGGGACACTAACTCACTTCTTGAGCCCTTACTAACAGATACTGGACACCTAACAAGCTCCAATTAAACCCCCAAAATACCCACAACATATATATAAGCATATGAGTGTCAGAAGAGTGCTACTGAGCTGGCAATTGCATTAAAACCAGAGACATAACATAAAACACAGACAGAGCTCAGTTTTTAGCACATCTAGTGAGACTCATACACGGTACAGTGCCTAAATATATATGGAATAACTAATAAGTAAATGGTCTTTTAGTTTGACATTTTTGGCCAAAATTGTTGTAAGCCCCTGAGCCAACGCCAAGGCAGACCACATATCAGGGGTCCCTAACGCTAATATAAATTCTTAATAACCTGTTTAATAACAGGAAGAATGATTTATAGTAAATCTGTCAATATTAGCTGTAAAGTTCTGTCTGACTGAAGCTTTTATTAACCTGTACATTACCAGGAAAAGCACTCTGTATTAGAGATGTCTCAGCCAAACTGCAAGCCAAAGTTCTGTCTGACTGAAGCTTTTATTAACCTGTACATTACCAGGAAAAGCACTCTGTATTAGAGATGTCACAGCCAAACTGCAAGCAGCCAAGTTCCCCTGAGTGGACCTATTTTGATCTGGTTTGAAACTGATTGGCCGGCGAAGCCGGCCAATTCAGTTAAACAACAATTCTACTTGTTACCAAGTAGAACAAAGAAAAAACCAGTCAAACAAAAAAAGTAAATGAATCCAACAAGTACACTGCTAAAGTGCACTTAAAACAGAAGGGTTAATTCTGAAGAACCCTTGATGGGGGGTACCGAGCAAAGCACCCCGCCTAACGCCCACTGGGAGGCAAACTCTGAAACCGTCCCAGTGGACTCGGCGTACGAGTACTCTGCCCGAATACGGGAGTGCACCAGCGCCCGGAACATGGCCACGATGTTTGTTGGGACCCTCCCCTCCAAACACTGCTTCCTGGTTTTACAAATGGCTACCTTAGCCAATGCCAGGAGCAGGTTGACCAGGAGATCCCTAGGCTTATCGTTCCGGGACACTGGGCACCCAAAAATAAAAAGTTGAGGGGAAAAACCCAGCCAGAACTGCAGGAGAAGGCTCCTCAAGAAGGACATGAGGGGCTGCAGTCTAGCGCAACTCGAATAAATGTGATATACGGACTCCCGCTCGCCACAGAAGGGACAGGCGGCGGGGGAGTCCGTGAAGTGTGCCAAATACTCTCCTGTGCTCAGTGCACCGTGGAGGACCCTCCAACCCAAATCCCCGGCGGGACCGGGAACCAAAGATGAATAGAGTTCCCTCCACCGGGGTCTCTCGCCCTCGTTCGCAGGGAATACCCGCCTCCAGATGGTGTCTGGGCGGGTGACAAGGGCGAGGTAATGCACTATATGGAGCACAAGAGAATACAGGACTTTCCTCGGCATGCCGCGGAAACACGCCGGGGACATATCCCCCAACTTGCTGAGGTTGGGGGAAAGAAGATCCCGAGGGGGTTGCCGTGGCTTCGGTTCCACGCAAAAATCCGGAGAGCTGAAGTTGATAGGCTGACAAGGCTCTCCGGTCTGCAATAACCCCTCAATGAAGGTGCGTGAGTCGGGGTGGATGGCATCCGTAATCTCCTGGATCAAGCGACGAGGGACGCGGGCAGTACGCAGACCCATACGGGGCGCGAGCACCTCTGCTCTTACCCAGTATCGCCGCCCATAGTCCAGGAGATCCCCGACTCTGGTCACCTGCGCCAGGATTAGCCGGCGGCAAATAGAGGGTGAATCCAACATCCGAGCCCCCACTGCCGGATTATACAGCAGGGGTTCGGCGAGGAAATCAACCCCCACCGCCTGTTCCTTCCTGGTCGCGGAGACCAGTTTCCAGGCCTTAAGTAAGTCCCGATAGTATGCCGGCAGCACCGAGAGGTCTCTACCTAAACCCTCGGGCCTGATGATAAACAGTTGCCGATCATACCTCATATTGCGCAGCTGGCGAAAGAAACTGGTTGCCAGCTGGCACCACTGCGGAGACGGATCTGCGAATAGGTATCTCTGCAGGTATTGGAGGCGGAAAGTGTGTAACTGGGAGCGAACACACACCACTCCCTGTCCACCCTCCTCCAAAGGGAGACACGCAACTCCCGCAGAGACCCAATGCTTCCCTATCCAAAGAAAATCCATCAACTTCCTCTGGATCTTGTTGATAAATTCGGGGGTCGGACCCATGGCTATCAGCCGGTGCCAAAGCTGACTGGCCACCAGCTGATTAATCACCAGGGTTCTTCCCCTGAGGGAAAGCATTCTCGACAGATACACCCATGACCCCAGACGAGCAACGACCCGTTCTTCAAGATCACTGAAGTTTTCCGGGGCCGGGACCTCCGCAGCAGACAGGTAGACTCCCAGATACTTGAGAGTATCGCCCTCCCACGAGACATTCCGAAACGCGGGGGGCAAGGAGTCCACCTGTAAGGGACCCACCAGAATGCCAGAGCACTTGGACCAGTTGATCCGAGCAGAAGAGGCCGCGGTATAGACCTCTTGGCACGCTTGTGCCCGCTCTAGATCATCTAGGTCCTGGGCCACGAGGAGCACGTCATCGGCATAAGCCGACAGGACTACCCGCATGTCAGGTTCCCGCAGCACCAGCCCGGTGAGCCTCCTCCTCAGTAGGCAGAGGAAGGGCTCAATGGCCAGCGCGTACAGTTGCCCAGACAGGGGGCACCCTTGACGTACTCCCCGACCAAACACAAAAGGTGCCGTCAGGGACCAGTTGATCTTCACCAGACACTCTGCAGAGGCGTACAGCATCTGGAGAAAGCCCACAAATTGTGGGCCGAAGCCAAACGCCTGCAGGGTCTGCATAAGGTAACGGTGATCCACTCTGTCAAACGCCTTCTCTTGATCTAGGGACAGGAAGGCGAGTGATAGACCAGTCCTTTGTGCGTAATGCATCAGGTCCCGGACCAGAAAGATGTTGTCATGAATACTCCGGCCCGGGACAGTATAGGACTGGTCGGGGTGAATCACCTCTGCCAGCACGGACTTGAGCCTCAGCGAAAGCGCTTTGGCTACGATCTTATAGTCCGTGCTGAGCAGTGATACCGGTCGCCAGTTGGAAATCTGGCGGAGATCCCCCTTCTTCGGCAGCAGAGACAGTATTGCCCGCCGACACGAAAGGGGCATCTCACCGGTCTCCAGGGCTTCGGCTAGGACCTCGGTGAAATCAGGTCCCAGCATCTCCCAGAAAAACCTGAAGAACTCCACAGTCAGCCCGTCCAGACCCGGCGTTTTTCCGCGGGACATGAGATTGAGGGCTTCAGAGAGCTCGGCCATGGTCAAAGGTAACTCAAGCAGCTCCCTTCCATCCTCACTGACCGTGGGAAGCCCCTCCCATAAGACCCTGCATTTATCTGGCTGGATTGACTCCGGAGAGAAAAGATCTACATAGAATCTCCGGGTTCTGTCCCGGATGCTCTCCGGGTCAGTCAAAGGAGTACCGTCCTCTGCCAACAAGCAGGTGATATGTCTACGGTTTCCCCTCTTTTTCTCCAGCGCGTAGAAGAGTCGCGACCCGCGATCCATCTCGCGAAGGAAGTGGATGCGGGATCGCACATACGCCCCCCGAGCTCTCCGATCTTCCAAGTCCCGGAGAGCGTACTTCCTCTCCACGTACATACTCTGCAGGTATTGGTCTCCTTCCACAGACAGCCTCTTCTCGAGATCGAGCACCTCCTCCCTGAGGGCCTCGATCTCAGCATCGCGCTGCTTGCTGGCACCTCTAGTATACTCCTGACACACGAGGCGCAGATGAACCTTGCCCACGTCCCACCACTGCTCCAACGTGGCAAAGTCTGACCTGCAACCTCTCCAGGCCATCCAAAAGTCTCGGACCGACGTCTCAAACCCCTTGTCCTCCAACAAAGTATTGTTGAAGTGCCAATATGCGGCTGAAGGTGCTGCAGGTAGCAGCGTCACCGTCACGGACGCACAATTGTGGTCCGAAAACGGCGCCAGCCTAATGGCACTGGACTGGGCTCGCGACAGGCTGTGGCTGGAAATATACAGCCTGTCTATCCGGGACCAGGACATCCGTTCACCCCTAAACACCCTAACATGTGTGAACTCAGTGGATGCCTCAGGATGTTGTTCTCGCCAGACGTCTACCAAGGAGTAGCGGGTGATGACCTCCCGCAAGGCCGACGCAGAACACGGGTGTGGCTCCGGACCATTCCGGTCTTTCCGAGCCTCGAGGGTACAGTTAAAATCACCCCCGAGCACCACGTATTCGTTCGTGTCGACTGTCTCCAGGTATTCAGACATTCTGACGAAGAACTGCCTTCTCAGGGGTCCGGTGGCAGGAGCATACACGTTCAGGAAATTAAACGTGTAGTCCTCGTGTCGGACCCTGATATGCAACAGGCGACCTGGAACAACCGTTTTGGCAAGCAGCAGCTCAGGTTGAAAGGATTCAGAGAACAGGGTCACCACCCCACAAGATGTCGAAGTGAGGTGGCTGAAAAAGACCTTGCCTCGCCACTCCAGATGCCAGCTGGCTTCAGCCTCTGGAGTGGTATGGGTTTCCTGCAGGAAACTCACAGAATACTTTCCCTTCTGTAAAAAGGAGAGTACCTGGAACCTGCGCAACCCGTCCTTACAGCTGTTTATGTTAAGCGTACCGATGCTCAAAGCCATTGGTAGTCAAAGAGTTTTTCCGTCCCACAGGCGCTCAGGGTGCTATACCCCGAGAAGCCTTTACGTGCTCTCGCATCAATTTGTAGAACTTTAGGGCACGAACATGTTCATTAGACCCTGAGATTCTGGCCTTGCGGTTGGCCCTGGTGTATACAAAAAGAGAGTGGAGAATGAACGAATCATCCTTCCACTTCTTGAGGGCCAACTTCACCTTCTTTTTTCCTTGCTTGTGAAGGGTATCTCCTAGGAACTCATCTATCTCCTGGGCAGGGATAACGGGGCTCAAGGAGCCCACCGACTCTGCGGTGCCAGAGGATGCCTCACTGAGCCCCAACTCCCCAAGCTCCTCTTGGCTGAAAAACTCAAGACCCCCGCCCCTCTCTGTGGGAGCCTTTCTCAGCCCTAGAGTGGGTCCCCTCTTTGGTGTTTCCACGAGGGGGTCCACTATATCCTCCACATCCAACCCCTGGGTAGAATCTTCAGGGGTATCTGGAGGCGGTATGATGGAGGCAGCGGTCTCCCGAGTGTCCTCGGGGGCCACAGAGGCACCCAGTGCCCTCCTAATCTCCTCTATCGCCGTGTGGATAAATGGGATGCCACAGGTGTTCTCGCCAACCGCGGGAGGGCACTCGCCAACCGCGGGAGGGCACTCGCCAACCGCGGGAGGGCACTCGCCAACCGCGGGAGGGCACTCGCCAACCGCTGGAGGGCACTCGCCAACCGCTGGAGGGCACTCGCCAACCGCGGGAGGGCACTCGCCAACCGCGGGAGGGCACTCCTCAGCATGCACCCCAAGGAGAGAGTCCAGCTTGGCAGTCATCTCTGACAAAGACCAAAACTCTCTGCGAAGAGGGCTCACGTCAGACACCCTCCAAGTGTATCCTGAATTGCTCGCTAAAGCCTCCTCTCCTACACCTGCCTTCCCCGCTCCATCCTCTAAATCCTCAACCATGGGGGTCAGCCCTAGCCAATCCCCTCCTTCCGGTGACATAAAACCTGACTCGGCCTCAGGCACTTCACCCAAAGGTGGTACAGCCGGAGGGAGATTCTGGTCGACCCCCGAGTCTCCGAAGACAGCTACTTTCGGTGTGATAGGTTCACCGAAGCACAAGTCCCCGGGGGATGTTCTCCAACTGGGAGGAGTGTTGGAAGGCTTCCCAACGTCCATTTCTAGGGGCAAAGCCTCATGTTGTTGAGCACTTTGACCTTCCACCCCAGGGACGCCGGGTACCTCCTCTTCCCCTTGTATTCCCTCCAGATCTTCGAGGGGGGGGGGGCTGCATATTTATGGATTCCGGCTCACACTGGCTAATCCTAACCAGTGGGCTGGACAGGGCCACCCTGTGCGGAATTGCTGTTACATTCCGCTTCGGAGACTTCTGAGGGTGAACGTAATACGGTTCACCCTCCTCGCCCTCCTCAATCACCCTCTTGTTTTTGTTTTTAAAAGGCTTCTTCCTGGGGGGTGCTTCCCCAGAAGAGGGTGCCACTGTCTCTCCAGCCGGAGCTTCCTCCTGCTCCCCCGCACCCTGTACGGTGCTTACATTGGGGGTAAGGTGTTCTTGGGGGGGGACAGTGACAACAGAGGGTGACTGTTCTGGGGTGACTCTTTTCTTCTCCCTCTTTTTTGGGGGGAGAGGTTCAGATGTCACTGTTTGAGATGGAGCAGTGACATCTTCTGTGGTCCCAGGGGGGACCTGGGCTCTCAAGGGCTTTTCCTTCTCCCTCTGTTCTTTGGGGAGAGGTACAGACGTCACTGTTCCAGATGGGACAGCGACATCTCTTGTGGTCCCAGGACGGACCTGGGCCCCTGAGGGCCCCGCTGTGGTGGGCACAGCGGTACGGGGTGTCTTGGCAGAGGGAGGGGTGGGTGTAGGAGTTGGGATAGGTACTCTGTTCCCTTTGAGGCAACTCCTGCGAGTATGTCCCAGCTCCTTGCACAAATAGCACCTTACCCCCTCCGTGCCATAGTACACGGTGTATGTTATGCCCTCGTAGCGCACCCCAAAAGAACCCTCCACAGATTCAGTGCTCCCCGGCAGCAGCAGTTGTACCTGCCGCCTAAATGAGAGCACATGCCTCAGCGCCCTATCTCTACAGCCCAAAGATAATTTTATTATGGGGGACTTAATGTCTCCCAGGGCTTGCAGGTATGGCTTCATGAGGCTATCTGGGATGAAGGGAGGCACATTTGACAGAATGACCTTTGTGCCTAACCCCTCCATTGGCTCTATAGGGATGTATTTCCCCCCTATACTGATGCCTTTCTGCACCAGGGTGTGAGTGGCAGCCAGCGTACGGAGGAAGAAAATGCCCCTCCCATACATTTTGCTGGCCGCCACCACAGCAGAGGGACCCACCACATCAGCCACAGCCCTCACATATATCTCCATGTTTAGGCCAGGAGACATTGGGCACCTCACCCCAAGCTTCCTGCTCAGACAGGGCGTGGCCCCAACATTGTTGTTGCTGGGGCCATTGCCTGCAACTGCCACATGCGCCCATGTTGGAACTGGGACTGCAGGGGTTACGCTGCTAACAGGTGCTGGGGGAGGCGTGGCCAGGGTACTGGAAGGACCAGGCCTAGGGCTGTGACTAAGATTGTTGCTCCTAGGGGCCACAGTTTTTGGTGTTTTATATCCGGGCGTCGCCCCCGTTGCCGCACTTGTCCTATTCCCCTTTCCAGGCATGATAACAAATAAGCCTCTAAGTCAGGGGAGGGTATTGCTTAGGGAGAGAGGTACAGAGAGGAAACTGTCTCTTTAAGAAGAGATCTCTCTGCAAGGGGAAAAAAAAACAGCAGCTTTTAAAAAAAAAAAAAAAAAAAAAAAACCTGCTGCAGTTTTAAATCTTTTTCCCCTTATTGGTTACTCTCTCTCTGTTGTAATAAGCAATCACCACAATTTTACAAGTCTTTATAGAAAAGACACAGAGCTCTCAATTGCAAGTGAGAAAGGAATCAGGCTTAAGAAAACAAAAGAGTGAAATTGGAAGTTTAAACAACCAGTAAAAACCTCCAGTAGTGAGGGAGGAGAGAGGGGGTAAGACTGCAGTTTTCCAGCCAGCTAAACTGCAGCTATGCTGGGTTAAAACACTGCAGCCCCTGGGTGAAAACCAAAAACGGTTTTTAATCCTGAAAATGCACCCAAAACCCTCTATAAAACTCCCAGTATACTCACAGTATACTCCCCCACAGATCCACAACAAAATATAACAAAAAAAGAAAGAATAAAGCCGATTCCTTACCAAATGCCTGGGAGCTCTGCACATACGCTTCTGAATGGAAGGAGAAGCAGGATCCAGCCAGGAAAAAACACTCACAGCCAAACTGCAAGCAGCCAAGTTCCCCTGAGTGGACCTATTTTGATCTGGTTTGAAACTGATTGGCCGGCGAAGCCGGCCAATTCAGTTAAACAACAATTCTACTTGTTACCAAGTAGAACAAAGAAAAAACCAGTCAAACAAAAAAGTAAATGAATCCAACAAGTACACTGCTAAAGTGCACTTAAAACAGAAGGGTTAATTCTGAAGAACCCTTGATGGGGGGTACCGAGCAAAGCACCCCGCCTAACGCCCACTGGGAGGCAAACTCTGAAACCGTCCCAGTGGACTCGGCGTACGAGTACTCTGCCCGAATACGGGAGTGCACCAGCGCCCGGAACATGGCCACGATGTTTGTTGGGACCCTCCCCTCCAAACACTGCTTCCTGGTTTTACAAATGGCTACCTTAGCCAATGCCAGGAGCAGGTTGACCAGGAGATCCCTAGGCTTATCGTTCCGGGACACTGGGCACCCAAAAATAAAAAGTTGAGGGGAAAAACCCAGCCAGAACTGCAGGAGAAGGCTCCTCAAGAAGGACATGAGGGGCTGCAGTCTAGCGCAACTCGAATAAATGTGATATACGGACTCCCGCTCGCCACAGAAGGGACAGGCGGCGGGGGAGTCCGTGAAGTGTGCCAAATACTCTCCTGTGCTCAGTGCACCGTGGAGGACCCTCCAACCCAAATCCCCGGCTGGACCGGGAACCAAAGATGAATAGAGTTCCCTCCACCGGGGTCTCTCGCCCTCGTTCGCAGGGAATACCCGCCTCCAGATGGTGTCTGGGCGGGTGACAAGGGCGAGGTAATGCACTATATGGAGCACAAGAGAATACAGGACTTTCCTCGGCATGCCGCGGAAACACGCCGGGGACATATCCCCCAACTTGCTGAGGTTGGGGGAAAGAAGAGCCCGAGGCGGTTGCCGCGGCTTCGGTTCCACGCAAAAATCCGGAGAGCTGAAGTTGATAGGCTGACAAGGCTCTCCGGTCTGCAATAACCCCTCAATGAAGGTGCGTGAGTCGGGGTGGATGGCATCCGTAATCTCCTGGATCAAGCGACGAGGGACGCGGGCAGTACGCAGACCCATACGGGGCGCGAGCACCTCTGCTCTTACCCAGTATCGCCGCCCATAGTCCAGGAGATCCCCGACTCTGGTCACCTGCGCCAGGATTAGCCGGCGGCAAATAGAGGGTGAATCCAACATCCGAGCCCCCACTGCCGGATTATACAGCAGGGGCTCGGCGAGGAAATCAACCCCCACCGCCTGTCCCTTCCTGGTCGCGGAGACCAGTTTCCAGGCCTTAAGTAAGTCCCGATAGTATGCCGGCAGCACCGAGAGGTCTCTACCTAAACCCTCGGGCCTGATGATAAACAGTTGCCGATCATACCTCATATTGCGCAGCTGGCGAAAGAAACTGGTTGCCAGCTGGCACCACTGCGGAGACGGATCTGCGAATAGGTATCTCTGCAGGTATTGGAGGCGGAAAGTGTGTAACTGGGAGCGAACACACACCACTCCCTGTCCACCCTCCTCCAAAGGGAGACACGCAACTCCCTTTGAGACCCAATGCTTCCCTATCCAAAGAAAATCCATCAACTTCCTCTGGATCTTGTTGATAAATTCGGGGGTCGGACCCATGGCTATCAGCCGGTGCCAAAGCTGACTGGCCACCAGCTGATTAATCACCAGGGTTCTTCCCCTGAGGGAAAGCATTCTCGACAGATACACCCATGACCCCAGACGAGCAACGACCCGTTCTTCAAGATCACTGAAGTTTTCCGGGGCCGGGACCTCCGCAGCAGACAGGTAGACTCCCAGATACTTGAGAGTATCGCCCTCCCACGAGACATTCCGAAACGCGGGGGGCAAGGAGTCCACCTGTAAGGGACCCACCAGAATGCCAGAGCACTTGGACCAGTTGATCCGAGCAGAAGAGGCCGCGGTATAGACCTCTTGGCACGCTTGTGCCCGCTCTAGATCATCTAGGTCCTGGGCCACGAGGAGCACGTCATCGGCATAAGCCGACAGGACTACCCGCATGTCAGGTTCCCGCAGCACCAGCCCGGTGAGCCTCCTCCTCAGTAGGCAGAGGAAGGGCTCAATGGCCAGCGCGTACAGTTGCCCAGACAGGGGGCACCCTTGACGTACTCCCCGACCAAACACAAAAGGTGCCGTCAGGGACCAGTTGATCTTCACCAGACACTCTGCAGAGGCGTACAGCATCTGGAGAAAGCCCACAAATTGTGGGCCGAAGCCAAACGCCTGCAGGGTCTGCATAAGGTAACGGTGATCCACTCTGTCAAACGCCTTCTCTTGATCTAGGGACAGGAAGGCGAGTGATAGACCAGTCCTTTGTGCGTAATGCATCAGGTCCCGGACCAGAAAGATGTTGTCATGAATACTCCGGCCCGGGACAGTATAGGACTGGTCGGGGTGAATCACCTCTGCCAGCACGGACTTGAGCCTCAGCGAAAGCGCTTTGGCTACGATCTTATAGTCCGTGCTGAGCAGTGATACCGGTCGCCAGTTGGAAATCTGGCGGAGATCCCCCTTCTTCGGCAGCAGAGACAGTATTGCCCGCCGACACGAAAGGGGCATCTCACCGGTCTCCAGGGCTTCGGCTAGGACCTCGGTGAAATCAGGTCCCAGCATCTCCCAGAAAAACCGGAAGAACTCCACAGTCAGCCCGTCCAGACCCGGCGTTTTTCCGCGGGACATGAGATTGAGGGCTTCAGAGAGCTCGGCCATGGTCAAAGGTAACTCAAGCAGCTCCCTTCCATCCTCACTGACCGTGGGAAGCCCCTCCCATAAGACCCTGCATTTATCTGGCTGGATTGACTCCGGAGAGAAAAGATCTACATAGAATCTCCGGGTTCTGTCCCGGATGCTCTCCGGGTCAGTCAAAGGAGTACCGTCCTCTGCCAACAAGCAGGTGATATGTCTACGGTTTCCCCTCTTTTTCTCCAGCGCGTAGAAGAGTCGCGACCCGCGATCCATCTCGCGAAGGAAGTGGATGCGGGATCGCACATACGCCCCCCGAGCTCTCCGATCTTCCAAGTCCCGGAGAGCGTACTTCCTCTCCACGTACATACTCTGCAGGTATTGGTCTCCTTCCACAGACAGCCTCTTCTCGAGATCGAGCACCTCCTCCCTGAGGGCCTTGATCTCAGCATCGCGCTGCCTGCTGGCACCTCTGGTATACTCCTGACACACGAGGCGCAGATGAACCTTGCCCACGTCCCACCACTGCTCTAACGTGGCAAAGTCTGACCTGCAACCTCTCCAGGCCATCCAAAAGTCTCGGACCGACGTCTCAAACCCCTTGTCCTCCAACAAAGTATTGTTGAAGTGCCAATATGCGGCTGAAGGTGCTGCAGGTAGCAGCGTCACCGTCACGGACGCACAATTGTGGTCCGAAAACGGCGCCAGCCTAATGGCACTGGACTGGGCTCGCGACAGGCTGTGGCTGGAAATATACAGCCTGTCTATCCGGGACCAGGACATCCGTTCACCCCTAAACACCCTAACATGTGTGAACTCAGTGGATGCCCCAGGATGTTGTTCTCGCCAGACGTCTACCAAGGAGTAGCGGGTGATGACCTCCCGCAAGGCCGACGCAGAACACGGGTGTGGCTCCGGACCATTCCGGTCTTTCCGAGCCTCGAGGGTACAGTTAAAATCACCCCCGAGCACCACGTATTCGTTCGTGTCGACTGTCTCCAGGTATTCAGACATTCTGACGAAGAACTGCCTTCTCAGGGGTCCGGTGGCAGGAGCATACACGTTCAGGAAATTAAACGTGTAGTCCTCGTGTCGGACCCTGATATGCAACAGGCGACCTGGAACAACCGTTTTGGCAAGCAGCAGCTCAGGTTGAAAGGATTCAGAGAACAGGGTCACCACCCCACAAGATGTCGAAGTGAGGTGGCTGAAAAAGACCTTGCCTCGCCACTCCAGATGCCAGCTGGCTTCAGCCTCTGGAGTGGTATGGGTTTCCTGCAGGAAACTCACAGAATACTTTCCCTTCTGTAAAAAGGAGAGTACCTGGAACCTGCGCAACCCGTCCTTACAGCTGTTTACGTTAAGCGTACCGATGCTCAAAGCCATTGGTAGTCAAAGAGTTTTTCCGTCCCACAGGCGCTCAGGGTGCTATACCCCGAGAAGCCTTTACGTGCTCTCGCATCAATTTGTAGAACTTTAGGGCACGAACATGTTCATTAGACCCTGAGATTCTGGCCTTGCGGTTGGCCCTGGTGTATACAAAAAGAGAGTGGAGAATGAACGAAGCATCCTTCCACTTCTTGAGGGCCAACTTCACCTTCTTTTTTCCTTGCTTGTGAAGGGTATCTCCTAGGAACTCATCTATCTCCTGGGCAGGGATCACGGGGCTCAAGGAGCCCACCGACTCTGCGGTGCCAGAGGATGCCTCACTGAGCCCCAACTCCCCAAGCTCCTCTTGGCTGAAAAACTCAAGACCCCCGCCCCTCTCTGTGGGAGCCTTTCTCAGCCCTAGAGTGGGTCCCCTCTTTGGTGTTTCCACGAGGGGGTCCACTATATCCTCCACATCCAACCCCTGGGTAGAATCTTCAGGGGTATCTGGAGGCGGTATGATGGAGGCAGCGGTCTCCCGAGTGTCCTCGGGGGCCACAGAGGCACCCAGTGCCCTCCTAATCTCCTCTATCGCCGTGTGGATAAATGGGATGCCACAGGTGTTCTCACCAACCGCGGGAGGGCACTCGCCAACCGCGGGAGGGCACTCGCCAACCGCGGGAGGGCACTCGCCAACCGCGGGAGGGCACTCGCCAACCGCGGGAGGGCACTCCTCAGCATGCACCCCAAGGAGAGAGTCCAGCTTGGCAGTCATCTCTGACAAAGACCAAAACTCTCTGCGAAGAGGGCTCACGTCAGACACCCTCCAAGTGTATCCTGAATTGCTCGCTAAAGCCTCCTCTCCTACACCTGCCTTCCCCGCTCCATCCTCTAAATCCTCAACCATGGGGGTCAGCCCTAGCCAATCCCCTCCTTCCGGTGACATAAAACCTGACTCGGCCTCAGGCGCTTCACCCAAAGGTGGTACAGCCGGAGGGAGATTCTGGTCGACCCCCGAGTCTCCGAAGACAGCTACTTTCGGTGTGATAGGTTCACCGAAGCACAAGTCCCCGGGGGATGTTCTCCAACTGGGAGGAGTGTTGGAAGGTTTCCCAACGTCCATTTCTAGGGGCAAAGCCTCATGTTGTTGAGCACTTTGACCTTCCACCCCAGGGACGCCGGGTACCTCCTCTTCCCCTTGTATTCCCTCCAGATCTTCGAGGGGGGGGGGCTGCATATTTATGGATTCCGGCTCACACTGGCTAATCCTAACCAGTGGGCCGGACAGGGCCACCCTGTGCGGAATTGCTGTTACATTCCGCTTCGGAGACTTCTGAGGGTGAACGTAATACGGTTCACCCTCCTCGCCCTCCTCAATCACCCTCTTGTTTTTGTTTTTAAAAGGCTTCTTCCTGGGGGGTGCTTCCCCAGAAGAGGGTGCCACTGTCTCTCCAGCCGGAGCTTCCTCCTGCTCCCCCGCACCCTGTACGGTGCTTACATTGGGGGTAAGGTGTTCTTGGGGGGGGACAGTGACAACAGAGGGTGACTGTTCTGGGGTGACTCTTTTCTTCTCCCTCTTTTTTGGGGGGAGAGGTTCAGATGTCACTGTTTGAGATGGAGCAGTGACATCTTCTGTGGTCCCAGGGGGGACCTGGGCTCTCAAGGGCTTTTCCTTCTCCCTCTGTTCTTTGGGGAGAGGTACAGACGTCACTGTTCCAGATGGGACAGCGACATCTCTTGTGGTCCCAGGACGGACCTGGGCCCCTGAGGGCCCCGCTGTGGTGGGCACAGCGGTACGGGGTGTCTTGGCAGAGGGAGGGGTGGGTGTAGGAGTTGGGATAGGTACTCTGTTCCCTTTGAGGCAACTCCTGCGAGTATGCCCCAGCTCCTTGCACAAATAGCACCTTACCCCCTCCGTGCCATAGTACACGGTGTATGTTATGCCCTCGTAGCGCACCCCAAAAGAACCCTCCACAGATTCAGTGCTCCCCGGCAGCAGCAGTTGTACCTGCCGCCTAAATGAGAGCACATGCCTCAGCGCCCTATCTCTACAGCCCAAAGATAATTTTATTATGGGGGACTTAATGTCTCCCAGGGCTTGCAGGTATGGCTTCATGAGGCTATCTGGGATGAAGGGGGGCACATTTGACAGAATGACCTTTGTGCCTAACCCCTCCATTGGCTCTATAGGGATGTATTTCCCCCCTACACTGATGCCTTTCTGCACCAGGGTGTGAGTGGCAGCCAGCGTACGGAGGAAGAAAATGCCCCTCCCATACATTTTGCTGGCCGCCACCACAGCAGAGGGACCCACCACATCAGCCACAGCCCTCACATATATCTCCATGTTTAGGCCAGGAGACATTGGGCACCTCACCCCAAGCTTCCTGCTCAGACAGGGCGTGGCCCCAACATTGTTGTTGCTGGGGCCATCGCCTGCAACTGCCACATGCGCCCATGTTGGAACTGGGACTGCAGGGGTTACGCTGCTAACAGGTGCTGGGGGAGGCATGGCCAGGGCACTGGAAGGACCAGGCCTAGGGCTGTGACTAAGAGTGTTGCTCCTAGGGGCCACAGTTTTTGGTGTTTTATATCCGGGCGTCGCCCCCGTTGCCGCACTTGTCCTATTCCCCTTTCCAGGCATGATAACAAATAAGCCTCTAAGTCAGGGGAGGGTATTGCTTAGGGAGAGAGGTACAGAGAGGAAAACTTTCTCTTTAAGAAGAGATCTCTCTGCAAGGGGAAAAAACCAGCAGCTTTTAAAAACCTGCTGCAGTTTTAAATCTTTTCCCCTTATTGGTTACTCTCTCTCTGTTGTAATAAGCAATCACCACAATTTTACAAGTCTTTATAGAAAAGACACAAAGCTCTCAATTGCAAGTGAGAAAGGAATCAGGCTTAAGAAAACAAAAGAGTGAAATTGGAAGTTTAAACAACCAGTAAAAACCTCCAGTAGTGAGGGAGGAGAGAGGGGGTAAGACTGCAGTTTTCCAGCCAGCTAAACTGCAGCTATGCTGGGTTAAACACTGCAGCCCCTGGGTGAAAACCAAAAACGGTTTTTAATCCTGAAAAAGCACCCAAAACCCTCTATAAAACTCCCAGTATACTCACAGTATACTCCCCCACAGATCCACAACAAAATATAACAAAAAAAGAAAGAATAAAGCCGATTCCTTACCAAATGCCTGGGAGCTCTGCACATACGCTTCTGAATGGAAGGAGAAGCAGGATCCAGCCAGGAAAAAACACTCACAGCCAAACTGCAAGCAGCCAAGTTCCCCTGAGTGGACCTATTTTGATCTGGTTTGAAACTGATTGGCCGGCGAAGCCGGCCAATTCAGTTAAACAACAATTCTACTTGTTACCAAGTAGAACAAAGAAAAAACCAGTCAAACAAAAAAGTAAATGAATCCAACAAGTACACTGCTAAAGTGCACTTAAAACAGAAGGGTTAATTCTGAAGAACCCTTGATGGGGGGTACTGAGCAAAGCACCCCGCCTAACGCCCACTGGGAGGCAAACTCTGAAACCGTCCCAGTGGACTCGGCGTACGAGTACTCTGCCCGAATACGGGAGTGCACCAGCGCCCGGAACATGGCCACGATGTTTGTTGGGACCCTCCCCTCCAAACACTGCTTCCTGGTTTTACAAATGGCTACCTTAGCCAATGCCAGGAGCAGGTTGACCAGGAGATCCCTAGGCTTATCGTTCCGGGACACTGGGCACCCAAAAATAAAAAGTTGAGGGGAAAAACCCAGCCAGAACTGCAGGAGAAGGCTCCTCAAGAAGGACATGAGGGGCTGCAGTCTAGCGCAACTCGAATAAATGTGATATACGGACTCCCGCTCGCCACAGAAGGGACAGGCGGCGGGGGAGTCCGTGAAGTGTGCCAAATACTCTCCTGTGCTCAGTGCACCGTGGAGGACCCTCCAACCCAAATCCCCGGCGGGACCGGGAACCAAAGATGAATAGAGTTCCCTCCACCGGGGTCTCTCGCCCTCGTTCGCAGGGAATACCCGCCTCCAGATGGTGTCTGGGCGGGTGACAAGGGCGAGGTAATGCACTATATGGAGCACAAGAGAATACAGGACTTTCCTCGGCATGCCGCGGAAACACGCCGGGGACATATCCCCCAACTTGCTGAGGTTGGGGGAAAGAAGAGCCAGAGGGGGTTGCCGTGGCTTCGGTTCCACGCAAAAATCCGGAGAGCTGAAGTTGATAGGCTGACAAGGCTCTCCGGTCTGCAATAACCCCTCAATGAAGGTGCGTGAGTCGGGGTGGATGGCATCCGTAATCTCCTGGATCAAGCGACGAGGGACGCGGGCAGTACGCAGACCCATACGGGTCGCGAGCACCTCTGCTCTTACCCAGTATCGCCGCCCATAGTCCAGGAGATCCCCGACTCTGGTCACCTGCGCCAGGATTAGCCGGCGGCAAATAGAGGGTGAATCCAACATCCGAGCCCCCACTGCCGGATTATACAGCAGGGGCTCGGCGAGGAAACCAACCCCCACCGCCTGTTCCTTCCTGGTCGCGGAGACCAGTTTCCAGGCCTTAAGTAAGTCCCGATAGTATGCCGGCAGCACCGAGAGGTCTCTACCTAAACCCTCGGGCCTGATGATAAACAGTTGCCGATCATACCTCATATTGCGCAGCTGGCGAAAGAAACTGGTTGCCAGCTGGCACCACTGCGGAGACGGATCTGCGAATAGGTATCTCTGCAGGTATTGGAGGCGGAAAGTGTGTAACTGGGAGCGAACACACACCACTCCCTGTCCACCCTCCTCCAAAGGGAGACACGCAACTCCCGCAGAGACCCAATGCTTCCCTATCCAAAGAAAATCCATCAACTTCCTCTGGATCTTGTTGATAAATTCGGGGGTCGGACCCATGGCTATCAGCCGGTGCCAAAGCTGACTGGCCACCAGCTGATTAATCACCAGGGTTCTTCCCCTGAGGGAAAGCATTCTCGACAGATACACCCATGACCCCAGACGAGCAACGACCCGTTCTTCAAGATCACTGAAGTTTTCCGGGGCCGGGACCTCCGCAGCAGACAGGTAGACTCCCAGATACTTGAGAGTATCGCCCTCCCACGAGACATTCCGAAACGCGGGGGGCAAGGAGTCCACCTGTAAGGGACCCACCAGAATGCCAGAGCACTTGGACCAGTTGATCCGAGCAGAAGAGGCCGCGGTATAGACCTCTTGGCACGCTTGTGCCCGCTCTAGATCATCTAGGTCCTGGGCCACGAGGAGCACGTCATCGGCATAAGCCGACAGGACTACCCGCATGTCAGGTTCCCGCAGCACCAGCCCGGTGAGCCTCCTCCTCAGTAGGCAGAGGAAGGGCTCAATGGCCAGCGCGTACAGTTGCCCAGACAGGGGGCACCCTTGACGTACTCCCCGACCAAACACAAAAGGTGCCGTCAGGGACCAGTTGATCTTCACCAGACACTCTGCAGAGGCGTACAGCATCTGGAGAAAGCCCACAAATTGTGGGCCGAAGCCAAACGCCTGCAGGGTCTGCATAAGGTAACGGTGATCCACTCTGTCAAACGCCTTCTCTTGATCTAGGGACAGGAAGGCGAGTGATAGACCAGTCCTTTGTGCGTAATGCATCAGGTCCCGGACCAGAAAGATGTTGTCATGAATACTCCGGCCCGGGACAGTATAGGACTGGTCGGGATGAATCACCTCTGCCAGCACGGACTTGAGCCTCAGCGAAAGCGCTTTGGCTACGATCTTATAGTCCGTGCTGAGCAGTGATACCGGTCGCCAGTTGGAAATCTGGCGGAGATCCCCCTTCTTCGGCAGCAGAGACAGTATTGCCCGCCGACACGAAAGGGGCATCTCACCGGTCTCCAGGGCTTCGGCTAGGACCTCGGTGAAATCAGGTCCCAGCATCTCCCAGAAAAACCTGAAGAACTCCACAGTCAGCCCGTCCAGACCCGGCGTTTTTCCGCGGGACATGAGATTGAGGGCTTCAGAGAGCTCGGCCATGGTCAAAGGTAACTCAAGCAGCTCCCTTCCATCCTCACTGACCGTGGGAAGCCCCTCCCATAAGACCCTGCATTTATCTGGCTGGATTGACTCCGGAGAGAAAAGATCTACATAGAATCTCCGGGTTCTGTCCCGGATGCTCTCCGGGTCAGTCAAAGGAGTACCGTCCTCTGCCAACAAGCAGGTGATATGTCTACGGTTTCCCCTCTTTTTCTCCAGCGCGTAGAAGAGTCGCGACCCGCGATCCATCTCGCGAAGGAAGTGGATGCGGGATCGCACATACGCCCCCCGAGCTCTCCGATCTTCCAAGTCCCGGAGAGCGTACTTCCTCTCCACGTACATACTCTGCAGGTATTGGTCTCCTTCCACAGACAGCCTCTTCTCGAGATCGAGCACCTCCTCCCTGAGGGCCTTGATCTCAGCATCGCGCTGCCTGCTGGCACCTCTGGTATACTCCTGACACACGAGGCGCAGATGAACCTTGCCCACGTCCCACCACTGCTCTAACGTGGCAAAGTCTGACTTGCAACCTCTCCAGGCCATCCAAAAGTCTCGGACCGACGTCTCAAACCCCTTGTCCTCCAACAAAGTATTGTTGAAGTGCCAATATGCGGCTGAAGGTGCTGCAGGTAGCAGCGTCACCGTCACGGACGCACAATTGTGGTCCGAAAACGGCGCCAGCCTAATGGCACTGGACTGGGCTCGCGACAGGCTGTGGCTGGAAATATACAGCCTGTCTATCCGGGACCAGGACATCCGTTCACCCCTAAACACCCTAACATGTGTGAACTCAGTGGATGCCCCAGGATGTTGTTCTCGCCAGACGTCTACCAAGGAGTAGCGGGTGATGACCTCCCGCAAGGCCGACGCAGAACACGGGTGTGGCTCCGGACCATTCCGGTCTTTCCGAGCCTCGAGGGTACAGTTAAAATCACCCCCGAGCACCACGTATTCGTTCGTGTCGACTGTCTCCAGGTATTCAGACATTCTGACGAAGAACTGCCTTCTCAGGGGTCCGGTGGCAGGAGCATACACGTTCAGGAAATTAAACGTGTAGTCCTCGTGTCGGACCCTGATATGCAACAGGCGACCTGGAACAACCGTTTTGGCAAGCAGCAGCTCAGGTTGAAAGGATTCAGAGAACAGGGTCACCACCCCACAAGATGTCGAAGTGAGGTGGCTGAAAAAGACCTTGCCTCGCCACTCCAGATGCCAGCTGGCTTCAGCCTCTGGAGTGGTATGGGTTTCCTGCAGGAAACTCACAGAATACTTTCCCTTCTGTAAAAAGGAGAGTACCTGGAACCTGCGCAACCCGTCCTTACAGCTGTTTACGTTAAGCGTACCGATGCTCAAAGCCATTGGTAGTCAAAGAGTTTTTCCGTCCCACAGGCGCTCAGGGTGCTATACCCCGAGAAGCCTTTACGTGCTCTCGCATCAATTTGTAGAACTTTAGGGCACGAACATGTTCATTAGACCCTGAGATTCTGGCCTTGCGGTTGGCCCTGGTGTATACAAAAAGAGAGTGGAGAATGAACGAAGCATCCTTCCACTTCTTGAGGGCCAACTTCACCTTCTTTTTTCCTTGCTTGTGAAGGGTATCTCCTAGGAACTCATCTATCTCCTGGGCAGGGATCACGGGGCTCAAGGAGCCCACCGACTCTGCGGTGCCAGAGGATGCCTCACTGAGCCCCAACTCCCCAAGCTCCTCTTGGCTGAAAAACTCAAGACCCCCGCCCCTCTCTGTGGGAGCCTTTCTCAGCCCTAGAGTGGGTCCCCTCTTTGGTGTTTCCACGAGGGGGTCCACTATATCCTCCACATCCAACCCCTGGGTAGAATCTTCAGGGGTATCTGGAGGCGGTATGATGGAGGCAGCGGTCTCCCGAGTGTCCTCGGGGGCCACAGAGGCACCCAGTGCCCTCCTAATCTCCTCTATCGCCGTGTGGATAAATGGGATGCCACAGGTGTTCTCACCAACCGCGGGAGGGCACTCGCCAACCGCGGGAGGGCACTCGCCAACCGCGGGAGGGCACTCGCCAACCGCTGGAGGGCACTCGCCAACCGCTGGAGGGCACTCCTCAGCATGCACCCCAAGGAGAGAGTCCAGCTTGGCAGTCATCTCTGACAAAGACCAAAACTCTCTGCGAAGAGGGCTCACGTCAGACACCCTCCAAGTGTATCCTGAATTGCTCGCTAAAGCCTCCTCTCCTACACCTGCCTTCCCCGCTCCATCCTCTAAATCCTCAACCATGGGGGTCAGCCCTAGCCAATCCCCTCCTTCCGGTGACATAAAACCTGACTCGGCCTCAGGCGCTTCACCCAAAGGTGGTACAGCCGGAGGGAGATTCTGGTCGACCCCCGAGTCTCCGAAGACAGCTACTTTCGGTGTGATAGGTTCACCGAAGCACAAGTCCCCGGGGGATGTTCTCCAACTGGGAGGAGTGTTGGAAGGTTTCCCAACGTCCATTTCTAGGGGCAAAGCCTCATGTTGTTGAGCACTTTGACCTTCCACCCCAGGGACGCCGGGTACCTCCTCTTCCCCTTGTATTCCCTCCAGATCTTCGAGGGGGGGGGGCTGCATATTTATGGATTCCGGCTCACACTGGCTAATCCTAACCAGTGGGCCGGACAGGGCCACCCTGTGCGGAATTGCTGTTACATTCCGCTTCGGAGACTTCTGAGGGTGAACGTAATACGGTTCACCCTCCTCGCCCTCCTCAATCACCCTCTTGTTTTTGTTTTTAAAAGGCTTCTTCCTGGGGGGTGCTTCCCCAGAAGAGGGTGCCACTGTCTCTCCAGCCGGAGCTTCCTCCTGCTCCCCCGCACCCTGTACGGTGCTTACATTGGGGGTAAGGTGTTCTTGGGGGGGGACAGTGACAACAGAGGGTGACTGTTCTGGGGTGACTCTTTTCTTCTCCCTCTTTTTTGGGGGGAGAGGTTCAGATGTCACTGTTTGAGATGGAGCAGTGACATCTTCTGTGGTCCCAGGGGGGACCTGGGCTCTCAAGGGCTTTTCCTTCTCCCTCTGTTCTTTGGGGAGAGGTACAGACGTCACTGTTCCAGATGGGACAGCGACATCTCTTGTGGTCCCAGGACGGACCTGGGCCCCTGAGGGCCCCGCTGTGGTGGGCACAGCGGTACGGGGTGTCTTGGCAGAGGGAGGGGTGGGTGTAGGAGTTGGGATAGGTACTCTGTTCCCTTTGAGGCAACTCCTGCGAGTATGCCCCAGCTCCTTGCACAAATAGCACCTTACCCCCTCCGTGCCATAGTACACGGTGTATGTTATGCCCTCGTAGCGCACCCCAAAAGAACCCTCCACAGATTCAGTGCTCCCCGGCAGCAGCAGTTGTACCTGCCGCCTAAATGAGAGCACATGCCTCAGCGCCCTATCTCTACAGCCCAAAGATAATTTTATTATGGGGGACTTAATGTCTCCCAGGGCTTGCAGGTATGGCTTCATGAGGCTATCTGGGATGAAGGGGGGCACATTTGACAGAATGACCTTTGTGCCTAACCCCTCCATTGGCTCTATAGGGATGTATTTCCCCCCTACACTGATGCCTTTCTGCACCAGGGTGTGAGTGGCAGCCAGCGTACGGAGGAAGAAAATGCCCCTCCCATACATTTTGCTGGCCGCCACCACAGCAGAGGGACCCACCACATCAGCCACAGCCCTCACATATATCTCCATGTTTAGGCCAGGAGACATTGGGCACCTCACCCCAAGCTTCCTGCTCAGACAGGGCGTGGCCCCAACATTGTTGTTGCTGGGGCCATCGCCTGCAACTGCCACATGCGCCCATGTTGGAACTGGGACTGCAGGGGTTACGCTGCTAACAGGTGCTGGGGGAGGCATGGCCAGGGCACTGGAAGGACCAGGCCTAGGGCTGTGACTAAGAGTGTTGCTCCTAGGGGCCACAGTTTTTGGTGTTTTATATCCGGGCGTCGCCCCCGTTGCCGCACTTGTCCTATTCCCCTTTCCAGGCATGATAACAAATAAGCCTCTAAGTCAGGGGAGGGTATTGCTTAGGGAGAGAGGTACAGAGAGGAAAACTTTCTCTTTAAGAAGAGATCTCTCTGCAAGGGGAAAAAACCAGCAGCTTTTAAAAACCTGCTGCAGTTTTAAATCTTTTCCCCTTATTGGTTACTCTCTCTCTGTTGTAATAAGCAATCACCACAATTTTACAAGTCTTTATAGAAAAGACACAAAGCTCTCAATTGCAAGTGAGAAAGGAATCAGGCTTAAGAAAACAAAAGAGTGAAATTGGAAGTTTAAACAACCAGTAAAAACCTCCAGTAGTGAGGGAGGAGAGAGGGGGTAAGACTGCAGTTTTCCAGCCAGCTAAACTGCAGCTATGCTGGGTTAAACACTGCAGCCCCTGGGTGAAAACCAAAAACGGTTTTTAATCCTGAAAAAGCACCCAAAACCCTCTATAAAACTCCCAGTATACTCACAGTATACTCCCCCACAGATCCACAACAAAATATAACAAAAAAAGAAAGAATAAAGCCGATTCCTTACCAAATGCCTGGGAGCTCTGCACATACGCTTCTGAATGGAAGGAGAAGCAGGATCCAGCCAGGAAAAAACACTCACAGCCAAACTGCAAGCAGCCAAGTTCCCCTGAGTGGACCTATTTTGATCTGGTTTGAAACTGATTGGCCGGCGAAGCCGGCCAATTCAGTTAAACAACAATTCTACTTGTTACCAAGTAGAACAAAGAAAAAACCAGTCAAACAAAAAAGTAAATGAATCCAACAAGTACACTGCTAAAGTGCACTTAAAACAGAAGGGTTAATTCTGAAGAACCCTTGATGGGGGGTACTGAGCAAAGCACCCCGCCTAACGCCCACTGGGAGGCAAACTCTGAAACCGTCCCAGTGGACTCGGCGTACGAGTACTCTGCCCGAATACGGGAGTGCACCAGCGCCCGGAACATGGCCACGATGTTTGTTGGGACCCTCCCCTCCAAACACTGCTTCCTGGTTTTACAAATGGCTACCTTAGCCAATGCCAGGAGCAGGTTGACCAGGAGATCCCTAGGCTTATCGTTCCGGGACACTGGGCACCCAAAAATAAAAAGTTGAGGGGAAAAACCCAGCCAGAACTGCAGGAGAAGGCTCCTCAAGAAGGACATGAGGGGCTGCAGTCTAGCGCAACTCGAATAAATGTGATATACGGACTCCCGCTCGCCACAGAAGGGACAGGCGGCGGGGGAGTCCGTGAAGTGTGCCAAATACTCTCCTGTGCTCAGTGCACCGTGGAGGACCCTCCAACCCAAATCCCCGGCGGGACCGGGAACCAAAGATGAATAGAGTTCCCTCCACCGGGGTCTCTCGCCCTCGTTCGCAGGGAATACCCGCCTCCAGATGGTGTCTGGGCGGGTGACAAGGGCGAGGTAATGCACTATATGGAGCACAAGAGAATACAGGACTTTCCTCGGCATGCCGCGGAAACACGCCGGGGACATATCCCCCAACTTGCTGAGGTTGGGGGAAAGAAGAGCCAGAGGGGGTTGCCGTGGCTTCGGTTCCACGCAAAAATCCGGAGAGCTGAAGTTGATAGGCTGACAAGGCTCTCCGGTCTGCAATAACCCCTCAATGAAGGTGCGTGAGTCGGGGTGGATGGCATCCGTAATCTCCTGGATCAAGCGACGAGGGACGCGGGCAGTACGCAGACCCATACGGGTCGCGAGCACCTCTGCTCTTACCCAGTATCGCCGCCCATAGTCCAGGAGATCCCCGACTCTGGTCACCTGCGCCAGGATTAGCCGGCGGCAAATAGAGGGTGAATCCAACATCCGAGCCCCCACTGCCGGATTATACAGCAGGGGCTCGGCGAGGAAACCAACCCCCACCGCCTGTTCCTTCCTGGTCGCGGAGACCAGTTTCCAGGCCTTAAGTAAGTCCCGATAGTATGCCGGCAGCACCGAGAGGTCTCTACCTAAACCCTCGGGCCTGATGATAAACAGTTGCCGATCATACCTCATATTGCGCAGCTGGCGAAAGAAACTGGTTGCCAGCTGGCACCACTGCGGAGACGGATCTGCGAATAGGTATCTCTGCAGGTATTGGAGGCGGAAAGTGTGTAACTGGGAGCGAACACACACCACTCCCTGTCCACCCTCCTCCAAAGGGAGACACGCAACTCCCGCAGAGACCCAATGCTTCCCTATCCAAAGAAAATCCATCAACTTCCTCTGGATCTTGTTGATAAATTCGGGGGTCGGACCCATGGCTATCAGCCGGTGCCAAAGCTGACTGGCCACCAGCTGATTAATCACCAGGGTTCTTCCCCTGAGGGAAAGCATTCTCGACAGATACACCCATGACCCCAGACGAGCAACGACCCGTTCTTCAAGATCACTGAAGTTTTCCGGGGCCGGGACCTCCGCAGCAGACAGGTAGACTCCCAGATACTTGAGAGTATCGCCCTCCCACGAGACATTCCGAAACGCGGGGGGCAAGGAGTCCACCTGTAAGGGACCCACCAGAATGCCAGAGCACTTGGACCAGTTGATCCGAGCAGAAGAGGCCGCGGTATAGACCTCTTGGCACGCTTGTGCCCGCTCTAGATCATCTAGGTCCTGGGCCACGAGGAGCACGTCATCGGCATAAGCCGACAGGACTACCCGCATGTCAGGTTCCCGCAGCACCAGCCCGGTGAGCCTCCTCCTCAGTAGGCAGAGGAAGGGCTCAATGGCCAGCGCGTACAGTTGCCCAGACAGGGGGCACCCTTGACGTACTCCCCGACCAAACACAAAAGGTGCCGTCAGGGACCAGTTGATCTTCACCAGACACTCTGCAGAGGCGTACAGCATCTGGAGAAAGCCCACAAATTGTGGGCCGAAGCCAAACGCCTGCAGGGTCTGCATAAGGTAACGGTGATCCACTCTGTCAAACGCCTTCTCTTGATCTAGGGACAGGAAGGCGAGTGATAGACCAGTCTTTTGTGCGTAATGCATCAGGTCCCGGACCAGAAAGATGTTGTCATGAATACTCCGGCCCGGGACAGTATAGGACTGGTCGGGGTGAATCACCTCTGCCAGCACGGACTTGAGCCTCAGCGAAAGCGCTTTGGCTACGATCTTATAGTCCGTGCTGAGCAGTGATACCGGTCGCCAGTTGGAAATCTGGCGGAGATCCCCCTTCTTCGGCAGCAGAGACAGTATTGCCCGCCGACACGAAAGGGGCATCTCACCGGTCTCCAGGGCTTCGGCTAGGACCTCGGTGAAATCAGGTCCCAGCATCTCCCAGAAAAACCGGAAGAACTCCACAGTCAGCCCGTCCAGACCCGGCGTTTTTCCGCGGGACATGAGATTGAGGGCTTCAGAGAGCTCGGCCATGGTCAAAGGTAACTCAAGCAGCTCCCTTCCATCCTCACTGACCGTGGGAAGCCCCTCCCATAAGACCCTGCATTTATCTGGCTGGATTGACTCCGGAGAGAAAAGATCTACATAGAATCTCCGGGTTCTGTCCCGGATGCTCTCCGGGTCAGTCAAAGGAGTACC
This sequence comes from Ascaphus truei, assembly GCF_040206685.1. Taxonomy (NCBI): domain Eukaryota; kingdom Metazoa; phylum Chordata; class Amphibia; order Anura; family Ascaphidae; genus Ascaphus; species Ascaphus truei. The sequence continues at coordinate 259,752,381 of NC_134483.1, forward strand.
GTCCTCTGCCAACAAGCAGGTGATATGTCTACGGTTTCCCCTCTTTTTCTCCAGCGCGTAGAAGAGTCGCGACCCGCGATCCATCTCGCGAAGGAAGTGGATGCGGGATCGCACATACGCCCCCCGAGCTCTCCGATCTTCCAAGTCCCGGAGAGCGTACTTCCTCTCCACGTACATACTCTGCAGGTATTGGTCTCCTTCCACAGACAGCCTCTTCTCGAGATCGAGCACCTCCTCCCTGAGGGCCTTGATCTCAGCATCGCGCTGCCTGCTGGCACCTCTGGTATACTCCTGACACACGAGGCGCAGATGAACCTTGCCCACGTCCCACCACTGCTCTAACGTGGCAAAGTCTGACCTGCAACCTCTCCAGGCCATCCAAAAGTCTCGGACCGACGTCTCAAACCCCTTGTCCTCCAACAAAGTATTGTTGAAGTGCCAATATGCGGCTGAAGGTGCTGCAGGTAGCAGCGTCACCGTCACGGACGCACAATTGTGGTCCGAAAACGGCGCCAGCCTAATGGCACTGGACTGGGCTCGCGACAGGCTGTGGCTGGAAATATACAGCCTGTCTATCCGGGACCAGGACATCCGTGCACCCCTAAACACCCTAACATGTGTGAACTCAGTGGATGCCTCAGGATGTTGTTCTCGCCAGACGTCTACCAAGGAGTAGCGGGTGATGACCTCCCGCAAGGCCGACGCAGAACACGGGTGTGGCTCCGGACCATTCCGGTCTTTCCGAGCCTCGAGGGTACAGTTAAAATCACCCCCGAGCACCACGTATTCGTTCGTGTCGACTGTCTCCAGGTATTCAGACATTCTGACGAAGAACTGCCTTCTCAGGGGTCCGGTGGCAGGAGCATACACGTTCAGGAAATTAAACGTGTAGTCCTCGTGTCGGACCCTGATATGCAACAGGCGACCTGGAACAACCGTTTTGGCAAGCAGCAGCTCAGGTTGAAAGGATTCAGAGAACAGGGTCACCACCCCACAAGATGTCGAAGTGAGGTGGCTGAAAAAGACCTTGCCTCGCCACTCCAGATGCCAGCTGGCTTCAGCCTCTGGAGTGGTATGGGTTTCCTGCAGGAAACTCACAGAATACTTTCCCTTCTGTAAAAAGGAGAGTACCTGGAACTTGCGCAACCCGTCCTTACAGCTGTTTACGTTTAGCGTACCGATGCTCAAAGCCATTGGTAGTCAAAGAGTTTTTCCGTCCCACAGGCGCTCAGGGTGCTATACCCCGAGAAGCCTTTACGTGCTCTCGCATCAATTTGTAGAACTTTAGGGCACGAACATGTTCATTAGACCCTGAGATTCTGGCCTTGCGGTTGGCCCTGGTGTATACAAAAAGAGAGTGGAGAATGAACGAAGCATCCTTCCACTTCTTGAGGGCCAACTTCACCTTCTTTTTTCCTTGCTTGTGAAGGGTATCTCCTAGGAACTCATCTATCTCCTGGGCAGGGATAACGGGGCTCAAGGAGCCCACCGACTCTGCGGTGCCAGAGGATGCCTCACTGAGCCCCAACTCCCCAAGCTCCTCTTGGCTGAAAAACTCAAGACCCCCGCCCCTCTCTGTGGGAGCCTTTCTCAGCCCTAGAGTGGGTCCCCTCTTCGGTGTTTCCACGAGGGGGTCCACTATATCCTCCACATCCAACCCCTGGGTAGAATCTTCAGGGGTATCTGGAGGCGGTATGATGGAGGCAGCGGCCTCCCGAGTGTCCTCGGGGGCCACAGAGGCACCCAGTGCCCTCCTAATCTCCTCTATCGCCGTGTGGATAAATGGGATGCCACAGGTGTTCTCACCAACCGCGGGAGGGCACTCGCCAACCGCGGGAGGGCACTCGCCAACCGCGGGAGGGCACTCGCCAACCGCGGGAGGGCACTCGCCAACCGCTGGAGGGCACTCGCCAACCGCTGGAGGGCACTCGCCAACCGCTGGAGGGCACTCCTCAGCATGCACCCCAAGGAGAGAGTCCAGCTTGGCAGTCATCTCTGACAAAGACCAAAACTCTCTGCGAAGAGGGCTCACGTCAGACACCCTCCAAGTGTATCCTGAATTGCTCGCTATAGCCTCCTCTCCTACACCTGCCTTCCCCGCTCCATCCTCTAAATCCTCAACCATGGGGGTCAGCCCTAGCCAATCCCCTCCTTCCGGTGACATAAAACCTGACTCGGCCTCAGGCGCTTCACCCAAAGGTGGTACAGCCGGAGGGAGATTCTGGTCGACCCCCGAGTCTCCGAAGACAGCTACTTTCGGTGTGATAGGTTCACCGAAGCACAAGTCCCCTGGGGATGTTCTCCAACTGGGAGGAGTGTTGGAAGGCTTCCCAACGTCCATTTCTAGGGGCAAAGCCTCATGTTGTTGAGCACTTTGACCTTCCACCCCAGGGACGCCGGGTACCTCCTCTTCCCCTTGTATTCCCTCCAGATCTTCGAGGGGGGGGGGGCTGCATATTTATGGATTCCGGCTCACACTGGCTAATCCTAACCAGTGGGCCGGACAGGGCCACCCTGTGCGGAATTGCTGTTACATTCCGCTTCGGAGACTTCTGAGGGTGAACGTAATACGGTTCACCCTCCTCGCCCTCCTCAATCACCCTCTTGTTTTTGTTTTTAAAAGGCTTCTTCCTGGGGGGTGCCTCCCCAGAAGAGGGTGCCACTGTCTCTCCAGCCGGAGCTTCCTCCTGCTCCCCCGCACCCTGTACGGTGCTTACATTGGGGGTAAGGTGTTCTTGGGGTGGGACAGTGACAACAGAGGGTGACTGTTCTGGGGTGACTCTTTTCTTCTCCCTCTTTTTTGGGGGGAGAGGTTCAGATGTCACTGTTTGAGATGGAGCAGTGACATCTTCTGTGGTCCCAGGGGGGACCTGGGCTCTCAAGGGCTTTTCCTTCTCCCTCTGTTCTTTGGGGAGAGGTACAGACGTCACTGTTCCAGATGGGACAGCGACATCTCTTGTGGTCCCAGGACGGACCTGGGCCCCTGAGGGCCCCGCTGTGGTGGGCACAGCGGTACGGGGTGTCTTGGCAGAGGGAGGGGTGGGTGTAGGAGTTGGGATAGGTACTCTGTTCCCTTTGAGGCAACTCCTGCGAGTATGCCCCAGCTCCTTGCACAAATAGCACCTTACCCCCTCCGTGCCATAGTACACGGTGTATGTTATGCCCTCGTAGCGCACCCCAAAAGAACCCTCCACAGATTCAGTGCTCCCCGGCAGCAGCAGTTGTACCTGCCGCCTAAATGAGAGCACATGCCTCAGCGCCCTATCTCTACAGCCCAAAGATAATTTTATTATGGGGGACTTAATGTCTCCCAGGGCTTGCAGGTATGGCTTCATGAGGCTATCTGGGATGAAGGGGGGCACATTTGACAGAATGACCTTTGTGCCTAACCCCTCCATTGGCTCTATAGGGATGTATTTCCCCCCTACACTGATGCCTTTCTGCACCAGGGTGTGAGTGGCAGCCAGCGTACGGAGGAAGAAAATGCCCCTCCCATACATTTTGCTGGCCGCCACCACAGCAGAGGGACCCACCACATCAGCCACAGCCCTCACATATATCTCCATGTTTAGGCCAGGAGACATTGGGCACCTCACCCCAAGCTTCCTGCTCAGACAGGGCGTGGCCCCAGCATTGTTGTTGCTGGGGCCTTCGCCTGCAACTGCCACATGCGCCCATGTTGGAACTGGGACTGCAGGGGTTACGCTGCTAACAGGTGCTGGGGGAGGCGTGGCCAGGGCACTGGAAGGACCAGGCCTAGGGCTGTGACTAAGAGTGTTGCTCCTAGGGGCCACAGTTTTTGGTGTTTTATATCCGGGCGTCGCCCCCGTTGCCGCACTTGTCCTATTCCCCTTTCCAGGCATGATAACAAATAAGCCTCTAAGTCAGGGGAGGGTATTGCTTAGGGAGAGAGGTACAGAGAGGAAACTGTCTCTTTAAGAAGAGATCTCTCTGCAAGGGGAAAAAAAACAGCAGCTTTTAAAAACCTGCTGCAGTTTTAAATCTTTTCCCCTTATTGGTTACTCTCTCTCTGTTGTAATAAGCAATCACCACAATTTTACAAGTCTTTATAGAAAAGACACAGAGCTCTCAATTGCAAGTGAGAAAGGAATCAGGCTTAAGAAAACAAAAGAGTGAAATTGGAAGTTTAAACAACCAGTAAAAACCTCCAGTAGTGAGGGAGGAGAGAGGGGGTAAGACTGCAGTTTTCCAGCCAGCTAAACTGCAGCTATGCTGGGTTAAAACACTGCAGCCCCTGGGTGAAAACCAAAAACGGTTTTTAATCCTAAAAATGCACCCAAAACCCTCTATAAAACTCCCAGTATACTCACAGTATACTCCCCCACAGATCCACAACAAAATATAACAAATAAAGAAAGAATAAAGCCGATTCCTTACCAAATGCCTGGGAGCTCTGCACATACGCTTCTGAATGGAAGGAGAAGCAGGATCCAGCCAGGAAAAAACACTCACAGCCAAACTGCAAGCAGGCAAGTTCCCCTGAGTGGACCTATTTTGATCTGGTTTGAAACTGATTGGCCGGCGAAGCCGGCCAATTCAGTTAAACAACAATTCTACTTGTTACCAAGTAGAACAAAGAAAAAACCAGTCAAACAAAAAAGTAAATGAATCCAACAAGTACACTGCTAAAGTGCACTTAAAACAGAAGGGTTAATTCTGAAGAACCCTTGATGGGGGGTACCGAGCAAAGCACCCCGCCTAACGCCCACTGGGAGGCAAACTCTGAAACCGTCCCAGTGGACTCGGCGTACGAGTACTCTGCCCGAATACGGGAGTGCACCAGCGCCCGGAACATGGCCACGATGTTTGTTGGGACCCTCCCCTCCAAACACTGCTTCCTGGTTTTACAAATGGCTACCTTAGCCAATGCCAGGAGCAGGTTGACCAGGAGATCCCTAGGCTTATCGTTCCGGGACACTGGGCACCCAAAAATAAAAAGTTGAGGGGAAAAACCCAGCCAGAACTGCAGGAGAAGGCTCCTCAAGAAGGACATGAGGGGCTGCAGTCTAGCGCAACTCGAATAAATGTGATATACGGACTCCCGCTCGCCACAGAAGGGACAGGCGGCGGGGGAGTCCGTGAAGTGTGCCAAATACTCTCCTGTGCTCAGTGCACCGTGGAGGACCCTCCAACCCAAATCCCCGGCGGGACCGGGAACCAAAGATGAATAGAGTTCCCTCCACCGGGGTCTCTCGCCCTCGTTCGCAGGGAATACCCACCTCCAGATGGTGTCTGGGCGGGTGACAAAGGCGAGGTAATGCACTATATGGAGCACAAGAGAATACAGGACTTTCCTCGGCATGCCGCGGAAACACGCCGGGGATATATCCCCCAACTTGCTGAGGTTGGGGGAAAGAAGAGCCCGAGGGGGCTGCCGCGGCTTCGGTTCCACGCAAAAATCCGGAGAGCTGAAGTTGATAGGCTGACAAGGCTCTCCGGTCTTCAATAACCCCTCAATGAAGGTGCGTGAGTCGGGGTGGATGGCATCCGTAATCTCCTGGATCAAGCGACGAGGGACGCGGGCAGTACGCAGACCCATACGGGGCGCGAGCACCTCTGCTCTTACCCAGTATCGCCGCCCATAGTCCAGGAGATCCCCGACTCTGGTCACCTGCGCCAGGATTAGCCGGCGGCAAATAGAGGGTGAATCCAACATCCGAGCCCCCACTGCCGGATTATACAGCAGGGGCTCGGCGAGGAAATCAACCCCCACCGCCTGTCCCTTCCTGGTCGCGGAGACCAGTTTCCAGGCCTTAAGTAAGTCCCGATAGTATGCCGGCAGCACCGAGAGGTCTCTACCTAAACCCTCGGGCCTGATGATAAACAGTTGCCGATCATACCTCATATTGCGCAGCTGGCGAAAGAAACTGGTTGCCAGCTGGCACCACTGCGGAGACGGATCTGCGAATAGGTATCTCTGCAGGTATTGGAGGCGGAAAGTGTGTAACTGGGAGCGAACACACACCACTCCCTGTCCACCCTCCTCCAAAGGGAGACACGCAACTCCCTTTGAGACCCAATGCTTCCCTATCCAAAGAAAATCCATCAACTTCCTCTGGATCTTGTTGATAAATTCGGGGGTCGGACCCATGGCTATCAGCCGGTGCCAAAGCTGACTGGCCACCAGCTGATTAATCACCAGGGTTCTTCCCCTGAGGGAAAGCATTCTCGACAGATACACCCATGACCCCAGACGAGCAACGACCCGTTCTTCAAGATCACTGAAGTTTTCCGGGGCCGGGACCTCCGCAGCAGACAGGTAGACTCCCAGATACTTGAGAGTATCGCCCTCCCACGAGACATTCCGAAACGCGGGGGGCAAGGAGTCCACCTGTAAGGGACCCACCAGAATGCCAGAGCACTTGGACCAGTTGATCCGAGCAGAAGAGGCCGCGGTATAGACCTCTTGGCACGCTTGTGCCCGCTCTAGATCATCTAGGTCCTGGGCCACGAGGAGCACGTCATCGGCATAAGCCGACAGGACTACCCGCATGTCAGGTTCCCGCAGCACCAGCCCGGTGAGCCTCCTCCTCAGTAGGCAGAGGAAGGGCTCAATGGCCAGCGCGTACAGTTGCCCAGACAGGGGGCACCCTTGACGTACTCCCCGACCAAACACAAAAGGTGCCGTCAGGGACCAGTTGATCTTCACCAGACACTCTGCAGAGGCGTACAGCATCTGGAGAAAGCCCACAAATTGTGGGCCGAAGCCAAACGCCTGCAGGGTCTGCATAAGGTAACGGTGATCCACTCTGTCAAACGCCTTCTCTTGATCTAGGGACAGGAAGGCGAGTGATAGACCAGTCCTTTGTGCGTAATGCATCAGGTCCCGGACCAGAAAGATGTTGTCATGGATACTCCGGCCCGGGACAGTATAGGACTGGTCGGGATGAATCACCTCTGCCAGCACGGACTTGAGCCTCAGCGAAAGCGCTTTGGCTACGATCTTATAGTCCGTGCTGAGCAGTGATACCGGTCGCCAGTTGGAAATCTGGCGGAGATCCCCCTTCTTCGGCAGCAGAGACAGTATTGCCCGCCGACACGAAAGGGGCATCTCACCGGTCTCCAGGGCTTCGGCTAGGACCTCGGTGAAATCAGGTCCCAGCATCTCCCAGAAAAACCTGAAGAACTCCACAGTCAGCCCGTCCAGACCCGGCGTTTTTCCGCGGGACATGAGATTGAGGGCTTCAGAGAGCTCGGCCATGGTCAAAGGTAACTCAAGCAGCTCCCTTCCATCCTCACTGACCGTGGGAAGCCCCTCCCATAAGACCCTGCATTTATCTGGCTGGATTGACTCCGGAGAGAAAAGATCTACAAAGAATCTCCGGGTTCTGTCCCGGATGCTCTCCGGGTCAGTCAAAGGAGTACCGTCCTCTGCCAACAAGCAGGTGATATGTCTACGGTTTCCCCTCTTTTTCTCCAGCGCGTAGAAGAGTCGTGACCCGCGATCCATCTCGCGAAGGAAGTGGATGCGGGATCGCACATACGCCCCCCGAGCTCTCCGATCTTCCAAGTCCCGGAGAGCGTACTTCCTCTCCACGTACATACTCTGCAGGTATTGGTCTCCTTCCACAGACAGCCTCTTCTCGAGATCGAGCACCTCCTCCCTGAGGGCCTTGATCTCAGCATCGCGCTGCCTGCTGGCACCTCTGGTATACTCCTGACACACGAGGCGCAGATGAACCTTGCCCACGTCCCACCACTGCTCTAACGTGGCAAAGTCTGACCTGCAACCTCTCCAGGCCATCCAAAAGTCTCGGACCGACGTCTCAAACCCCTTGTCCTCCAACAAAGTATTGTTGAAGTGCCAATATGCGGCTGAAGGTGCTGCAGGTAGCAGCGTCACCGTCACGGACGCACAATTGTGGTCCGAAAACGGCGCCAGCCTAATGGCACTGGACTGGGCTCGCGACAGGCTGTGGCTGGAAATATACAGCCTGTCTATCCGGGACCAGGACATCCGTTCACCCCTAAACACCCTAACATGTGTGAACTCAGTGGATGCCTCAGGATGTTGTTCTCGCCAGACGTCTACCAAGGAGTAGCGGGTGATGACCTCCCGCAAGGCCGACGCAGAACACGGGTGTGGCTCCGGACCATTCCGGTCTTTCCGAGCCTCGAGGGTACAGTTAAAATCACCCCCGAGCACCACGTATTCGTTCGTGTCGACTGTCTCCAGGTATTCAGACATTCTGACGAAGAACTGCTTTCTCAGGGGTCCGGTGGCAGGAGCATACACGTTCAGGAAATTAAACGTGTAGTCCTCGTGTCGGACCCTGATATGCAACAGGCGACCTGGAACAACCGTTTTGGCAAGCAGCAGCTCAGGTTGAAAGGATTCAGAGAACAGGGTCACCACCCCACAAGATGTCGAAGTGAGGTGGCTGAAAAAGACCTTGCCTCGCCACTCCAGATGCCAGCTGGCTTCAGCCTCTGGAGTGGTATGGGTTTCCTGCAGGAAACTCACAGAATACTTTCCCTTCTGTAAAAAGGAGAGTACCTGGAACCTGCGCAACCCGTCCTTACAGCTGTTTACGTTAAGCGTACCGATGCTCAAAGCCATTGGTAGTCAAAGAGTTTTTCCGTCCCACAGGCGCTCAGGGTGCTATACCCCGAGAAGCCTTTACGTGCTCTCGCATCAATTTGTAGAACTTTAGGGCACGAACATGTTCATTAGACCCTGAGATTCTGGCCTTGCGGTTGGCCCTGGTGTATACAAAAAGAGAGTGGAGAATGAACGAAGCATCCTTCCACTTCTTGAGGGCCAACTTCACCTTCTTTTTTCCTTGCTTGTGAAGGGTATCTCCTAGGAACTCATCTATCTCCTGGGCAGGGATAACGGGGCTCAAGGAGCCCACCGACTCTGCGGTGCCAGAGGATGCCTCACTGAGCCCCAACTCCCCAAGCTCCTCTTGGCTGAAAAACTCAAGACCCCCGCCCCTCTCTGTGGGAGCCTTTCTCAGCCCTAGAGTGGGTCCCCTCTTTGGTGTTTCCACGAGGGGGTCCACTATATCCTCCACATCCAACCCCTGGGTAGAATCTTCAGGGGTATCTGGAGGAGGTATGATGGAAGCAGCGGTCTCCCGAGTGTCCTCGGGGGCCACAGAGGCACCCAGTGCCCTCCTAATCTCCTCTATCGCCGTGTGGATAAATGGGATGCCACAGGTGTTCTCACCAACCGCGGGAGGGCACTCGCCAACCGCGGGAGGGCACTCGCCAACCGCGGGAGGGCACTCGCCAACCGCGGGAGGGCACTCGCCAACCGCGGGAGGGCACTCGCCAACCGCGGGAGGGCACTCGCCAACCGCGGGAGGGCACTCCTCAGCATGCACCCCAAGGAGAGAGTCCAGCTTGGCAGTCATCTCTGACAAAGACCAAAACTCTCTGCGAAGAGGGCTCACGTCAGACACCCTCCAAGTGTATCCTGAATTGCTCGCTAAAGCCTCCTCTCCTACACCTGCCTTCCCCGCTCCATCCTCTAAATCCTCAACCATGGGGGTCAGCCCTAGCCAATCCCCTCCTTCCGGTGACATAAAACCTGACTCAGCCTCAGGCGCTTCACCCAAAGGTGGTACAGCCGGAGGGAGATTCTGGTCGACCCCCGAGTCTCCGAAGACAGCTACTTTCGGTGTGATAGGTTCACCGAAGCACAAGTCCCCGGGGGATGTTCTCCAACTGGGAGGAGTGTTGGAAGGCTTCCCAACGTCCATTTCTAGGGGCAAAGCCTCATGTTGTTGAGCACTTTGACCTTCCACCCCAGGGACGCCGGGTACCTCCTCTTCCCCTTGTATTCCCTCCAGATCTTCGAGGGGGGGGGGCTGCATATTTATGGATTCCGGCTCACACTGGCTAATCCTAACCAGTGGGCCAGACAGGGCCACCCTGTGCGGAATTGCTGTTACATTCCGCTTCGGAGACTTCTGAGGGTGAACGTAATACGGTTCACCCTCCTCGCCCTCCTCAATCACCCTCTTGTTTTTGTTTTTAAAAGGCTTCTTCCTGGGGGGTGCTTCCCCAGAAGAGGGTGCCACTGTCTCTCCAGCCGGAGCTTCCTCCTGCTCCCCCGCACCCTGTACGGTGCTTACATTGGGGGTAAGGTGTTCTTGGGGGGGGACAGTGACAACAGAGGGTGACTGTTCTGGGGTGACTCTTTTCTTCTCCCTCTTTTTTGGGGGGAGAGGTTCAGATGTCACTGTTTGAGATGGAGCAGTGACATCTTCTGTGGTCCCAGGGGGGACCTGGGCTCTCAAGGGCTTTTCCTTCTCCCTCTGTTCTTTGGGGAGAGGTACAGACGTCACTGTTCCAGATGGGACAGCGACATCTCTTGTGGTCCCAGGACGGACCTGGGCCCCTGAGGGCCCCGCTGTGGTGGGCACAGCGGTACGGGGTGTCTTGGCAGAGGGAGGGGTGGGTGTAGGAGTTGGGATAGGTACTCTGTTCCCTTTGAGGCAACTCCTGCGAGTATGCCCCAGCTCCTTGCACAAATAGCACCTTACCCCCTCCGTGCCATAGTACACGGTGTATGTTATGCCCTCGTAGCGCACCCCAAAAGAACCCTCCACAGATTCAGTGCTCCCCGGCAGCAGCAGTTGTACCTGCCGCCTAAATGAGAGCACATGCCTCAGCGCCCTATCTCTACAGCCCAAAGATAATTTTATTATGGGGGACTTAATGTCTCCCAGGGCTTGCAGGTATGGCTTCATGAGGCTATCTGGGATGAAGGGGGGCACATTTGACAGAATGACCTTTGTGCCTAACCCCTCCATTGGCTCTATAGGGATGTATTTCCCCCCTACACTGATGCCTTTCTGCACCAGGGTGTGAGTGGCAGCCAGCGTACGGAGGAAGAAAATGCCCCTCCCATACATTTTGCTGGCCGCCACCACAGCAGAGGGACCCACCACATCAGCCACAGCCCTCACATATATCTCCATGTTTAGGCCAGGAGACATTGGGCACCTCACCCCAAGCTTCCTGCTCAGACAGGGCGTGGCCCCAACATTGTTGTTGCTGGGGCCATCGCCTGCAACTGCCACATGCGCCCATGTTGGAACTGGGACTGCAGGGGTTACGCTGCTAACAGGTGCTGGGGGAGGCGTGGCCAGGGCACTGGAAGGACCAGGCCTAGGGCTGTGACTAAGAGTGTTGCTCCTAGGGGCCACAGTTTTTGGTGTTTTATATCCGGGCGTCGCCCCCGTTGCCGCACTTGTCCTATTCCCCTTTCCAGGCATGATAACAAATAAGCCTCTAAGTCAGGGGAGGGTATTGCTTAGGGAGAGAGGTACAGAGAGGAAACTGTCTCTTTAAGAAGAGATCTCTCTGCAAGGGGAAAAAAACATCAGCTTTTAAAAACCTGCTGCGGTTTTAAATCTTTTTCCCCTTATTGGTTACTCTCTCTCTGTTGTAATAAGCAATCACCACAATTTTACAAGTCTTTATAGAAAAGACACAGAGCTCTCAATTGCAAGTGAGAAAGGAATCAGGCTTAAGAAAACAAAAGAGTGAAATTGGAAGTTTAAACAACCAGTAAAAAACCTCCAGTAGTGAGGGAAGGAGAGAGGGGGTAAGACTGCAGTTTTCCAGCCAGCTAAACTGCAGCTATGCTGGGTTAAAACACTGCAGCCCCTGGGTGAAAACCAAAAAACGGTTTTTAATCCTGAAAATGCACCCAAAACCCTCTATAAAACTCCCAGTATACTCACAGTATACTCCCCCACAGATCCACAACAAAATATAACAAAAAAAGAAAGAATAAAGCCGATTCCTTACCAAATGCCTGGGAGCTCTGCACATACGCTTCTGAATGGAAGGAGAAGCAGGATCCAGCCAGGAAAAAACACTCACAGCCAAACTGCAAGCAGGCAAGTTCCCCTGAGTGGACCTATTTTGATCTGGTTTGAAACTGATTGGCCGGCGAAGCCGGCCAATTCAGTTAAACAACAATTCTACTTGTTACCAAGTAGAACAAAGAAAAAACCAGTCAAACAAAAAAGTAAATGAATCCAACAAGTACACTGCTAAAGTGCACTTAAAACAGAAGGGTTAATTCTGAAGAACCCTTGATGGGGGGTACCGAGCAAAGCACCCCGCCTAACGCCCACTGGGAGGCAAACTCTGAAACCGTCCCAGTGGACTCGGCGTACGAGTACTCTGCCCGAATACGGGAGTGCACCAGCGCCCGGAACATGGCCACGATGTTTGTTGGGACCCTCCCCTCCAAACACTGCTTCCTGGTTTTACAAATGGCTACCTTAGCCAATGCCAGGAGCAGGTTGACCAGGAGATCCCTAGGCTTATCGTTCCGGGACACTGGGCACCCAAAAATAAAAAGTTGAGGGGAAAAACCCAGCCAGAACTGCAGGAGAAGGCTCCTCAAGAAGGACATGAGGGGCTGCAGTCTAGCGCAACTCGAATAAATGTGATATACGGACTCCCGCTCGCCACAGAAGGGACAGGCGGCGGGGGAGTCCGTGAAGTGTGCCAAATACTCTCCTGTGCTCAGTGCACCGTGGAGGACCCTCCAACCCAAATCCCCGGCGGGACCGGGAACCAAAGATGAATAGAGTTCCCTCCACCGGGGTCTCTCGCCCTCGTTCGCAGGGAATACCCGCCTCCAGATGGTGTCTGGGCGGGTGACAAGGGCGAGGTAATGCACTATATGGAGCACAAGAGAATACAGGACTTTCCTCGGCATGCCGCGGAAACACGCCGGGGACATATCCCCCAACTTGCTGAGGTTGGGGGAAAGAAGAGCCAGAGGGGGTTGCCGTGGCTTCGGTTCCACGCAAAAATCCGGAGAGCTGAAGTTGATAGGCTGACAAGGCTCTCCGGTCTGCAATAACCCCTCAATGAAGGTGCGTGAGTCGGGGTGGATGGCATCCGTAATCTCCTGGATCAAGCGACGAGGGACGCGGGCAGTACGCAGACCCATACGGGGCGCGAGCACCTCTGCTCTTACCCAGTATCGCCGCCCATAGTCCAGGAGATCCCCGACTCTGGTCACCTGCGCCAGGATTAGCCGGCGGCAAATAGAGGGTGAATCCAACATCCGAGCCCCCACTGCCGGATTATACAGCAGGGGCTCGGCGAGGAAATCAACCCCCACCGCCTGTTCCTTCCTGGTCGCGGAGACCAGTTTCCAGGCCTTAAGTAAGTCCCGATAGTATGCCGGCAGCACCGAGAGGTCTCTACCTAAACCCTCGGGCCTGATGATAAACAGTTGCCGATCATACCTCATATTGCGCAGCTGGCGAAAGAAACTGGTTGCCAGCTGGCACCACTGCGGAGACGGATCTGCGAATAGGTATCTCTGCAGGTATTGGAGGCGGAAAGTGTGTAACTGGGAGCGAACACACACCACTCCCTGTCCACCCTCCTCCAAAGGGAGACACGCAACTCCCGCAGAGACCCAATGCTTCCCTATCCAAAGAAAATCCATCAACTTCCTCTGGATCTTGTTGATAAATTCGGGGGTCGGACCCATGGCTATCAGCCGGTGCCAAAGCTGACTGGCCACCAGCTGATTAATCACCAGGGTTCTTCCCCTGAGGGAAAGCATTCTCGACAGATACACCCATGACCCCAGACGAGCAACGACCCGTTCTTCAAGATCACTGAAGTTTTCCGGGGCCGGGACCTCCGCAGCAGACAGGTAGACTCCCAGATACTTGAGAGTATCGCCCTCCCACGAGACATTCCGAAACGCGGGGGGCAAGGAGTCCACCTGTAAGGGACCCACCAGAATGCCAGAGCACTTGGACCAGTTGATCCGAGCAGAAGAGGCCGCGGTATAGACCTCTTGGCACGCTTGTGCCCGCTCTAGATCATCTAGGTCCTGGGCCACGAGGAGCACGTCATCGGCATAAGCCGACAGGACTACCCGCATGTCAGGTTCCCGCAGCACCAGCCCGGTGAGCCTCCTCCTCAGTAGGCAGAGGAAGGGCTCAATGGCCAGCGCGTACAGTTGCCCAGACAGGGGGCACCCTTGACGTACTCCCCGACCAAACACAAAAGGTGCCGTCAGGGACCAGTTGATCTTCACCAGACACTCTGCAGAGGCGTACAGCATCTGGAGAAAGCCCACAAATTGTGGGCCGAAGCCAAACGCCTGCAGGGTCTGCATAAGGTAACGGTGATCCACTCTGTCAAACGCCTTCTCTTGATCTAGGGACAGGAAGGCGAGTGATAGACCAGTCCTTTGTGCGTAATGCATCAGGTCCCGGACCAGAAAGATGTTGTCATGAATACTCCGGCCCGGGACAGTATAGGACTGGTCGGGATGAATCACCTCTGCCAGCACGGACTTGAGCCTCAGCGAAAGCGCTTTGGCTACGATCTTATAGTCCGTGCTGAGCAGTGATACCGGTCGCCAGTTGGAAATCTGGCGGAGATCCCCCTTCTTCGGCAGCAGAGACAGTATTGCCCGCCGACACGAAAGGGGCATCTCACCGGTCTCCAGGGCTTCGGCTAGGACCTCGGTGAAATCAGGTCCCAGCATCTCCCAGAAAAACCTGAAGAACTCCACAGTCAGCCCGTCCAGACCCGGCGTTTTTCCGCGGGACATGAGATTGAGGGCTTCAGAGAGCTCGGCCATGGTCAAAGGTAACTCAAGCAGCTCCCTTCCATCCTCACTGACCGTGGGAAGCCCCTCCCATAAGACCCTGCATTTATCTGGCTGGATTGACTCCGGAGAGAAAAGATCTACATAGAATCTCCGGGTTCTGTCCCGGATGCTCTCCGGGTCAGTCAAAGGAGTACCGTCCTCTGCCAACAAGCAGGTGATATGTCTACGGTTTCCCCTCTTTTTCTCCAGCGCGTAGAAGAGTCGTGACCCGCGATCCATCTCGCGAAGGAAGTGGATGCGGGATCGCACATACGCCCCCCGAGCTCTCCGATCTTCCAAGTCCCGGAGAGCGTACTTCCTCTCCACGTACATACTCTGCAGGTATTGGTCTCCTTCCACAGACAGCCTCTTCTCGAGATCGAGCACCTCCTCCCTGAGGGCCTTGATCTCAGCATCGCGCTGCCTGCTGGCACCTCTGGTATACTCCTGACACACGAGGCGCAGATGAACCTTGCCCACGTCCCACCACTGCTCTAACGTGGCAAAGTCTGACCTGCAACCTCTCCAGGCCATCCAAAAGTCTCGGACCGACGTCTCAAACCCCTTGTCCTCCAACAAAGTATTGTTGAAGTGCCAATATGCGGCTGAAGGTGCTGCAGGTAGCAGCGTCACCGTCACGGACGCACAATTGTGGTCCGAAAACGGCGCCAGCCTAATGGCACTGGACTGGGCTCGCGACAGGCTGTGGCTGGAAATATACAGCCTGTCTATCCGGGACCAGGACATCCGTTCACCCCTAAACACCCTAACATGTGTGAACTCAGTGGATGCCTCAGGATGTTGTTCTCGCCAGACGTCTACCAAGGAGTAGCGGGTGATGACCTCCCGCAAGGCCGACGCAGAACACGGGTGTGGCTCCGGACCATTCCGGTCTTTCCGAGCCTCGAGGGTACAGTTAAAATCACCCCCGAGCACCACGTATTCGTTCGTGTCGACTGTCTCCAGGTATTCAGACATTCTGACGAAGAACTGCTTTCTCAGGGGTCCGGTGGCAGGAGCATACACGTTCAGGAAATTAAACGTGTAGTCCTCGTGTCGGACCCTGATATGCAACAGGCGACCTGGAACAACCGTTTTGGCAAGCAGCAGCTCAGGTTGAAAGGATTCAGAGAACAGGGTCACCACCCCACAAGATGTCGAAGTGAGGTGGCTGAAAAAGACCTTGCCTCGCCACTCCAGATGCCAGCTGGCTTCAGCCTCTGGAGTGGTATGGGTTTCCTGCAGGAAACTCACAGAATACTTTCCCTTCTGTAAAAAGGAGAGTACCTGGAACCTGCGCAACCCGTCCTTACAGCTGTTTACGTTAAGCGTACCGATGCTCAAAGCCATTGGTAGTCAAAGAGTTTTTCCGTCCCACAGGCGCTCAGGGTGCTATACCCCGAGAAGCCTTTACGTGCTCTCGCATCAATTTGTAGAACTTTAGGGCACGAACATGTTCATTAGACCCTGAGATTCTGGCCTTGCGGTTGGCCCTGGTGTATACAAAAAGAGAGTGGAGAATGAACGAAGCATCCTTCCACTTCTTGAGGGCCAACTTCACCTTCTTTTTTCCTTGCTTGTGAAGGGTATCTCCTAGGAACTCATCTATCTCCTGGGCAGGGATAACGGGGCTCAAGGAGCCCACCGACTCTGCGGTGCCAGAGGATGCCTCACTGAGCCCCAACTCCCCAAGCTCCTCTTGGCTGAAAAACTCAAGACCCCCGCCCCTCTCTGTGGGAGCCTTTCTCAGCCCTAGAGTGGGTCCCCTCTTTGGTGTTTCCACGAGGGGGTCCACTATATCCTCCACATCCAACCCCTGGGTAGAATCTTCAGGGGTATCTGGAGGAGGTATGATGGAAGCAGCGGTCTCCCGAGTGTCCTCGGGGGCCACAGAGGCACCCAGTGCCCTCCTAATCTCCTCTATCGCCGTGTGGATAAATGGGATGCCACAGGTGTTCTCACCAACCGCGGGAGGGCACTCGCCAACCGCGGGAGGGCACTCGCCAACCGCGGGAGGGCACTCGCCAACCGCGGGAGGGCACTCGCCAACCGCGGGAGGGCACTCGCCAACCGCGGGAGGGCACTCGCCAACCGCGGGAGGGCACTCCTCAGCATGCACCCCAAGGAGAGAGTCCAGCTTGGCAGTCATCTCTGACAAAGACCAAAACTCTCTGCGAAGAGGGCTCACGTCAGACACCCTCCAAGTGTATCCTGAATTGCTCGCTAAAGCCTCCTCTCCTACACCTGCCTTCCCCGCTCCATCCTCTAAATCCTCAACCATGGGGGTCAGCCCTAGCCAATCCCCTCCTTCCGGTGACATAAAACCTGACTCAGCCTCAGGCGCTTCACCCAAAGGTGGTACAGCCGGAGGGAGATTCTGGTCGACCCCCGAGTCTCCGAAGACAGCTACTTTCGGTGTGATAGGTTCACCGAAGCACAAGTCCCCGGGGGATGTTCTCCAACTGGGAGGAGTGTTGGAAGGCTTCCCAACGTCCATTTCTAGGGGCAAAGCCTCATGTTGTTGAGCACTTTGACCTTCCACCCCAGGGACGCCGGGTACCTCCTCTTCCCCTTGTATTCCCTCCAGATCTTCGAGGGGGGGGGGCTGCATATTTATGGATTCCGGCTCACACTGGCTAATCCTAACCAGTGGGCCAGACAGGGCCACCCTGTGCGGAATTGCTGTTACATTCCGCTTCGGAGACTTCTGAGGGTGAACGTAATACGGTTCACCCTCCTCGCCCTCCTCAATCACCCTCTTGTTTTTGTTTTTAAAAGGCTTCTTCCTGGGGGGTGCTTCCCCAGAAGAGGGTGCCACTGTCTCTCCAGCCGGAGCTTCCTCCTGCTCCCCCGCACCCTGTACGGTGCTTACATTGGGGGTAAGGTGTTCTTGGGGGGGGACAGTGACAACAGAGGGTGACTGTTCTGGGGTGACTCTTTTCTTCTCCCTCTTTTTTGGGGGGAGAGGTTCAGATGTCACTGTTTGAGATGGAGCAGTGACATCTTCTGTGGTCCCAGGGGGGACCTGGGCTCTCAAGGGCTTTTCCTTCTCCCTCTGTTCTTTGGGGAGAGGTACAGACGTCACTGTTCCAGATGGGACAGCGACATCTCTTGTGGTCCCAGGACGGACCTGGGCCCCTGAGGGCCCCGCTGTGGTGGGCACAGCGGTACGGGGTGTCTTGGCAGAGGGAGGGGTGGGTGTAGGAGTTGGGATAGGTACTCTGTTCCCTTTGAGGCAACTCCTGCGAGTATGCCCCAGCTCCTTGCACAAATAGCACCTTACCCCCTCCGTGCCATAGTACACGGTGTATGTTATGCCCTCGTAGCGCACCCCAAAAGAACCCTCCACAGATTCAGTGCTCCCCGGCAGCAGCAGTTGTACCTGCCGCCTAAATGAGAGCACATGCCTCAGCGCCCTATCTCTACAGCCCAAAGATAATTTTATTATGGGGGACTTAATGTCTCCCAGGGCTTGCAGGTATGGCTTCATGAGGCTATCTGGGATGAAGGGGGGCACATTTGACAGAATGACCTTTGTGCCTAACCCCTCCATTGGCTCTATAGGGATGTATTTCCCCCCTACACTGATGCCTTTCTGCACCAGGGTGTGAGTGGCAGCCAGCGTACGGAGGAAGAAAATGCCCCTCCCATACATTTTGCTGGCCGCCACCACAGCAGAGGGACCCACCACATCAGCCACAGCCCTCACATATATCTCCATGTTTAGGCCAGGAGACATTGGGCACCTCACCCCAAGCTTCCTGCTCAGACAGGGCGTGGCCCCAACATTGTTGTTGCTGGGGCCATCGCCTGCAACTGCCACATGCGCCCATGTTGGAACTGGGACTGCAGGGGTTACGCTGCTAACAGGTGCTGGGGGAGGCGTGGCCAGGGCACTGGAAGGACCAGGCCTAGGGCTGTGACTAAGAGTGTTGCTCCTAGGGGCCACAGTTTTTGGTGTTTTATATCCGGGCGTCGCCCCCGTTGCCGCACTTGTCCTATTCCCCTTTCCAGGCATGATAACAAATAAGCCTCTAAGTCAGGGGAGGGTATTGCTTAGGGAGAGAGGTACAGAGAGGAAACTGTCTCTTTAAGAAGAGATCTCTCTGCAAGGGGAAAAAAACATCAGCTTTTAAAAACCTGCTGCAGTTTTAAATCTTTTTCCCCTTATTGGTTACTCTCTCTCTGTTGTAATAAGCAATCACCACAATTTTACAAGTCTTTATAGAAAAGACACAGAGCTCTCAATTGCAAGTGAGAAAGGAATCAGGCTTAAGAAAACAAAAGAGTGAAATTGGAAGTTTAAACAACCAGTAAAAAACCTCCAGTAGTGAGGGAAGGAGAGAGGGGGTAAGACTGCAGTTTTCCAGCCAGCTAAACTGCAGCTATGCTGGGTTAAAACACTGCAGCCCCTGGGTGAAAACCAAAAAACGGTTTTTAATCCTGAAAATGCACCCAAAACCCTCTATAAAACTCCCAGTATACTCACAGTATACTCCCCCACAGATCCACAACAAAATATAACAAAAAAAGAAAGAATAAAGCCGATTCCTTACCAAATGCCTGGGAGCTCTGCACATACGCTTCTGAATGGAAGGAGAAGCAGGATCCAGCCAGGAAAAAACACTCACAGCCAAACTGCAAGCAGGCAAGTTCCCCTGAGTGGACCTATTTTGATCTGGTTTGAAACTGATTGGCCGGCGAAGCCGGCCAATTCAGTTAAACAACAATTCTACTTGTTACCAAGTAGAACAAAGAAAAAACCAGTCAAACAAAAAAGTAAATGAATCCAACAAGTACACTGCTAAAGTGCACTTAAAACAGAAGGGTTAATTCTGAAGAACCCTTGATGGGGGGTACCGAGCAAAGCACCCCGCCTAACGCCCACTGGGAGGCAAACTCTGAAACCGTCCCAGTGGACTCGGCGTACGAGTACTCTGCCCGAATACGGGAGTGCACCAGCGCCCGGAACATGGCCACGATGTTTGTTGGGACCCTCCCCTCCAAACACTGCTTCCTGGTTTTACAAATGGCTACCTTAGCCAATGCCAGGAGCAGGTTGACCAGGAGATCCCTAGGCTTATCGTTCCGGGACACTGGGCACCCAAAAATAAAAAGTTGAGGGGAAAAACCCAGCCAGAACTGCAGGAGAAGGCTCCTCAAGAAGGACATGAGGGGCTGCAGTCTAGCGCAACTCGAATAAATGTGATATACGGACTCCCGCTCGCCACAGAAGGGACAGGCGGCGGGGGAGTCCGTGAAGTGTGCCAAATACTCTCCTGTGCTCAGTGCACCGTGGAGGACCCTCCAACCCAAATCCCCGGCGGGACCGGGAACCAAAGATGAATAGAGTTCCCTCCACCGGGGTCTCTCGCCCTCGTTCGCAGGGAATACCCACCTCCAGATGGTGTCTGGGCGGGTGACAAAGGCGAGGTAATGCACTATATGGAGCACAAGAGAATACAGGACTTTCCTCGGCATGCCGCGGAAACACGCCGGGGATATATCCCCCAACTTGCTGAGGTTGGGGGAAAGAAGAGCCCGAGGGGGCTGCCGCGGCTTCGGTTCCACGCAAAAATCCGGAGAGCTGAAGTTGATAGGCTGACAAGGCTCTCCGGTCTTCAATAACCCCTCAATGAAGGTGCGTGAGTCGGGGTGGATGGCATCCGTAATCTCCTGGATCAAGCGACGAGGGACGCGGGCAGTACGCAGACCCATACGGGGCGCGAGCACCTCTGCTCTTACCCAGTATCGCCGCCCATAGTCCAGGAGATCCCCGACTCTGGTCACCTGCGCCAGGATTAGCCGGCGGCAAATAGAGGGTGAATCCAACATCCGAGCCCCCACTGCCGGATTATACAGCAGGGGCTCGGCGAGGAAATCAACCCCCACCGCCTGTCCCTTCCTGGTCGCGGAGACCAGTTTCCAGGCCTTAAGTAAGTCCCGATAGTATGCCGGCAGCACCGAGAGGTCTCTACCTAAACCCTCGGGCCTGATGATAAACAGTTGCCGATCATACCTCATATTGCGCAGCTGGCGAAAGAAACTGGTTGCCAGCTGGCACCACTGCGGAGACGGATCTGCGAATAGGTATCTCTGCAGGTATTGGAGGCGGAAAGTGTGTAACTGGGAGCGAACACACACCACTCCCTGTCCACCCTCCTCCAAAGGGAGACACGCAACTCCCGCAGAGACCCAATGCTTCCCTATCCAAAGAAAATCCATCAACTTCCTCTGGATCTTGTTGATAAATTCGGGGGTCGGACCCATGGCTATCAGCCGGTGCCAAAGCTGACTGGCCACCAGCTGATTAATCACCAGGGTTCTTCCCCTGAGGGAAAGCATTCTCGACAGATACACCCATGACCCCAGACGAGCAACGACCCGTTCTTCAAGATCACTGAAGTTTTCCGGGGCCGGGACCTCCGCAGCAGACAGGTAGACTCCCAGATACTTGAGAGTATCGCCCTCCCACGAGACATTCCGAAACGCGGGGGGCAAGGAGTCCACCTGTAAGGGACCCACCAGAATGCCAGAGCACTTGGACCAGTTGATCCGAGCAGAAGAGGCCGCGGTATAGACCTCTTGGCACGCTTGTGCCCGCTCTAGATCATCTAGGTCCTGGGCCACGAGGAGCACGTCATCGGCATAAGCCGACAGGACTACCCGCATGTCAGGTTCCCGCAGCACCAGCCCGGTGAGCCTCCTCCTCAGTAGGCAGAGGAAGGGCTCAATGGCCAGCGCGTACAGTTGCCCAGACAGGGGGCACCCTTGACGTACTCCCCGACCAAACACAAAAGGTGCCGTCAGGGACCAGTTGATCTTCACCAGACACTCTGCAGAGGCGTACAGCATCTGGAGAAAGCCCACAAATTGTGGGCCGAAGCCAAACGCCTGCAGGGTCTGCATAAGGTAACGGTGATCCACTCTGTCAAACGCCTTCTCTTGATCTAGGGACAGGAAGGCGAGTGATAGACCAGTCCTTTGTGCGTAATGCATCAGGTCCCGGACCAGAAAGATGTTGTCATGGATACTCCGGCCCGGGACAGTATAGGACTGGTCGGGATGAATCACCTCTGCCAGCACGGACTTGAGCCTCAGCGAAAGCGCTTTGGCTACGATCTTATAGTCCGTGCTGAGCAGTGATACCGGTCGCCAGTTGGAAATCTGGCGGAGATCCCCCTTCTTCGGCAGCAGAGACAGTATTGCCCGCCGACACGAAAGGGGCATCTCACCGGTCTCCAGGGCTTCGGCTAGGACCTCGGTGAAATCAGGTCCCAGCATCTCCCAGAAAAACCTGAAGAACTCCACAGTCAGCCCGTCCAGACCCGGCGTTTTTCCGCGGGACATGAGATTGAGGGCTTCAGAGAGCTCGGCCATGGTCAAAGGTAACTCAAGCAGCTCCCTTCCATCCTCACTGACCGTGGGAAGCCCCTCCCATAAGACCCTGCATTTATCTGGCTGGATTGACTCCGGAGAGAAAAGATCTACAAAGAATCTCCGGGTTCTGTCCCGGATGCTCTCCGGGTCAGTCAAAGGAGTACCGTCCTCTGCCAACAAGCAGGTGATATGTCTACGGTTTCCCCTCTTTTTCTCCAGCGCGTAGAAGAGTCGTGACCCGCGATCCATCTCGCGAAGGAAGTGGATGCGGGATCGCACATACGCCCCCCGAGCTCTCCGATCTTCCAAGTCCCGGAGAGCGTACTTCCTCTCCACGTACATACTCTGCAGGTATTGGTCTCCTTCCACAGACAGCCTCTTCTCGAGATCGAGCACCTCCTCCCTGAGGGCCTTGATCTCAGCATCGCGCTGCCTGCTGGCACCTCTGGTATACTCCTGACACACGAGGCGCAGATGAACCTTGCCCACGTCCCACCACTGCTCTAACGTGGCAAAGTCTGACCTGCAACCTCTCCAGGCCATCCAAAAGTCTCGGACCGACGTCTCAAACCCCTTGTCCTCCAACAAAGTATTGTTGAAGTGCCAATATGCGGCTGAAGGTGCTGCAGGTAGCAGCGTCACCGTCACGGACGCACAATTGTGGTCCGAAAACGGCGCCAGCCTAATGGCACTGGACTGGGCTCGCGACAGGCTGTGGCTGGAAATATACAGCCTGTCTATCCGGGACCAGGACATCCGTTCACCCCTAAACACCCTAACATGTGTGAACTCAGTGGATGCCTCAGGATGTTGTTCTCGCCAGACGTCTACCAAGGAGTAGCGGGTGATGACCTCCCGCAAGGCCGACGCAGAACACGGGTGTGGCTCCGGACCATTCCGGTCTTTCCGAGCCTCGAGGGTACAGTTAAAATCACCCCCGAGCACCACGTATTCGTTCGTGTCGACTGTCTCCAGGTATTCAGACATTCTGACGAAGAACTGCTTTCTCAGGGGTCCGGTGGCAGGAGCATACACGTTCAGGAAATTAAACGTGTAGTCCTCGTGTCGGACCCTGATATGCAACAGGCGACCTGGAACAACCGTTTTGGCAAGCAGCAGCTCAGGTTGAAAGGATTCAGAGAACAGGGTCACCACCCCACAAGATGTCGAAGTGAGGTGGCTGAAAAAGACCTTGCCTCGCCACTCCAGATGCCAGCTGGCTTCAGCCTCTGGAGTGGTATGGGTTTCCTGCAGGAAACTCACAGAATACTTTCCCTTCTGTAAAAAGGAGAGTACCTGGAACCTGCGCAACCCGTCCTTACAGCTGTTTACGTTAAGCGTACCGATGCTCAAAGCCATTGGTAGTCAAAGAGTTTTTCCGTCCCACAGGCGCTCAGGGTGCTATACCCCGAGAAGCCTTTACGTGCTCTCGCATCAATTTGTAGAACTTTAGGGCACGAACATGTTCATTAGACCCTGAGATTCTGGCCTTGCGGTTGGCCCTGGTGTATACAAAAAGAGAGTGGAGAATGAACGAAGCATCCTTCCACTTCTTGAGGGCCAACTTCACCTTCTTTTTTCCTTGCTTGTGAAGGGTATCTCCTAGGAACTCATCTATCTCCTGGGCAGGGATAACGGGGCTCAAGGAGCCCACCGACTCTGCGGTGCCAGAGGATGCCTCACTGAGCCCCAACTCCCCAAGCTCCTCTTGGCTGAAAAACTCAAGACCCCCGCCCCTCTCTGTGGGAGCCTTTCTCAGCCCTAGAGTGGGTCCCCTCTTTGGTGTTTCCACGAGGGGGTCCACTATATCCTCCACATCCAACCCCTGGGTAGAATCTTCAGGGGTATCTGGAGGAGGTATGATGGAAGCAGCGGTCTCCCGAGTGTCCTCGGGGGCCACAGAGGCACCCAGTGCCCTCCTAATCTCCTCTATCGCCGTGTGGATAAATGGGATGCCACAGGTGTTCTCACCAACCGCGGGAGGGCACTCGCCAACCGCGGGAGGGCACTCGCCAACCGCGGGAGGGCACTCGCCAACCGCGGGAGGGCACTCGCCAACCGCGGGAGGGCACTCGCCAACCGCGGGAGGGCACTCGCCAACCGCGGGAGGGCACTCCTCAGCATGCACCCCAAGGAGAGAGTCCAGCTTGGCAGTCATCTCTGACAAAGACCAAAACTCTCTGCGAAGAGGGCTCACGTCAGACACCCTCCAAGTGTATCCTGAATTGCTCGCTAAAGCCTCCTCTCCTACACCTGCCTTCCCCGCTCCATCCTCTAAATCCTCAACCATGGGGGTCAGCCCTAGCCAATCCCCTCCTTCCGGTGACATAAAACCTGACTCAGCCTCAGGCGCTTCACCCAAAGGTGGTACAGCCGGAGGGAGATTCTGGTCGACCCCCGAGTCTCCGAAGACAGCTACTTTCGGTGTGATAGGTTCACCGAAGCACAAGTCCCCGGGGGATGTTCTCCAACTGGGAGGAGTGTTGGAAGGCTTCCCAACGTCCATTTCTAGGGGCAAAGCCTCATGTTGTTGAGCACTTTGACCTTCCACCCCAGGGACGCCGGGTACCTCCTCTTCCCCTTGTATTCCCTCCAGATCTTCGAGGGGGGGGGGCTGCATATTTATGGATTCCGGCTCACACTGGCTAATCCTAACCAGTGGGCCAGACAGGGCCACCCTGTGCGGAATTGCTGTTACATTCCGCTTCGGAGACTTCTGAGGGTGAACGTAATACGGTTCACCCTCCTCGCCCTCCTCAATCACCCTCTTGTTTTTGTTTTTAAAAGGCTTCTTCCTGGGGGGTGCTTCCCCAGAAGAGGGTGCCACTGTCTCTCCAGCCGGAGCTTCCTCCTGCTCCCCCGCACCCTGTACGGTGCTTACATTGGGGGTAAGGTGTTCTTGGGGGGGGACAGTGACAACAGAGGGTGACTGTTCTGGGGTGACTCTTTTCTTCTCCCTCTTTTTTGGGGGGAGAGGTTCAGATGTCACTGTTTGAGATGGAGCAGTGACATCTTCTGTGGTCCCAGGGGGGACCTGGGCTCTCAAGGGCTTTTCCTTCTCCCTCTGTTCTTTGGGGAGAGGTACAGACGTCACTGTTCCAGATGGGACAGCGACATCTCTTGTGGTCCCAGGACGGACCTGGGCCCCTGAGGGCCCCGCTGTGGTGGGCACAGCGGTACGGGGTGTCTTGGCAGAGGGAGGGGTGGGTGTAGGAGTTGGGATAGGTACTCTGTTCCCTTTGAGGCAACTCCTGCGAGTATGCCCCAGCTCCTTGCACAAATAGCACCTTACCCCCTCCGTGCCATAGTACACGGTGTATGTTATGCCCTCGTAGCGCACCCCAAAAGAACCCTCCACAGATTCAGTGCTCCCCGGCAGCAGCAGTTGTACCTGCCGCCTAAATGAGAGCACATGCCTCAGCGCCCTATCTCTACAGCCCAAAGATAATTTTATTATGGGGGACTTAATGTCTCCCAGGGCTTGCAGGTATGGCTTCATGAGGCTATCTGGGATGAAGGGGGGCACATTTGACAGAATGACCTTTGTGCCTAACCCCTCCATTGGCTCTATAGGGATGTATTTCCCCCCTACACTGATGCCTTTCTGCACCAGGGTGTGAGTGGCAGCCAGCGTACGGAGGAAGAAAATGCCCCTCCCATACATTTTGCTGGCCGCCACCACAGCAGAGGGACCCACCACATCAGCCACAGCCCTCACATATATCTCCATGTTTAGGCCAGGAGACATTGGGCACCTCACCCCAAGCTTCCTGCTCAGACAGGGCGTGGCCCCAACATTGTTGTTGCTGGGGCCATCGCCTGCAACTGCCACATGCGCCCATGTTGGAACTGGGACTGCAGGGGTTACGCTGCTAACAGGTGCTGGGGGAGGCGTGGCCAGGGCACTGGAAGGACCAGGCCTAGGGCTGTGACTAAGAGTGTTGCTCCTAGGGGCCACAGTTTTTGGTGTTTTATATCCGGGCGTCGCCCCCGTTGCCGCACTTGTCCTATTCCCCTTTCCAGGCATGATAACAAATAAGCCTCTAAGTCAGGGGAGGGTATTGCTTAGGGAGAGAGGTACAGAGAGGAAACTGTCTCTTTAAGAAGAGATCTCTCTGCAAGGGGAAAAAAACATCAGCTTTTAAAAACCTGCTGCAGTTTTAAATCTTTTTCCCCTTATTGGTTACTCTCTCTCTGTTGTAATAAGCAATCACCACAATTTTACAAGTCTTTATAGAAAAGACACAGAGCTCTCAATTGCAAGTGAGAAAGGAATCAGGCTTAAGAAAACAAAAGAGTGAAATTGGAAGTTTAAACAACCAGTAAAAAACCTCCAGTAGTGAGGGAAGGAGAGAGGGGGTAAGACTGCAGTTTTCCAGCCAGCTAAACTGCAGCTATGCTGGGTTAAAACACTGCAGCCCCTGGGTGAAAACCAAAAAACGGTTTTTAATCCTGAAAATGCACCCAAAACCCTCTATAAAACTCCCAGTATACTCACAGTATACTCCCCCACAGATCCACAACAAAATATAACAAAAAAAGAAAGAATAAAGCCGATTCCTTACCAAATGCCTGGGAGCTCTGCACATACGCTTCTGAATGGAAGGAGAAGCAGGATCCAGCCAGGAAAAAACACTCACAGCCAAACTGCAAGCAGGCAAGTTCCCCTGAGTGGACCTATTTTGATCTGGTTTGAAACTGATTGGCCGGCGAAGCCGGCCAATTCAGTTAAACAACAATTCTACTTGTTACCAAGTAGAACAAAGAAAAAACCAGTCAAACAAAAAAGTAAATGAATCCAACAAGTACACTGCTAAAGTGCACTTAAAACAGAAGGGTTAATTCTGAAGAACCCTTGATGGGGGGTACCGAGCAAAGCACCCCGCCTAACGCCCACTGGGAGGCAAACTCTGAAACCGTCCCAGTGGACTCGGCGTACAAGTACTCTGCCCGAATACGGGAGTGCACCAGCGCCCGGAACATGGCCACGATGTTTGTTGGGACCCTCCCCTCCAAACACTGCTTCCTGGTTTTACAAATGGCTACCTTAGCCAATGCCAGGAGCAGGTTGACCAGGAGATCCCTAGGCTTATCGTTCCGGGACACTGGGCACCCAAAAATAAAAAGTTGAGGGGAAAAACCCAGCCAGAACTGCAGGAGAAGGCTCCTCAAGAAGGACATGAGGGGCTGCAGTCTAGCGCAACTCGAATAAATGTGATATACGGACTCCCGCTCGCCACAGAAGGGACAGGCGGCGGGGGAGTCCGTGAAGTGTGCCAAATACTCTCCTGTGCTCAGTGCACCGTGGAGGACCCTCCAACCCAAATCCCCGGCGGGACCGGGAACCAAAGATGAATAGAGTTCCCTCCACCGGGGTCTCTCGCCCTCGTTCGCAGGGAATACCCGCCTCCAGATGGTGTCTGGGCGGGTGACAAGGGCGAGGTAATGCACTACATGGAGCACAAGAGAATACAGGACTTTCCTCGGCATGCCGCGGAAACACGCCGGGGACATATCCCCCAACTTGCTGAGGTTGGGGGAAAGAAGAGCCCGAGGGGGTTGCCGTGGCTTCGGTTCCACGCAAAAATCCGGAGAGCTGAAGTTGATAGGCTGACAAGGCTCTCCGGTCTGCAATAACCCCTCAATGAAGGTGCGTGAGTCGGGGTGGATGGCATCCGTAATCTCCTGGATCAAGCGACGAGGGACGCGGGCAGTACGCAGACCCATACGGGGCGCGAGCACCTCTGCTCTTACCCAGTATCGCCGCCCATAGTCCAGGAGATCCCCGACTCTGGTCACCTGCGCCAGGATTAGCCGGCGGCAAATAGAGGGTGAATCCAACATCCGAGCCCCCACTGCCGGATTATACAGCAGGGGCTCGGCGAGGAAATCAACCCCCACCGCCTGTCCCTTCCTGGTCGCGGAGACCAGTTTCCAGGCCTTAAGTAAGTCCCGATAGTATGCCGGCAGCACCGAGAGGTCTCTACCTAAACCCTCGGGCCTGATGATAAACAGTTGCCGATCATACCTCATATTGCGCAGCTGGCGAAAGAAACTGGTTGCCAGCTGGCACCACTGCGGAGACGGATCTGCGAATAGGTATCTCTGCAGGTATTGGAGGCGGAAAGTGTGTAACTGGGAGCGAACACACACCACTCCCTGTCCACCCTCCTCCAAAGGGAGACACGCAACTCCCGCAGAGACCCAATGCTTCCCTATCCAAAGAAAATCCATCAACTTCCTCTGGATCTTGTTGATAAATTCGGGGGTCGGACCCATGGCTATCAGCCGGTGCCAAAGCTGACTGGCCACCAGCTGATTAATCACCAGGGTTCTTCCCCTGAGGGAAAGCATTCTCGACAGATACACCCATGACCCCAGACGAGCAACGACCCGTTCTTCAAGATCACTGAAGTTTTCCGGGGCCGGGACCTCCGCAGCAGACAGGTAGACTCCCAGATACTTGAGAGTATCGCCCTCCCACGAGACATTCCGAAACGCGGGGGGCAAGGAGTCCACCTGTAAGGGACCCACCAGAATGCCAGAGCACTTGGACCAGTTGATCCGAGCAGAAGAGGCCGCGGTATAGACCTCTTGGCACGCTTGTGCCCGCTCTAGATCATCTAGGTCCTGGGCCACGAGGAGCACGTCATCGGCATAAGCCGACAGGACTACCCGCATGTCAGGTTCCCGCAGCACCAGCCCGGTGAGCCTCCTCCTCAGTAGGCAGAGGAAGGGCTCAATGGCCAGCGCGTACAGTTGCCCAGACAGGGGGCACCCTTGACGTACTCCCCGACCAAACACAAAAGGTGCCGTCAGGGACCAGTTGATCTTCACCAGACACTCTGCAGAGGCGTACAGCATCTGGAGAAAGCCCACAAATTGTGGGCCGAAGCCAAACGCCTGCAGGGTCTGCATAAGGTAACGGTGATCCACTCTGTCAAACGCCTTCTCTTGATCTAGGGACAGGAAGGCGAGTGATAGACCAGTCCTTTGTGCGTAATGCATCAGGTCCCGGACCAGAAAGATGTTGTCATGAATACTCCGGCCCGGGACAGTATAGGACTGGTCGGGATGAATCACCTCTGCCAGCACGGACTTGAGCCTCAGCGAAAGCGCTTTGGCTACGATCTTATAGTCCGTGCTGAGCAGTGATACCGGTCGCCAGTTGGAAATCTGGCGGAGATCCCCCTTCTTCGGCAGCAGAGACAGTATTGCCCGCCGACACGAAAGGGGCATCTCACCGGTCTCCAGGGCTTCGGCTAGGACCTCGGTGAAATCAGGTCCCAGCATCTCCCAGAAAAACCGGAAGAACTCCACAGTCAGCCCGTCTAGACCTGGCGTCTTTCCGCGGGACATGAGATTGAGGGCTTCAGAGAGCTCGGCCAGGGTTAAAGGTAACTCAAGCCGCTCCCTTCCATCCTCACCGACCGTGGGAAGCCCCTCCCATAAGACCCTGCATTTATCTGGCTGGATTGACTCCGGAGAGAAAAGATCTACATAGAATCTCCGGGTTCTGTCCCGGATGCTCTCCGGGTCAGTCAAAGGAGTACCGTCCTCTGCCAACAAGCAGGTGATATGTCTACGGTTTCCCCTCTTTTTCTCCAGCGCGTAGAAGAGTCGCGACCCGCGATCCATCTCGCGAAGGAAGTGGATGCGGGATCGCACATACGCCCCCCGAGCTCTCCGATCTTCCAAGTCCCGGAGAGCGTACTTCCTCTCCACGTACATACTCTGCAGGTATTGGTCTCCTTCCACAGACAGCCTCTTCTCGAGATCGAGCACCTCCTCCCTGAGGGCCTCGATCTCAGCATCGCGCTGCCTGCTGGCACCTCTGGTATACTCCTGACACACGAGGCGCAGATGAACCTTGCCCACGTCCCACCACTGCTCTAACGTGGCAAAGTCTGACCTGCAACCTCTCCAGGCCATCCAAAAGTCTCGGACCGACGTCTCAAACCCCTTGTCCTCCAACAAAGTATTGTTGAAGTGCCAATATGCGGCTGAAGGTGCTGCAGGTAGCAGCGTCACCGTCACGGACGCACAATTGTGGTCCGAAAACGGCGCCAGCCTAATGGCACTGGACTGGGCTCGCGACAGGCTGTGGCTGGAAATATACAGCCTGTCTATCCGGGACCAGGACATCCGTTCACCCCTAAACACCCTAACATGTGTGAACTCAGTGGATGCCTCAGGATGTTGTTCTCGCCAGACGTCTACCAAGGAGTAGCGGGTGATGACCTCCCGCAAGGCCGACGCAGAACACGGGTGTGGCTCCGGACCATTCCGGTCTTTCCGAGCCTCGAGGGTACAGTTAAAATCACCCCCGAGCACCACGTATTCGTTCGTGTCGACTGTCTCCAGGTATTCAGACATTCTGACGAAGAACTGCCTTCTCAGGGGTCCGGTGGCAGGAGCATACACGTTCAGGAAATTAAACGTGTAGTCCTCGTGTCGGACCCTGATATGCAACAGGCGACCTGGAACAACCGTTTTGGCAAGCAGCAGCTCAGGTTGAAAGGATTCAGAGAACAGGGTCACCACCCCACAAGATGTCGAAGTGAGGTGGCTGAAAAAGACCTTGCCTCGCCACTCCAGATGCCAGCTGGCTTCAGCCTCTGGAGTGGTATGGGTTTCCTGCAGGAAACTCACAGAATACTTTCCCTTCTGTAAAAAGGAGAGTACCTGGAACCTGCGCAACCCGTCCTTACAGCTGTTTACGTTAAGCGTACCGATGCTCAAAGCCATTGGTAGTCAAAGAGTTATTCCGTCCCACAGGCGCTCAGGGTGCTATACCCCGAGAAGCCTTTACGTGCTCTCGCATCAATTTGTAGAACTTTAGGGCACGAACATGTTCATTAGACCCTGAGATTCTGGCCTTGCGGTTGGCCCTGGTGTATACAAAAAGAGAGTGGAGAATGAACGAAGCATCCTTCCACTTCTTGAGGGCCAACTTCACCTTCTTTTTTCCTTGCTTGTGAAGGGTATCTCCTAGGAACTCATCTATCTCCTGGGCAGGGATAACGGGGCTCAAGGAGCCCACCGACTCTGCGGTGCCAGAGGATGCCTCACTGAGCCCCAACTCCCCAAGCTCCTCTTGGCTGAAAAACTCAAGACCCCCGCCCCTCTCTGTGGGAGCCTTTCTCAGCCCTAGAGTGGGTCCCCTCTTCGGTGTTTCCACGAGGGGGTCCACTATATCCTCCACATCCAACCCCTGGGTAGAATCTTCAGGGGTATCTGGAGGCGGTATGATGGAGGCAGCGGTCTCCCGAGTGTCCTTGGGGGCCACAGAGGCACCCAGTGCCCTCCTAATCTCCTCTATCGCCGTGTGGATAAATGGGATGCCACAGGTGTTCTCACCAACCGCGGGAGGGCACTCGCCAACCGCGGGAGGGCACTCGCCAACCGTGGGAGGGCACTCGCCAACCGCGGGAGGGCACTCGCCAACCGCGGGAGGGCACTCGCCAACCGCGGGAGGGCACTCGCCAACCGCGGGAGGGCACTCGCCAACCGCGGGAGGGCACTCCTCAGCATGCACCCCAA
Source organism: Ascaphus truei (assembly GCF_040206685.1). Classification (NCBI taxonomy): domain Eukaryota; kingdom Metazoa; phylum Chordata; class Amphibia; order Anura; family Ascaphidae; genus Ascaphus; species Ascaphus truei. Next base: position 259,783,924 of record NC_134483.1, read on the forward strand.
GGAGAGAGTCCAGCTTGGCAGTCATCTCTGACAAAGACCAAAACTCTCTGCGAAGAGGGCTCACGTCAGACACCCTCCAAGTGTATCCTGAATTGCTCGCTAAAGCCTCCTCTCCTACACCTGCCTTCCCCGCTCCATCCTCTAAATCCTCAACCATGGGGGTCAGCCCTAGCCAATCCCCTCCTTCCGGTGACATAAAACCTGACTCGGCCTCAGGCGCTTCACCCAAAGGTGGTACAGCCGGAGGGAGATTCTGGTCGACCCCCGAGTCTCCGAAGACAGCTACTTTCGGTGTGATAGGTTCACCGAAGCACAAGTCCCCGGGGGATGTTCTCCAACTGGGAGGAGTGTTGGAAGGCTTCCCAACGTCCATTTCTAGGGGCAAAGCCTCATGTTGTTGAGCACTTTGACCTTCCACCCCAGGGACGCCGGGTACCTCCTCTTCCCCTTGTATTCCCTCCAGATCTTCGAGGGGGGGGGGCTGCATATTTATGGATTCCGGCTCACACTGGCTAATCCTAACCAGTGGGCCGGACAGGGCCACCCTGTGCGGAATTGCTGTTATATTCCGCTTCGGAGACTTCTGAGGGTGAACGTAATACGGTTCACCCTCCTCGCCCTCCTCAATCACCCTCTTGTTTTTGTTTTTAAAAGGCTTCTTCCTGGGGGGTGCTTCCCCAGAAGAGGGTGCCACTGTCTCTCCAGCCGGAGCTTCCTCCTGCTCCCCCGCACCCTGTACGGTGCTTACATTGGGGGTAAGGTGTTCTTGGGGGGGGACAGTGACAACAGAGGGTGACTGTTCTGGGGTGACTCTTTTCTTCTCCCTCTTTTTTGGTGGGAGAGGTTCAGATGTCACTGTTTGAGATGGAGCAGTGACATCTTCTGTGGTCCCAGGGGGGACCTGGGCTCTCAAGGGCTTTTCCTTCTCCCTCTGTTCTTTGGGGAGAGGTACAGACGTCACTGTTCCAGATGGGACAGCGACATCTCTTGTGGTCCCAGGACGGACCTGGGCCCCTGAGGGCCCCGCTGTGGTGGGCACAGCGGTACGGGGTGTCTTGGCAGAGGGAGGGGTGGGTGTAGGAGTTGGGATAGGTACTCTGTTCCCTTTGAGGCAACTCCTGCGAGTATGCCCCAGCTCCTTGCACAAATAGCACCTTACCCCCTCCGTGCCATAGTACACGGTGTATGTTATGCCCTCGTAGCGCACCCCAAAAGAACCCTCCACAGATTCAGTGCTCCCCGGCAGCAGCAGTTGTACCTGCCGCCTAAATGAGAGCACATGCCTCAGCGCCCTATCTCTACAGCCCAAAGATAATTTTATTATGGGGGACTTAATGTCTCCCAGGGCTTGCAGGTATGGCTTCATGAGGCTATCTGGGATGAAGGGGGGCACATTTGACAGAATGACCTTTGTGCCTAACCCCTCCATTGGCTCTATAGGGATGTATTTCCCCCCTACACTGATGCCTTTCTGCACCAGGGTGTGAGTGGCAGCCAGCGTACGGAGGAAGAAAATGCCCCTCCCATACATTTTGCTGGCCGCCACCACAGCAGAGGGACCCACCACATCAGCCACAGCCCTCACATATATCTCCATGTTTAGGCCAGGAGACATTGGGCACCTCACCCCAAGCTTCCTGCTCAGACAGGGCGTGGCCCCAACATTGTTGTTGCTGGGGCCATCGCCTGCAACTGCCACATGCGCCCATGTTGGAACTGGGACTGCAGGGGTTACACTGCTAACAGGTGCTGGGGGAGGCGTGGCCAGGGCACTGGAAGGACCAGGCCTAGGGCTGTGACTAAGAGTGTTGCTCCTAGGGGCCACAGTTTTTGGTGTTTTATATCCGGGCGTCGCCCCCGTTGCCGCACTTGTCCTATTCCCCTTTCCAGGCATGATAACAAATAAGCCTCTAAGTCAGGGGAGGGTATTGCTTAGGGAGAGAGGTACAGAGAGGAAACTGTCTCTTTAAGAAGAGATCTCTCTGCAAGGGGAAAAAACAGCAGCTTTTAAAAACCTGCTGCAGTTTTAAATCTTTTTCCCCTTATTGGTTACTCTCTCTCTGTTGTAATAAGCAATCACCACAATTTTACAAGTCTTTATAGAAAAGACACAGAGCTCTCAATTGCAAGTGAGAAAGGAATCAGGCTTAAGAAAACAAAAGAGTGAAATTGGAAGTTTAAACAACCAGTAAAAAACCTCCAGTAGTGAGGGAAGGAGAGAGGGGGTAAGACTGCAGTTTTCCAGCCAGCTAAACTGCAGCTATGCTGGGTTAAAACACTGCAGCCCCTGGGTGAAAACCAAAAACGGTTTTTAATCCTGAAAAAGCACCCAAAACCCTCTATAAAACTCCCAGTATACTCACAGTATACTCCCCCACAGATCCACAACAAAATATAACAAAAAAAAAAAAAAAAAAAAAGAAAGAATAAAGCCGATTCCTTACCAAATGCCTGGGAGCTCTGCACATACGCTTCTGAATGGAAGGAGAAGCAGGATCCAGCCAGGAAAAAGCACTCACAGCCAAACTGCAAGCAGGCAATTTCCCCTGAGTGGACGATGCTATGGAGTGAGCCCATAACCATTTAAATGTGGGAGGGGGTGAGCTTAAATTAAGTAGGAGGTAGCTGATTGGAGGTTGGCAACCTCCTACTTAATTTAAGCTCACCCCCTCCCACATTTAAATGGTTATGGGCTCACTCCATAGCATCTTCCACTCAGGGGAACTTGCCTGCTTGCAGTTTGGCTGTGAGTGCTTTTTCCTGGCTGGATCCTGCTTCTCCTTCCATTCAGAAGCGTATGTGCAGAGCTCCCAGGCATTTGGTAAGGAATCGGCTTTATTCTTTCTATATTTGTTATATTTTGTTGTGGATCTGTGGGGGAGTATACTGTGAGTATACTGGGAGTTTTATAGAGGGTTTTTTGGGTGCATTTTCAGGATTAAAAACCGTTTTTGGTTTTCACCCAGGGGCTGCAGTGTTTTAACCCAGCATAGCTGCAGTTTAGCTGGCTGGAAAACTGCAGTCTTACCCCCTCTCTCCTCCCTCACTACTGGAGGTTTTTACTGGTTGTTTAAACTTCCAATTTCACTCTTTTGTTTTCTTAAGCCTGATTCCTTTCTCACTTGCAATTGAGAGCTCTGTGTCTTTTCTATAAAGACCTGTAAAATTGTGGTGATTGCTTATTACAACAGAGAGAGAGTAACCAATAAGGGGGAAAAGATTTAAAACTGCAGCAGGTTTTTAAAAGCTGCTGTTTTTTTCCCCTTGCAGAGAGATCTCTTCTTAAAGAGACAGTTTCCTCTCTGTACCTCTCTCCCTAAGCAATAACCTCCCCTGACTTAGAGGCTTATTTGTTATCATGCCTGGAAAGGGGAATAGGACAAGTGCGGCAACGGGGGCGACGCCCGGATATAAAACACCAAAAACTGTGGCCCCTAGGAGCAACACTCTTAGTCACAGCCCTAGGCCTGGTCCTTCCAGTGCCCTGGCCACGCCTCCCCCAGCACCTGTTAGCAGCGTAACCCCTGCAGTCCCAGTTCCAACATGGGCGCATGTGGCAGTTGCAGGCGATGGCCCCAGCAACAACAATGTTGGGGCCACGCCCTGTCTGAGCAGGAAGCTTGGGGTGAGGTGCCCAATGTCTCCTGGCCTAAACATGGAGATATATGTGAGGGCTGTGGCTGATGTGGTGGGTCCCTCTGCTGTGGTGGCGGCCAGCAAAATGTATGGGAGGGGCATTTTCTTCCTCCGTACGCTGGCTGCCACTCACACCCTGGTGCAGAAAGGCATCAGTGTAGGGGGGAAATACATCCCTATAGAGCCAATGGAGGGGTTAGGCACAAAGGTCATTCTGTCAAATGTGCCCCCCTTCATCCCAGATAGCCTCATGAAGCCATACCTGCAAGCCCTGGGAGACATTAAGTCCCCCATAATAAAATTATCTTTGGGCTGTAGAGATAGGGCGCTGAGGCATGTGCTCTCATTTAGGCGGCAGGTACAACTGCTGCTGCCGGGGAGCACTGAATCTGTGGAGGGTTCTTTTGGGGTGCGCTACGAGGGCATAACATACACCGTGTACTATGGCACGGAGGGGGTAAGGTGCTATTTGTGCAAGGAGCTGGGGCATACTCGCAGGAGTTGCCTCAAAGGGAACAGAGTACCTATCCCAACTCCTACACCCACCCCTCCCTCTGCCAAGACACCCCGTACCGCTGTGCCCACCACAGCGGGGCCCTCAGGGGCCCAGGTCCGTCCTGGGACCACAAGAGATGTCGCTGTCCCATCTGGAACAGTGACGTCTGTACCTCTCCCCAAAGAACAGAGGGAGAAGGAAAAGCCCTTGAGAGCCCAGGTCCCCCCTGGGACCACAGAAGATGTCACTGCTCCATCTCAAACAGTGACATCTGAACCTCTCCCCCCAAAAAAGAGGGAGAAGAAAAGAGTCACCCCAGAACAGTCACCCTCTGTTGTCACTGTCCCCCCCCAAGAACACCTTACCCCCAATGTAAGCACCGTACAGGGTGCGGGGGAGCAGGAGGAAGCTCCGGCTGGAGAGACAGTGGCACCCTCTTCTGGGGAAGCACCCCCCAGGAAGAAGCCTTTTAAAAACAAAAACAAGAGGGTGATTGAGGAGGGCGAGGAGGGTGAACCGTATTACGTTCACCCTCAGAAGTCTCCGAAGCGGAATGTAACAGCAATTCCGCACAGGGTGGCCCTGTCCGGCCCACTGGTTAGGATTAGCCAGTGTGAGCCGGAATCCATAAATATGCAGCCCCCCCCCCTCGAAGATCTGGAGGGAATACAAGGGGAAGAGGAGGTACCCGGCGTCCCTGGGGTGGAAGGTCAAAGTGCTCAACAACATGAGGCTTTGCCCCTAGAAATGGACGTTGGGAAGCCTTCCAACACTCCTCCCAGTTGGAGAACATCCCCCGGGGACTTGTGCTTCGGTGAACCTATCACACCGAAAGTAGCTGTCTTCGGAGACTCGGGGGTCGACCAGAATCTCCCTCCGGCTGTACCACCTTTGGGTGAAGCGCCTGAGGCCGAGTCAGGTTTTATGTCACCGGAAGGAGTGGATTGGCTAGGGCTGACCCCCATGGTTGAGGATTTAGAGGATGGAGCGGGGAAGGCAGGTGTAGGAGAGGAGGCTTTAGCGAGCAATTCAGGATACACTTGGAGGGTGTCTGACGTGAGCCCTCTTCGCAGAGAGTTTTGGTCTTTGTCAGAGATGACTGCCAAGCTGGACTCTCTCCTTGGGGTGCATGCTGAGGAGTGCCCTCCCGCGGTTGGCGAGTGCCCTCCCGCGGTTGGCGAGTGCCCTCCAGCGGTTGGCGAGTGCCCTCCCGCGGTTGGCGAGTGCCCTCCCGCGGTTGGCGAGTGCCCTCCCGCGGTTGGCGAGTGCCCTCCCGCGGTTGGCGAGTGCCCTCCCGCGGTTGGCGAGTGCCCTCCCGCGGTTGGAGAGTGCCCTCTCGCGGTTGGCGAGTGCCCTCCCGCGGTTGGTGAGAACACCTGTGGCATCCCATTTATCCACACGGCGATAGAGGAGATTAGGAGGGCACTGGGTGCCTCTGTGGCCCCCGAGGACACTCGGGAGACCGCTGCCTCCATCATACCGCCTCCAGATACCCCTGAAGATTCTACCCAGGGGTTGGATGTGGAGGATATAGTGGACCCCCTCGTGGAAACACCAAAGAGGGGACCCACTCTAGGGCTGAGAAAGGCTCCCACAGAGAGGGGCGGGGGTCTTGAGTTTTTCAGCCAAGAGGAGCTTGGGGAGTTGGGGCTCAGTGAGGCATCCTCTGGCACCGCAGAGTCGGTGGGCTCCTTGAGCCCCGTTATCCCTGCCCAGGAGATAGATGAGTTCCTAGGAGATACCCTTCACAAGCAAGGAAAAAAGAAGGTGAAGTTGGCCCTCAAGAAGTGGAAGGATGCTTCGTTCATTCTCCACTCTCTTTTTGTATACACCAGGGCCAACCGCAAGGCCAGAATCTCAGGGTCTAATGAACATGTTCGTGCCCTAAAGTTCTACAAATTGATGCGAGAGCACGTAAAGGCTTCTCGGGGTATAGCACCCTGAGCGCCTGTGGGACGGAAAAACTCTTTGACTACCAATGGCTTTGAGCATCGGTACGCTTAACGTAAACAGCTGTAAGGACGGGTTGCGCAGGTTCCAGGTACTCTCCTTTTTACAGAAGGGAAAGTATTCTGTGAGTTTCCTGCAGGAAACCCATACCACTCCAGAGGCTGAAGCCAGCTGGCATCTGGAGTGGCGAGGCAAGGTCTTTTTCAGCCACCTCACTTCGACATCTTGTGGGGTGGTGACCCTGTTCTCTGAATCCTTTCAACCTGAGCTGCTGCTTGCCAAAACGGTTGTTCCAGGTCGCCTGTTGCATATCAGGGTCCGACACGAGGACTACACGTTTAATTTCCTGAACGTGTATGCTCCTGCCACCGGACCCCTGAGAAGGCAGTTCTTCGTCAGAATGTCTGAATACCTGGAGACAGTCGACACGAACGAATACGTGGTGCTCGGGGGTGATTTTAACTGTACCCTCGAGGCTCGGAAAGACCGGAATGGTCCGGAGCCACACCCGTGTTCTGCGTCGGCCTTGCGGGAGGTCATCACCCGCTACTCCTTGGTAGACGTCTGGCGAGAACAACATCCTGAGGCATCCACTGAGTTCACACATGTTAGGGTGTTTAGGGGTGAACGGATGTCCTGGTCCCGGATAGACAGGCTGTATATTTCCAGCCACAGCCTGTCGCGAGCCCAGTCCAGTGCCATTAGGCTGGCGCCGTTTTCGGACCACAATTGTGCGTCCGTGACGGTGACGCTGCTACCTGCAGCACCTTCAGCCGCATATTGGCACTTCAACAATACTTTGTTGGAGGACAAGGGGTTTGAGACGTCGGTCCGAGACTTTTGGATGGCCTGGAGAGGTTGCAGGTCAGACTTTGCCACGTTAGAGCAGTGGTGGGACGTGGGCAAGGTTCATCTGCGCCTCGTGTGTCAGGAGTATACCAGAGGTGCCAGCAGGCAGCGCGATGCTGAGATCGAGGCCCTCAGGGAGGAGGTGCTCGATCTCGAGAAGAGGCTGTCTGTGGAAGGAGACCAATACCTGCAGAGTATGTACGTGGAGAGGAAGTACGCTCTCCGGGACTTGGAAGATCGGAGAGCTCGGGGGGCGTATGTGCGATCCCGCATCCACTTCCTTCGCGAGATGGATCGCGGGTCGCGACTCTTCTACGCGCTGGAGAAAAAGAGGGGAAACCGTAGACATATCACCTGCTTGTTGGCAGAGGACGGTACTCCTTTGACTGACCCGGAGAGCATCCGGGACAGAACCCGGAGATTCTATGTAGATCTTTTCTCTCCGGAGTCAATCCAGCCAGATAAATGCAGGGTCTTATGGGAGGGGCTTCCCACGGTCAGTGAGGATGGAAGGGAGCTGCTTGAGTTACCTTTGACCATGGCCGAGCTCTCTGAAGCCCTCAATCTCATGTCCCGCGGAAAAACGCCGGGTCTGGACGGGCTGACTGTGGAGTTCTTCAGGTTTTTCTGGGAGATGCTGGGACCTGATTTCACCGAGGTCCTAGCCGAAGCCCTGGAGACCGGTGAGATGCCCCTTTCGTGTCGGCGGGCAATACTGTCTCTGCTGCCGAAGAAGGGGGATCTCCGCCAGATTTCCAACTGGCGACCGGTATCACTGCTCAGCACGGACTATAAGATCGTAGCCAAAGCGCTTTCACTGAGGCTCAAGTCCGTGCTGGCAGAGGTGATTCACCCTGACCAGTCCTATACTGTCCCGGGCCGGAGTATTCATGACAACATCTTTCTGGTCCGGGACCTGATGCATTACGCACAAAGGACTGGTCTATCACTCGCCTTCCTGTCCCTAGATCAAGAGAAGGCGTTTGACAGAGTGGATCACCGTTACCTTATGCAGACCCTGCAGGCGTTTGGCTTCGGCCCACAATTTGTGGGCTTTCTCCAGATGCTGTACGCCTCTGCAGAGTGTCTGGTGAAGATCAACTGGTCCCTGACGGCACCTTTTGTGTTTGGTCGGGGAGTACGTCAAGGGTGCCCCCTGTCTGGGCAACTGTACGCGCTGGCCATTGAGCCCTTCCTCTGCCTACTGAGGAGGAGGCTCACCGGGCTGGTGCTGCGGGAACCTGACATGCGGGTAGTCCTGTCGGCTTATGCCGATGACGTGCTCCTCGTGGCCCAGGACCTAGATGATCTAGAGCGGGCACAAGCGTGCCAAGAGGTCTATACCGCGGCCTCTTCTGCTCGGATCAACTGGTCCAAGTGCTCTGGCATTCTGGTGGGTCCCTTACAGGTGGACTCCTTGCCCCCCGCGTTTCGGAATGTCTCGTGGGAGGGCGATACTCTCAAGTATCTGGGAGTCTACCTGTCTGCTGCGGAGGTCCCGGCCCCGGAAAACTTCAGTGATCTTGAAGAACGGGTCGTTGCTCGTCTGGGGTCATGGGTGTATCTGTCGAGAATGCTTTCCCTCAGGGGAAGAACCCTGGTGATTAATCAGCTGGTGGCCAGTCAGCTTTGGCACCGGCTGATAGCCATGGGTCCGACCCCCGAATTTATCAACAAGATCCAGAGGAAGTTGATGGATTTTCTTTGGATAGGGAAGCATTGGGTCTCTGCGGGAGTTGCGTGTCTCCCTTTGGAGGAGGGTGGACAGGGAGTGGTGTGTGTTCGCTCCCAGTTACACACTTTCCGCCTCCAATACCTGCAGAGATACCTATTCGCAGATCCGTCTCCGCAGTGGTGCCAGCTGGCAACCAGTTTCTTTCGCCAGCTGCGCAATATGAGGTATGATCGGCAACTGTTTATCATCAGGCCCGAGGGTTTAGGTAGAGACCTCTCGGTGCTGCCGGCATACTATCGGGATTTACTTAAGGCCTGGAAACTGGTCTCCGCGACCAGGAAGGAACAGGCGGTGGGGGTTGATTTCCTCGCCGAGCCCCTGCTGTATAATCCGGCAGTGGGGGCTCGGATGTTGGATTCACCCTCTATTTGCCGCCGGCTAATCCTGGCGCAGGTGACCAGAGTCGGGGATCTCCTGGACTATGGGCGGCGATACTGGGTAAGAGCAGAGGTGCTCGCGCCCCGTATGGGTCTGCGTACTGCCCGCGTCCCTCGTCGCTTGATCCAGGAGATTACGGATGCCATCCACCCCGACTCACGCACCTTCATTGAGGGGTTATTGCAGACCGGAGAGCCTTGTCAGCCTATCAACTTCAGCTCTCCGGATTTTTGCGTGGAACCGAAGCCACGGCAACCCCCTCGGGCTCTTCTTTCCCCCAACCTCAGCAAGTTGGGGGATATGTCCCCGGCGTGTTTCCGCGGCATGCCGAGGAAAGTCCTGTATTCTCTTGTGCTCCATATAGTGCATTACCTCGCCCTTGTCACCCGCCCAGACACCATCTGGAGGCGGGTATTCCCTGCGAACGAGGGCGAGAGACCCCGGTGGAGGGAACTCTATTCATCTTTGGTTCCCGGTCCCGCCGGGGATTTGGGTTGGAGGGTCCTCCACGGTGCACTGAGCACAGGAGAGTATTTGGCACACTTCACGGACTCCCCCGCCGCCTGTCCCTTCTGTGGCGAGCGGGAGTCCGTATATCACATTTATTCGAGTTGCGCTAGACTGCAGCCCCTCATGTCCTTCTTGAGGAGCCTTCTCCTGCAGTTCTGGCTGGGTTTTTCCCCTCAACTTTTTATTTTTGGGTGCCCAGTGTCCCGGAACGATAAGCCTAGGGATCTCCTGGTCAACCTGCTCCTGGCATTGGCTAAGGTAGCCATTTGTAAAACCAGGAAGCAGTGTTTGGAGGGGAGGGTCCCAACAAACATCGTGGCCATGTTCCGGGCGCTGGTGCACTCCCGTATTCGGGCAGAGTACTCGTACGCCGAGTCCACTGGGACGGTTTCAGAGTTTGCCTCCCAGTGGGCGTTAGGCGGGGTGCTTTGCTCGGTACCCCCCATCAAGGGTTCTTCAGAATTAACCCTTCTGTTTTAAGTGCACTTTAGCAGTGTACTTGTTGGATTCATTTACTTTTTTGTTTGACTGGTTTTTTCTTTGTTCTACTTGGTAACAAGTAGAATTGTTGTTTAACTGAATTGGCCGGCGTTTCAAACCAGATCAAAATAGGTCCACTCAGGGGAAATTGCCTGCTTGCAGTTTGGCTGTGAGTGCTTTTTCCTGGCTGGATCCTGCTTCTCCTTCCATTCAGAAGCGTATGTGCAGAGCTCCCAGGCATTTGGTAAGGAATCGGCTTTATTCTTTCTTTTTTTGTTATATTTTGTTGTGGATCTGTGGGGGAGTATACTGTGAGTATACTGGGAGTTTTATAGAGGGTTTTGGGTGCATTTTCAGGATTAAAAACCGTTTTTTGGTTTTCACCCAGGGGCTGCAGTGTTTTAACCCAGCATAGCTGCAGTTTAGCTGGCTGGAAAACTGCAGTCTTACCCCCTCTCTCCTTCCCTCACTACTGGAGGTTTTTTACTGGTTGTTTAAACTTCCAATTTCACTCTTTTGTTTTCTTAAGCCTGATTCCTTTCTCACTTGCAATTGAGAGCTCTGTGTCTTTTCTATAAAGACTTGTAAAATTGTGGTGATTGCTTATTACAACAGAGAGAGAGTAACCAATAAGGGGAAAAAGATTTAAAACTGCAGCAGGTTTTTAAAAGCTGATGTTTTTTTCCCCTTGCAGAGAGATCTCTTCTTAAAGAGACAGTTTCCTCTCTGTACCTCTCTCCCTAAGCAATACCCTCCCCTGACTTAGAGGCTTATTTGTTATCATGCCTGGAAAGGGGAATAGGACAAGTGCGGCAACGGGGGCGACGCCCGGATATAAAACACCAAAAACTGTGGCCCCTAGGAGCAACACTCTTAGTCACAGCCCTAGGCCTGGTCCTTCCAGTGCCCTGGCCACGCCTCCCCCAGCACCTGTTAGCAGCGTAACCCCTGCAGTCCCAGTTCCAACATGGGCGCATGTGGCAGTTGCAGGCGATGGCCCCAGCAACAACAATGTTGGGGCCACGCCCTGTCTGAGCAGGAAGCTTGGGGTGAGGTGCCCAATGTCTCCTGGCCTAAACATGGAGATATATGTGAGGGCTGTGGCTGATGTGGTGGGTCCCTCTGCTGTGGTGGCGGCCAGCAAAATGTATGGGAGGGGCATTTTCTTCCTCCGTACGCTGGCTGCCACTCACACCCTGGTGCAGAAAGGCATCAGTGTAGGGGGGAAATACATCCCTATAGAGCCAATGGAGGGGTTAGGCACAAAGGTCATTCTGTCAAATGTGCCCCCCTTCATCCCAGATAGCCTCATGAAGCCATACCTGCAAGCCCTGGGAGACATTAAGTCCCCCATAATAAAATTATCTTTGGGCTGTAGAGATAGGGCGCTGAGGCATGTGCTCTCATTTAGGCGGCAGGTACAACTGCTGCTGCCGGGGAGCACTGAATCTGTGGAGGGTTCTTTTGGGGTGCGCTACGAGGGCATAACATACACCGTGTACTATGGCACGGAGGGGGTAAGGTGCTATTTGTGCAAGGAGCTGGGGCATACTCGCAGGAGTTGCCTCAAAGGGAACAGAGTACCTATCCCAACTCCTACACCCACCCCTCCCTCTGCCAAGACACCCCGTACCGCTGTGCCCACCACAGCGGGGCCCTCAGGGGCCCAGGTCCGTCCTGGGACCACAAGAGATGTCGCTGTCCCATCTGGAACAGTGACGTCTGTACCTCTCCCCAAAGAACAGAGGGAGAAGGAAAAGCCCTTGAGAGCCCAGGTCCCCCCTGGGACCACAGAAGATGTCACTGCTCCATCTCAAACAGTGACATCTGAACCTCTCCCCCCAAAAAAGAGGGAGAAGAAAAGAGTCACCCCAGAACAGTCACCCTCTGTTGTCACTGTCCCCCCCCAAGAACACCTTACCCCCAATGTAAGCACCGTACAGGGTGCGGGGGAGCAGGAGGAAGCTCCGGCTGGAGAGACAGTGGCACCCTCTTCTGGGGAAGCACCCCCCAGGAAGAAGCCTTTTAAAAACAAAAACAAGAGGGTGATTGAGGAGGGCGAGGAGGGTGAACCGTATTACGTTCACCCTCAGAAGTCTCCGAAGCGGAATGTAACAGCAATTCCGCACAGGGTGGCCCTGTCTGGCCCACTGGTTAGGATTAGCCAGTGTGAGCCGGAATCCATAAATATGCAGCCCCCCCCCCTCGAAGATCTGGAGGGAATACAAGGGGAAGAGGAGGTACCCGGCGTCCCTGGGGTGGAAGGTCAAAGTGCTCAACAACATGAGGCTTTGCCCCTAGAAATGGACGTTGGGAAGCCTTCCAACACTCCTCCCAGTTGGAGAACATCCCCCGGGGACTTGTGCTTCGGTGAACCTATCACACCGAAAGTAGCTGTCTTCGGAGACTCGGGGGTCGACCAGAATCTCCCTCCGGCTGTACCACCTTTGGGTGAAGCGCCTGAGGCTGAGTCAGGTTTTATGTCACCGGAAGGAGGGGATTGGCTAGGGCTGACCCCCATGGTTGAGGATTTAGAGGATGGAGCGGGGAAGGCAGGTGTAGGAGAGGAGGCTTTAGCGAGCAATTCAGGATACACTTGGAGGGTGTCTGACGTGAGCCCTCTTCGCAGAGAGTTTTGGTCTTTGTCAGAGATGACTGCCAAGCTGGACTCTCTCCTTGGGGTGCATGCTGAGGAGTGCCCTCCCGCGGTTGGCGAGTGCCCTCCCGCGGTTGGCGAGTGCCCTCCCGCGGTTGGCGAGTGCCCTCCCGCGGTTGGCGAGTGCCCTCCCGCGGTTGGCGAGTGCCCTCCCGCGGTTGGCGAGTGCCCTCCCGCGGTTGGTGAGAACACCTGTGGCATCCCATTTATCCACACGGCGATAGAGGAGATTAGGAGGGCACTGGGTGCCTCTGTGGCCCCCGAGGACACTCGGGAGACCGCTGCTTCCATCATACCTCCTCCAGATACCCCTGAAGATTCTACCCAGGGGTTGGATGTGGAGGATATAGTGGACCCCCTCGTGGAAACACCAAAGAGGGGACCCACTCTAGGGCTGAGAAAGGCTCCCACAGAGAGGGGCGGGGGTCTTGAGTTTTTCAGCCAAGAGGAGCTTGGGGAGTTGGGGCTCAGTGAGGCATCCTCTGGCACCGCAGAGTCGGTGGGCTCCTTGAGCCCCGTTATCCCTGCCCAGGAGATAGATGAGTTCCTAGGAGATACCCTTCACAAGCAAGGAAAAAAGAAGGTGAAGTTGGCCCTCAAGAAGTGGAAGGATGCTTCGTTCATTCTCCACTCTCTTTTTGTATACACCAGGGCCAACCGCAAGGCCAGAATCTCAGGGTCTAATGAACATGTTCGTGCCCTAAAGTTCTACAAATTGATGCGAGAGCACGTAAAGGCTTCTCGGGGTATAGCACCCTGAGCGCCTGTGGGACGGAAAAACTCTTTGACTACCAATGGCTTTGAGCATCGGTACGCTTAACGTAAACAGCTGTAAGGACGGGTTGCGCAGGTTCCAGGTACTCTCCTTTTTACAGAAGGGAAAGTATTCTGTGAGTTTCCTGCAGGAAACCCATACCACTCCAGAGGCTGAAGCCAGCTGGCATCTGGAGTGGCGAGGCAAGGTCTTTTTCAGCCACCTCACTTCGACATCTTGTGGGGTGGTGACCCTGTTCTCTGAATCCTTTCAACCTGAGCTGCTGCTTGCCAAAACGGTTGTTCCAGGTCGCCTGTTGCATATCAGGGTCCGACACGAGGACTACACGTTTAATTTCCTGAACGTGTATGCTCCTGCCACCGGACCCCTGAGAAGGCAGTTCTTCGTCAGAATGTCTGAATACCTGGAGACAGTCGACACGAACGAATACGTGGTGCTCGGGGGTGATTTTAACTGTACCCTCGAGGCTCGGAAAGACCGGAATGGTCCGGAGCCACACCCGTGTTCTGCGTCGGCCTTGCGGGAGGTCATCACCCGCTACTCCTTGGTAGACGTCTGGCGAGAACAACATCCTGGGGCATCCACTGAGTTCACACATGTTAGGGTGTTTAGGGGTGAACGGATGTCCTGGTCCCGGATAGACAGGCTGTATATTTCCAGCCACAGCCTGTCGCGAGCCCAGTCCAGTGCCATTAGGCTGGCGCCGTTTTCGGACCACAATTGTGCGTCCGTGACGGTGACGCTGCTACCTGCAGCACCTTCAGCCGCATATTGGCACTTCAACAATACTTTGTTGGAGGACAAGGGGTTTGAGACGTCGGTCCGAGACTTTTGGATGGCCTGGAGAGGTTGCAAGTCAGACTTTGCCACGTTAGAGCAGTGGTGGGACGTGGGCAAGGTTCATCTGCGCCTCGTGTGTCAGGAGTATACCAGAGGTGCCAGCAGGCAGCGCGATGCTGAGATCAAGGCCCTCAGGGAGGAGGTGCTCGATCTCGAGAAGAGGCTGTCTGTGGAAGGAGACCAATACCTGCAGAGTATGTACGTGGAGAGGAAGTACGCTCTCCGGGACTTGGAAGATCGGAGAGCTCGGGGGGCGTATGTGCGATCCCGCATCCACTTCCTTCGCGAGATGGATCGCGGGTCGCGACTCTTCTACGCGCTGGAGAAAAAGAGGGGAAACCGTAGACATATCACCTGCTTGTTGGCAGAGGACGGTACTCCTTTGACTGACCCGGAGAGCATCCGGGACAGAACCCGGAGATTCTATGTAGATCTTTTCTCTCCGGAGTCAATCCAGCCAGATAAATGCAGGGTCTTATGGGAGGGGCTTCCCACGGTCAGTGAGGATGGAAGGGAGCTGCTTGAGTTACCTTTGACCATGGCCGAGCTCTCTGAAGCCCTCAATCTCATGTCCCGCGGAAAAACGCCGGGTCTGGACGGGCTGACTGTGGAGTTCTTCAGGTTTTTCTGGGAGATGCTGGGACCTGATTTCACCGAGGTCCTAGCCGAAGCCCTGGAGACCGGTGAGATGCCCCTTTCGTGTCGGCGGGCAATACTGTCTCTGCTGCCGAAGAAGGGGGATCTCCGCCAGATTTCCAACTGGCGACCGGTATCACTGCTCAGCACGGACTATAAGATCGTAGCCAAAGCGCTTTCGCTGAGGCTCAAGTCCGTGCTGGCAGAGGTGATTCATCCCGACCAGTCCTATACTGTCCCGGGCCGGAGTATTCATGACAACATCTTTCTGGTCCGGGACCTGATGCATTACGCACAAAGGACTGGTCTATCACTCGCCTTCCTGTCCCTAGATCAAGAGAAGGCGTTTGACAGAGTGGATCACCGTTACCTTATGCAGACCCTGCAGGCGTTTGGCTTCGGCCCACAATTTGTGGGCTTTCTCCAGATGCTGTACGCCTCTGCAGAGTGTCTGGTGAAGATCAACTGGTCCCTGACGGCACCTTTTGTGTTTGGTCGGGGAGTACGTCAAGGGTGCCCCCTGTCTGGGCAACTGTACGCGCTGGCCATTGAGCCCTTCCTCTGCCTACTGAGGAGGAGGCTCACCGGGCTGGTGCTGCGGGAACCTGACATGCGGGTAGTCCTGTCGGCTTATGCCGATGACGTGCTCCTCGTGGCCCAGGACCTAGATGATCTAGAGCGGGCACAAGCGTGCCAAGAGGTCTATACCGCGGCCTCTTCTGCTCGGATCAACTGGTCCAAGTGCTCTGGCATTCTGGTGGGTCCCTTACAGGTGGACTCCTTGCCCCCCGCGTTTCGGAATGTCTCGTGGGAGGGCGATACTCTCAAGTATCTGGGAGTCTACCTGTCTGCTGCGGAGGTCCCGGCCCCGGAAAACTTCAGTGATCTTGAAGAACGGGTCGTTGCTCGTCTGGGGTCATGGGTGTATCTGTCGAGAATGCTTTCCCTCAGGGGAAGAACCCTGGTGATTAATCAGCTGGTGGCCAGTCAGCTTTGGCACCGGCTGATAGCCATGGGTCCGACCCCCGAATTTATCAACAAGATCCAGAGGAAGTTGATGGATTTTCTTTGGATAGGGAAGCATTGGGTCTCTGCGGGAGTTGCGTGTCTCCCTTTGGAGGAGGGTGGACAGGGAGTGGTGTGTGTTCGCTCCCAGTTACACACTTTCCGCCTCCAATACCTGCAGAGATACCTATTCGCAGATCCGTCTCCGCAGTGGTGCCAGCTGGCAACCAGTTTCTTTCGCCAGCTGCGCAATATGAGGTATGATCGGCAACTGTTTATCATCAGGCCCGAGGGTTTAGGTAGAGACCTCTCGGTGCTGCCGGCATACTATCGGGACTTACTTAAGGCCTGGAAACTGGTCTCCGCGACCAGGAAGGAACAGGCGGTGGGGGTTGATTTCCTCGCCGAGCCCCTGCTGTATAATCCGGCAGTGGGGGCTCGGATGTTGGATTCACCCTCTATTTGCCGCCGGCTAATCCTGGCGCAGGTGACCAGAGTCGGGGATCTCCTGGACTATGGGCGGCGATACTGGGTAAGAGCAGAGGTGCTCGCGCCCCGTATGGGTCTGCGTACTGCCCGCGTCCCTCGTCGCTTGATCCAGGAGATTACGGATGCCATCCACCCCGACTCACGCACCTTCATTGAGGGGTTATTGCAGACCGGAGAGCCTTGTCAGCCTATCAACTTCAGCTCTCCGGATTTTTGCGTGGAACCGAAGCCACGGCAACCCCCTCTGGCTCTTCTTTCCCCCAACCTCAGCAAGTTGGGGGATATGTCCCCGGCGTGTTTCCGCGGCATGCCGAGGAAAGTCCTGTATTCTCTTGTGCTCCATATAGTGCATTACCTCGCCCTTGTCACCCGCCCAGACACCATCTGGAGGCGGGTATTCCCTGCGAACGAGGGCGAGAGACCCCGGTGGAGGGAACTCTATTCATCTTTGGTTCCCGGTCCCGCCGGGGATTTGGGTTGGAGGGTCCTCCACGGTGCACTGAGCACAGGAGAGTATTTGGCACACTTCACGGACTCCCCCGCCGCCTGTCCCTTCTGTGGCGAGCGGGAGTCCGTATATCACATTTATTCGAGTTGCGCTAGACTGCAGCCCCTCATGTCCTTCTTGAGGAGCCTTCTCCTGCAGTTCTGGCTGGGTTTTTCCCCTCAACTTTTTATTTTTGGGTGCCCAGTGTCCCGGAACGATAAGCCTAGGGATCTCCTGGTCAACCTGCTCCTGGCATTGGCTAAGGTAGCCATTTGTAAAACCAGGAAGCAGTGTTTGGAGGGGAGGGTCCCAACAAACATCGTGGCCATGTTCCGGGCGCTGGTGCACTCCCGTATTCGGGCAGAGTACTCGTACGCCGAGTCCACTGGGACGGTTTCAGAGTTTGCCTCCCAGTGGGCGTTAGGCGGGGTGCTTTGCTCGGTACCCCCCATCAAGGGTTCTTCAGAATTAACCCTTCTGTTTTAAGTGCACTTTAGCAGTGTACTTGTTGGATTCATTTACTTTTTTGTTTGACTGGTTTTTTCTTTGTTCTACTTGGTAACAAGTAGAATTGTTGTTTAACTGAATTGGCCGGCTTCGCCGGCCAATCAGTTTCAAACCAGATCAAAATAGGTCCACTCAGGGGAACTTGCCTGCTTGCAGTTTGGCTGTGAGTGTTTTTTCCTGGCTGGATCCTGCTTCTCCTTCCATTCAGAAGCGTATGTGCAGAGCTCCCAGGCATTTGGTAAGGAATCGGCTTTATTCTTTCTTTTTTTGTTATATTTTGTTGTGGATCTGTGGGGGAGTATACTGTGAGTATACTGGGAGTTTTATAGAGGGTTTTGGGTGCATTTTCAGGATTAAAAACCGTTTTTTGGTTTTCACCCAGGGGCTGCAGTGTTTTAACCCAGCATAGCTGCAGTTTAGCTGGCTGGAAAACTGCAGTCTTACCCCCTCTCTCCTTCCCTCACTACTGGAGGTTTTTTACTGGTTGTTTAAACTTCCAATTTCACTCTTTTGTTTTCTTAAGCCTGATTCCTTTCTCACTTGCAATTGAGAGCTCTGTGTCTTTTCTATAAAGACTTGTAAAATTGTGGTGATTGCTTATTACAACAGAGAGAGAGTAACCAATAAGGGGAAAAAGATTTAAAACTGCAGCAGGTTTTTAAAAGCTGATGTTTTTTTCCCCTTGCAGAGAGATCTCTTCTTAAAGAGACAGTTTCCTCTCTGTACCTCTCTCCCTAAGCAATACCCTCCCCTGACTTAGAGGCTTATTTGTTATCATGCCTGGAAAGGGGAATAGGACAAGTGCGGCAACGGGGGCGACGCCCGGATATAAAACACCAAAAACTGTGGCCCCTAGGAGCAACACTCTTAGTCACAGCCCTAGGCCTGGTCCTTCCAGTGCCCTGGCCACGCCTCCCCCAGCACCTGTTAGCAGCGTAACCCCTGCAGTCCCAGTTCCAACATGGGCGCATGTGGCAGTTGCAGGCGATGGCCCCAGCAACAACAATGTTGGGGCCACGCCCTGTCTGAGCAGGAAGCTTGGGGTGAGGTGCCCAATGTCTCCTGGCCTAAACATGGAGATATATGTGAGGGCTGTGGCTGATGTGGTGGGTCCCTCTGCTGTGGTGGCGGCCAGCAAAATGTATGGGAGGGGCATTTTCTTCCTCCGTACGCTGGCTGCCACTCACACCCTGGTGCAGAAAGGCATCAGTGTAGGGGGGAAATACATCCCTATAGAGCCAATGGAGGGGTTAGGCACAAAGGTCATTCTGTCAAATGTGCCCCCCTTCATCCCAGATAGCCTCATGAAGCCATACCTGCAAGCCCTGGGAGACATTAAGTCCCCCATAATAAAATTATCTTTGGGCTGTAGAGATAGGGCGCTGAGGCATGTGCTCTCATTTAGGCGGCAGGTACAACTGCTGCTGCCGGGGAGCACTGAATCTGTGGAGGGTTCTTTTGGGGTGCGCTACGAGGGCATAACATACACCGTGTACTATGGCACGGAGGGGGTAAGGTGCTATTTGTGCAAGGAGCTGGGGCATACTCGCAGGAGTTGCCTCAAAGGGAACAGAGTACCTATCCCAACTCCTACACCCACCCCTCCCTCTGCCAAGACACCCCGTACCGCTGTGCCCACCACAGCGGGGCCCTCAGGGGCCCAGGTCCGTCCTGGGACCACAAGAGATGTCGCTGTCCCATCTGGAACAGTGACGTCTGTACCTCTCCCCAAAGAACAGAGGGAGAAGGAAAAGCCCTTGAGAGCCCAGGTCCCCCCTGGGACCACAGAAGATGTCACTGCTCCATCTCAAACAGTGACATCTGAACCTCTCCCCCCAAAAAAGAGGGAGAAGAAAAGAGTCACCCCAGAACAGTCACCCTCTGTTGTCACTGTCCCCCCCCAAGAACACCTTACCCCCAATGTAAGCACCGTACAGGGTGCGGGGGAGCAGGAGGAAGCTCCGGCTGGAGAGACAGTGGCACCCTCTTCTGGGGAAGCACCCCCCAGGAAGAAGCCTTTTAAAAACAAAAACAAGAGGGTGATTGAGGAGGGCGAGGAGGGTGAACCGTATTACGTTCACCCTCAGAAGTCTCCGAAGCGGAATGTAACAGCAATTCCGCACAGGGTGGCCCTGTCTGGCCCACTGGTTAGGATTAGCCAGTGTGAGCCGGAATCCATAAATATGCAGCCCCCCCCCCTCGAAGATCTGGAGGGAATACAAGGGGAAGAGGAGGTACCCGGCGTCCCTGGGGTGGAAGGTCAAAGTGCTCAACAACATGAGGCTTTGCCCCTAGAAATGGACGTTGGGAAGCCTTCCAACACTCCTCCCAGTTGGAGAACATCCCCCGGGGACTTGTGCTTCGGTGAACCTATCACACCGAAAGTAGCTGTCTTCGGAGACTCGGGGGTCGACCAGAATCTCCCTCCGGCTGTACCACCTTTGGGTGAAGCGCCTGAGGCTGAGTCAGGTTTTATGTCACCGGAAGGAGGGGATTGGCTAGGGCTGACCCCCATGGTTGAGGATTTAGAGGATGGAGCGGGGAAGGCAGGTGTAGGAGAGGAGGCTTTAGCGAGCAATTCAGGATACACTTGGAGGGTGTCTGACGTGAGCCCTCTTCGCAGAGAGTTTTGGTCTTTGTCAGAGATGACTGCCAAGCTGGACTCTCTCCTTGGGGTGCATGCTGAGGAGTGCCCTCCCGCGGTTGGCGAGTGCCCTCCCGCGGTTGGCGAGTGCCCTCCCGCGGTTGGCGAGTGCCCTCCCGCGGTTGGCGAGTGCCCTCCCGCGGTTGGCGAGTGCCCTCCCGCGGTTGGCGAGTGCCCTCCCGCGGTTGGTGAGAACACCTGTGGCATCCCATTTATCCACACGGCGATAGAGGAGATTAGGAGGGCACTGGGTGCCTCTGTGGCCCCCGAGGACACTCGGGAGACCGCTGCTTCCATCATACCTCCTCCAGATACCCCTGAAGATTCTACCCAGGGGTTGGATGTGGAGGATATAGTGGACCCCCTCGTGGAAACACCAAAGAGGGGACCCACTCTAGGGCTGAGAAAGGCTCCCACAGAGAGGGGCGGGGGTCTTGAGTTTTTCAGCCAAGAGGAGCTTGGGGAGTTGGGGCTCAGTGAGGCATCCTCTGGCACCGCAGAGTCGGTGGGCTCCTTGAGCCCCGTTATCCCTGCCCAGGAGATAGATGAGTTCCTAGGAGATACCCTTCACAAGCAAGGAAAAAAGAAGGTGAAGTTGGCCCTCAAGAAGTGGAAGGATGCTTCGTTCATTCTCCACTCTCTTTTTGTATACACCAGGGCCAACCGCAAGGCCAGAATCTCAGGGTCTAATGAACATGTTCGTGCCCTAAAGTTCTACAAATTGATGCGAGAGCACGTAAAGGCTTCTCGGGGTATAGCACCCTGAGCGCCTGTGGGACGGAAAAACTCTTTGACTACCAATGGCTTTGAGCATCGGTACGCTTAACGTAAACAGCTGTAAGGACGGGTTGCGCAGGTTCCAGGTACTCTCCTTTTTACAGAAGGGAAAGTATTCTGTGAGTTTCCTGCAGGAAACCCATACCACTCCAGAGGCTGAAGCCAGCTGGCATCTGGAGTGGCGAGGCAAGGTCTTTTTCAGCCACCTCACTTCGACATCTTGTGGGGTGGTGACCCTGTTCTCTGAATCCTTTCAACCTGAGCTGCTGCTTGCCAAAACGGTTGTTCCAGGTCGCCTGTTGCATATCAGGGTCCGACACGAGGACTACACGTTTAATTTCCTGAACGTGTATGCTCCTGCCACCGGACCCCTGAGAAGGCAGTTCTTCGTCAGAATGTCTGAATACCTGGAGACAGTCGACACGAACGAATACGTGGTGCTCGGGGGTGATTTTAACTGTACCCTCGAGGCTCGGAAAGACCGGAATGGTCCGGAGCCACACCCGTGTTCTGCGTCGGCCTTGCGGGAGGTCATCACCCGCTACTCCTTGGTAGACGTCTGGCGAGAACAACATCCTGGGGCATCCACTGAGTTCACACATGTTAGGGTGTTTAGGGGTGAACGGATGTCCTGGTCCCGGATAGACAGGCTGTATATTTCCAGCCACAGCCTGTCGCGAGCCCAGTCCAGTGCCATTAGGCTGGCGCCGTTTTCGGACCACAATTGTGCGTCCGTGACGGTGACGCTGCTACCTGCAGCACCTTCAGCCGCATATTGGCACTTCAACAATACTTTGTTGGAGGACAAGGGGTTTGAGACGTCGGTCCGAGACTTTTGGATGGCCTGGAGAGGTTGCAAGTCAGACTTTGCCACGTTAGAGCAGTGGTGGGACGTGGGCAAGGTTCATCTGCGCCTCGTGTGTCAGGAGTATACCAGAGGTGCCAGCAGGCAGCGCGATGCTGAGATCAAGGCCCTCAGGGAGGAGGTGCTCGATCTCGAGAAGAGGCTGTCTGTGGAAGGAGACCAATACCTGCAGAGTATGTACGTGGAGAGGAAGTACGCTCTCCGGGACTTGGAAGATCGGAGAGCTCGGGGGGCGTATGTGCGATCCCGCATCCACTTCCTTCGCGAGATGGATCGCGGGTCACGACTCTTCTACGCGCTGGAGAAAAAGAGGGGAAACCGTAGACATATCACCTGCTTGTTGGCAGAGGACGGTACTCCTTTGACTGACCCGGAGAGCATCCGGGACAGAACCCGGAGATTCTATGTAGATCTTTTCTCTCCGGAGTCAATCCAGCCAGATAAATGCAGGGTCTTATGGGAGGGGCTTCCCACGGTCAGTGAGGATGGAAGGGAGCTGCTTGAGTTACCTTTGACCATGGCCGAGCTCTCTGAAGCCCTCAATCTCATGTCCCGCGGAAAAACGCCGGGTCTGGACGGGCTGACTGTGGAGTTCTTCAGGTTTTTCTGGGAGATGCTGGGACCTGATTTCACCGAGGTCCTAGCCGAAGCCCTGGAGACCGGTGAGATGCCCCTTTCGTGTCGGCGGGCAATACTGTCTCTGCTGCCGAAGAAGGGGGATCTCCGCCAGATTTCCAACTGGCGACCGGTATCACTGCTCAGCACGGACTATAAGATCGTAGCCAAAGCGCTTTCGCTGAGGCTCAAGTCCGTGCTGGCAGAGGTGATTCATCCCGACCAGTCCTATACTGTCCCGGGCCGGAGTATTCATGACAACATCTTTCTGGTCCGGGACCTGATGCATTACGCACAAAGGACTGGTCTATCACTCGCCTTCCTGTCCCTAGATCAAGAGAAGGCGTTTGACAGAGTGGATCACCGTTACCTTATGCAGACCCTGCAGGCGTTTGGCTTCGGCCCACAATTTGTGGGCTTTCTCCAGATGCTGTACGCCTCTGCAGAGTGTCTGGTGAAGATCAACTGGTCCCTGACGGCACCTTTTGTGTTTGGTCGGGGAGTACGTCAAGGGTGCCCCCTGTCTGGGCAACTGTACGCGCTGGCCATTGAGCCCTTCCTCTGCCTACTGAGGAGGAGGCTCACCGGGCTGGTGCTGCGGGAACCTGACATGCGGGTAGTCCTGTCGGCTTATGCCGATGACGTGCTCCTCGTGGCCCAGGACCTAGATGATCTAGAGCGGGCACAAGCGTGCCAAGAGGTCTATACCGCGGCCTCTTCTGCTCGGATCAACTGGTCCAAGTGCTCTGGCATTCTGGTGGGTCCCTTACAGGTGGACTCCTTGCCCCCCGCGTTTCGGAATGTCTCGTGGGAGGGCGATACTCTCAAGTATCTGGGAGTCTACCTGTCTGCTGCGGAGGTCCCGGCCCCGGAAAACTTCAGTGATCTTGAAGAACGGGTCGTTGCTCGTCTGGGGTCATGGGTGTATCTGTCGAGAATGCTTTCCCTCAGGGGAAGAACCCTGGTGATTAATCAGCTGGTGGCCAGTCAGCTTTGGCACCGGCTGATAGCCATGGGTCCGACCCCCGAATTTATCAACAAGATCCAGAGGAAGTTGATGGATTTTCTTTGGATAGGGAAGCATTGGGTCTCTGCGGGAGTTGCGTGTCTCCCTTTGGAGGAGGGTGGACAGGGAGTGGTGTGTGTTCGCTCCCAGTTACACACTTTCCGCCTCCAATACCTGCAGAGATACCTATTCGCAGATCCGTCTCCGCAGTGGTGCCAGCTGGCAACCAGTTTCTTTCGCCAGCTGCGCAATATGAGGTATGATCGGCAACTGTTTATCATCAGGCCCGAGGGTTTAGGTAGAGACCTCTCGGTGCTGCCGGCATACTATCGGGACTTACTTAAGGCCTGGAAACTGGTCTCCGCGACCAGGAAGGAACAGGCGGTGGGGGTTGATTTCCTCGCCGAGCCCCTGCTGTATAATCCGGCAGTGGGGGCTCGGATGTTGGATTCACCCTCTATTTGCCGCCGGCTAATCCTGGCGCAGGTGACCAGAGTCGGGGATCTCCTGGACTATGGGCGGCGATACTGGGTAAGAGCAGAGGTGCTCGCGCCCCGTATGGGTCTGCGTACTGCCCGCGTCCCTCGTCGCTTGATCCAGGAGATTACGGATGCCATCCACCCCGACTCACGCACCTTCATTGAGGGGTTATTGCAGACCGGAGAGCCTTGTCAGCCTATCAACTTCAGCTCTCCGGATTTTTGCGTGGAACCGAAGCCACGGCAACCCCCTCTGGCTCTTCTTTCCCCCAACCTCAGCAAGTTGGGGGATATGTCCCCGGCGTGTTTCCGCGGCATGCCGAGGAAAGTCCTGTATTCTCTTGTGCTCCATATAGTGCATTACCTCGCCCTTGTCACCCGCCCAGACACCATCTGGAGGCGGGTATTCCCTGCGAACGAGGGCGAGAGACCCCGGTGGAGGGAACTCTATTCATCTTTGGTTCCCGGTCCCGCCGGGGATTTGGGTTGGAGGGTCCTCCACGGTGCACTGAGCACAGGAGAGTATTTGGCACACTTCACGGACTCCCCCGCCGCCTGTCCCTTCTGTGGCGAGCGGGAGTCCGTATATCACATTTATTCGAGTTGCGCTAGACTGCAGCCCCTCATGTCCTTCTTGAGGAGCCTTCTCCTGCAGTTCTGGCTGGGTTTTTCCCCTCAACTTTTTATTTTTGGGTGCCCAGTGTCCCGGAACGATAAGCCTAGGGATCTCCTGGTCAACCTGCTCCTGGCATTGGCTAAGGTAGCCATTTGTAAAACCAGGAAGCAGTGTTTGGAGGGGAGGGTCCCAACAAACATCGTGGCCATGTTCCGGGCGCTGGTGCACTCCCGTATTCGGGCAGAGTACTCGTACGCCGAGTCCACTGGGACGGTTTCAGAGTTTGCCTCCCAGTGGGCGTTAGGCGGGGTGCTTTGCTCGGTACCCCCCATCAAGGGTTCTTCAGAATTAACCCTTCTGTTTTAAGTGCACTTTAGCAGTGTACTTGTTGGATTCATTTACTTTTTTGTTTGACTGGTTTTTTCTTTGTTCTACTTGGTAACAAGTAGAATTGTTGTTTAACTGAATTGGCCGGCTTCGCCGGCCAATCAGTTTCAAACCAGATCAAAATAGGTCCACTCAGGGGAACTTGCCTGCTTGCAGTTTGGCTGTGAGTGTTTTTTCCTGGCTGGATCCTGCTTCTCCTTCCATTCAGAAGCGTATGTGCAGAGCTCCCAGGCATTTGGTAAGGAATCGGCTTTATTCTTTCTTTTTTTGTTATATTTTGTTGTGGATCTGTGGGGGAGTATACTGTGAGTATACTGGGAGTTTTATAGAGGGTTTTGGGTGCATTTTCAGGATTAAAAACCGTTTTTTGGTTTTCACCCAGGGGCTGCAGTGTTTTAACCCAGCATAGCTGCAGTTTAGCTGGCTGGAAAACTGCAGTCTTACCCCCTCTCTCCTTCCCTCACTACTGGAGGTTTTTTACTGGTTGTTTAAACTTCCAATTTCACTCTTTTGTTTTCTTAAGCCTGATTCCTTTCTCACTTGCAATTGAGAGCTCTGTGTCTTTTCTATAAAGACTTGTAAAATTGTGGTGATTGCTTATTACAACAGAGAGAGAGTAACCAATAAGGGGAAAAAGATTTAAAACTGCAGCAGGTTTTTAAAAGCTGATGTTTTTTTCCCCTTGCAGAGAGATCTCTTCTTAAAGAGACAGTTTCCTCTCTGTACCTCTCTCCCTAAGCAATACCCTCCCCTGACTTAGAGGCTTATTTGTTATCATGCCTGGAAAGGGGAATAGGACAAGTGCGGCAACGGGGGCGACGCCCGGATATAAAACACCAAAAACTGTGGCCCCTAGGAGCAACACTCTTAGTCACAGCCCTAGGCCTGGTCCTTCCAGTGCCCTGGCCACGCCTCCCCCAGCACCTGTTAGCAGCGTAACCCCTGCAGTCCCAGTTCCAACATGGGCGCATGTGGCAGTTGCAGGCGATGGCCCCAGCAACAACAATGTTGGGGCCACGCCCTGTCTGAGCAGGAAGCTTGGGGTGAGGTGCCCAATGTCTCCTGGCCTAAACATGGAGATATATGTGAGGGCTGTGGCTGATGTGGTGGGTCCCTCTGCTGTGGTGGCGGCCAGCAAAATGTATGGGAGGGGCATTTTCTTCCTCCGTACGCTGGCTGCCACTCACACCCTGGTGCAGAAAGGCATCAGTGTAGGGGGGAAATACATCCCTATAGAGCCAATGGAGGGGTTAGGCACAAAGGTCATTCTGTCAAATGTGCCCCCCTTCATCCCAGATAGCCTCATGAAGCCATACCTGCAAGCCCTGGGAGACATTAAGTCCCCCATAATAAAATTATCTTTGGGCTGTAGAGATAGGGCGCTGAGGCATGTGCTCTCATTTAGGCGGCAGGTACAACTGCTGCTGCCGGGGAGCACTGAATCTGTGGAGGGTTCTTTTGGGGTGCGCTACGAGGGCATAACATACACCGTGTACTATGGCACGGAGGGGGTAAGGTGCTATTTGTGCAAGGAGCTGGGGCATACTCGCAGGAGTTGCCTCAAAGGGAACAGAGTACCTATCCCAACTCCTACACCCACCCCTCCCTCTGCCAAGACACCCCGTACCGCTGTGCCCACCACAGCGGGGCCCTCAGGGGCCCAGGTCCGTCCTGGGACCACAAGAGATGTCGCTGTCCCATCTGGAACAGTGACGTCTGTACCTCTCCCCAAAGAACAGAGGGAGAAGGAAAAGCCCTTGAGAGCCCAGGTCCCCCCTGGGACCACAGAAGATGTCACTGCTCCATCTCAAACAGTGACATCTGAACCTCTCCCCCCAAAAAAGAGGGAGAAGAAAAGAGTCACCCCAGAACAGTCACCCTCTGTTGTCACTGTCCCCCCCCAAGAACACCTTACCCCCAATGTAAGCACCGTACAGGGTGCGGGGGAGCAGGAGGAAGCTCCGGCTGGAGAGACAGTGGCACCCTCTTCTGGGGAAGCACCCCCCAGGAAGAAGCCTTTTAAAAACAAAAACAAGAGGGTGATTGAGGAGGGCGAGGAGGGTGAACCGTATTACGTTCACCCTCAGAAGTCTCCGAAGCGGAATGTAACAGCAATTCCGCACAGGGTGGCCCTGTCTGGCCCACTGGTTAGGATTAGCCAGTGTGAGCCGGAATCCATAAATATGCAGCCCCCCCCCCTCGAAGATCTGGAGGGAATACAAGGGGAAGAGGAGGTACCCGGCGTCCCTGGGGTGGAAGGTCAAAGTGCTCAACAACATGAGGCTTTGCCCCTAGAAATGGACGTTGGGAAGCCTTCCAACACTCCTCCCAGTTGGAGAACATCCCCCGGGGACTTGTGCTTCGGTGAACCTATCACACCGAAAGTAGCTGTCTTCGGAGACTCGGGGGTCGACCAGAATCTCCCTCCGGCTGTACCACCTTTGGGTGAAGCGCCTGAGGCTGAGTCAGGTTTTATGTCACCGGAAGGAGGGGATTGGCTAGGGCTGACCCCCATGGTTGAGGATTTAGAGGATGGAGCGGGGAAGGCAGGTGTAGGAGAGGAGGCTTTAGCGAGCAATTCAGGATACACTTGGAGGGTGTCTGACGTGAGCCCTCTTCGCAGAGAGTTTTGGTCTTTGTCAGAGATGACTGCCAAGCTGGACTCTCTCCTTGGGGTGCATGCTGAGGAGTGCCCTCCCGCGGTTGGCGAGTGCCCTCCCGCGGTTGGCGAGTGCCCTCCCGCGGTTGGCGAGTGCCCTCCCGCGGTTGGCGAGTGCCCTCCCGCGGTTGGCGAGTGCCCTCCCGCGGTTGGCGAGTGCCCTCCCGCGGTTGGTGAGAACACCTGTGGCATCCCATTTATCCACACGGCGATAGAGGAGATTAGGAGGGCACTGGGTGCCTCTGTGGCCCCCGAGGACACTCGGGAGACCGCTGCTTCCATCATACCTCCTCCAGATACCCCTGAAGATTCTACCCAGGGGTTGGATGTGGAGGATATAGTGGACCCCCTCGTGGAAACACCAAAGAGGGGACCCACTCTAGGGCTGAGAAAGGCTCCCACAGAGAGGGGCGGGGGTCTTGAGTTTTTCAGCCAAGAGGAGCTTGGGGAGTTGGGGCTCAGTGAGGCATCCTCTGGCACCGCAGAGTCGGTGGGCTCCTTGAGCCCCGTTATCCCTGCCCAGGAGATAGATGAGTTCCTAGGAGATACCCTTCACAAGCAAGGAAAAAAGAAGGTGAAGTTGGCCCTCAAGAAGTGGAAGGATGCTTCGTTCATTCTCCACTCTCTTTTTGTATACACCAGGGCCAACCGCAAGGCCAGAATCTCAGGGTCTAATGAACATGTTCGTGCCCTAAAGTTCTACAAATTGATGCGAGAGCACGTAAAGGCTTCTCGGGGTATAGCACCCTGAGCGCCTGTGGGACGGAAAAACTCTTTGACTACCAATGGCTTTGAGCATCGGTACGCTTAACGTAAACAGCTGTAAGGACGGGTTGCGCAGGTTCCAGGTACTCTCCTTTTTACAGAAGGGAAAGTATTCTGTGAGTTTCCTGCAGGAAACCCATACCACTCCAGAGGCTGAAGCCAGCTGGCATCTGGAGTGGCGAGGCAAGGTCTTTTTCAGCCACCTCACTTCGACATCTTGTGGGGTGGTGACCCTGTTCTCTGAATCCTTTCAACCTGAGCTGCTGCTTGCCAAAACGGTTGTTCCAGGTCGCCTGTTGCATATCAGGGTCCGACACGAGGACTACACGTTTAATTTCCTGAACGTGTATGCTCCTGCCACCGGACCCCTGAGAAAGCAGTTCTTCGTCAGAATGTCTGAATACCTGGAGACAGTCGACACGAACGAATACGTGGTGCTCGGGGGTGATTTTAACTGTACCCTCGAGGCTCGGAAAGACCGGAATGGTCCGGAGCCACACCCGTGTTCTGCGTCGGCCTTGCGGGAGGTCATCACCCGCTACTCCTTGGTAGACGTCTGGCGAGAACAACATCCTGAGGCATCCACTGAGTTCACACATGTTAGGGTGTTTAGGGGTGAACGGATGTCCTGGTCCCGGATAGACAGGCTGTATATTTCCAGCCACAGCCTGTCGCGAGCCCAGTCCAGTGCCATTAGGCTGGCGCCGTTTTCGGACCACAATTGTGCGTCCGTGACGGTGACGCTGCTACCTGCAGCACCTTCAGCCGCATATTGGCACTTCAACAATACTTTGTTGGAGGACAAGGGGTTTGAGACGTCGGTCCGAGACTTTTGGATGGCCTGGAGAGGTTGCAGGTCAGACTTTGCCACGTTAGAGCAGTGGTGGGACGTGGGCAAGGTTCATCTGCGCCTCGTGTGTCAGGAGTATACCAGAGGTGCCAGCAGGCAGCGCGATGCTGAGATCAAGGCCCTCAGGGAGGAGGTGCTCGATCTCGAGAAGAGGCTGTCTGTGGAAGGAGACCAATACCTGCAGAGTATGTACGTGGAGAGGAAGTACGCTCTCCGGGACTTGGAAGATCGGAGAGCTCGGGGGGCGTATGTGCGATCCCGCATCCACTTCCTTCGCGAGATGGATCGCGGGTCACGACTCTTCTACGCGCTGGAGAAAAAGAGGGGAAACCGTAGACATATCACCTGCTTGTTGGCAGAGGACGGTACTCCTTTGACTGACCCGGAGAGCATCCGGGACAGAACCCGGAGATTCTATGTAGATCTTTTCTCTCCGGAGTCAATCCAGCCAGATAAATGCAGGGTCTTATGGGAGGGGCTTCCCACGGTCAGTGAGGATGGAAGGGAGCTGCTTGAGTTACCTTTGACCATGGCCGAGCTCTCTGAAGCCCTCAATCTCATGTCCCGCGGAAAAACGCCGGGTCTGGACGGGCTGACTGTGGAGTTCTTCAGGTTTTTCTGGGAGATGCTGGGACCTGATTTCACCGAGGTCCTAGCCGAAGCC
The DNA here is from genome assembly GCF_040206685.1 of Ascaphus truei. NCBI lineage: Eukaryota > Metazoa > Chordata > Amphibia > Anura > Ascaphidae > Ascaphus > Ascaphus truei. The sequence goes on from NC_134483.1 coordinate 259,813,680, forward strand.
CTGGAGACCGGTGAGATGCCCCTTTCGTGTCGGCGGGCAATACTGTCTCTGCTGCCGAAGAAGGGGGATCTCCGCCAGATTTCCAACTGGCGACCGGTATCACTGCTCAGCACGGACTATAAGATCGTAGCCAAAGCGCTTTCGCTGAGGCTCAAGTCCGTGCTGGCAGAGGTGATTCATCCCGACCAGTCCTATACTGTCCCGGGCCGGAGTATTCATGACAACATCTTTCTGGTCCGGGACCTGATGCATTACGCACAAAGGACTGGTCTATCACTCGCCTTCCTGTCCCTAGATCAAGAGAAGGCGTTTGACAGAGTGGATCACCGTTACCTTATGCAGACCCTGCAGGCGTTTGGCTTCGGCCCACAATTTGTGGGCTTTCTCCAGATGCTGTACGCCTCTGCAGAGTGTCTGGTGAAGATCAACTGGTCCCTGACGGCACCTTTTGTGTTTGGTCGGGGAGTACGTCAAGGGTGCCCCCTGTCTGGGCAACTGTACGCGCTGGCCATTGAGCCCTTCCTCTGCCTACTGAGGAGGAGGCTCACCGGGCTGGTGCTGCGGGAACCTGACATGCGGGTAGTCCTGTCGGCTTATGCCGATGACGTGCTCCTCGTGGCCCAGGACCTAGATGATCTAGAGCGGGCACAAGCGTGCCAAGAGGTCTATACCGCGGCCTCTTCTGCTCGGATCAACTGGTCCAAGTGCTCTGGCATTCTGGTGGGTCCCTTACAGGTGGACTCCTTGCCCCCCGCGTTTCGGAATGTCTCGTGGGAGGGCGATACTCTCAAGTATCTGGGAGTCTACCTGTCTGCTGCGGAGGTCCCGGCCCCGGAAAACTTCAGTGATCTTGAAGAACGGGTCGTTGCTCGTCTGGGGTCATGGGTGTATCTGTCGAGAATGCTTTCCCTCAGGGGAAGAACCCTGGTGATTAATCAGCTGGTGGCCAGTCAGCTTTGGCACCGGCTGATAGCCATGGGTCCGACCCCCGAATTTATCAACAAGATCCAGAGGAAGTTGATGGATTTTCTTTGGATAGGGAAGCATTGGGTCTCTGCGGGAGTTGCGTGTCTCCCTTTGGAGGAGGGTGGACAGGGAGTGGTGTGTGTTCGCTCCCAGTTACACACTTTCCGCCTCCAATACCTGCAGAGATACCTATTCGCAGATCCGTCTCCGCAGTGGTGCCAGCTGGCAACCAGTTTCTTTCGCCAGCTGCGCAATATGAGGTATGATCGGCAACTGTTTATCATCAGGCCCGAGGGTTTAGGTAGAGACCTCTCGGTGCTGCCGGCATACTATCGGGACTTACTTAAGGCCTGGAAACTGGTCTCCGCGACCAGGAAGGAACAGGCGGTGGGGGTTGATTTCCTCGCCGAGCCCCTGCTGTATAATCCGGCAGTGGGGGCTCGGATGTTGGATTCACCCTCTATTTGCCGCCGGCTAATCCTGGCGCAGGTGACCAGAGTCGGGGATCTCCTGGACTATGGGCGGCGATACTGGGTAAGAGCAGAGGTGCTCGCGCCCCGTATGGGTCTGCGTACTGCCCGCGTCCCTCGTCGCTTGATCCAGGAGATTACGGATGCCATCCACCCCGACTCACGCACCTTCATTGAGGGGTTATTGCAGACCGGAGAGCCTTGTCAGCCTATCAACTTCAGCTCTCCGGATTTTTGCGTGGAACCGAAGCCACGGCAACCCCCTCTGGCTCTTCTTTCCCCCAACCTCAGCAAGTTGGGGGATATGTCCCCGGCGTGTTTCCGCGGCATGCCGAGGAAAGTCCTGTATTCTCTTGTGCTCCATATAGTGCATTACCTCGCCCTTGTCACCCGCCCAGACACCATCTGGAGGCGGGTATTCCCTGCGAACGAGGGCGAGAGACCCCGGTGGAGGGAACTCTATTCATCTTTGGTTCCCGGTCCCGCCGGGGATTTGGGTTGGAGGGTCCTCCACGGTGCACTGAGCACAGGAGAGTATTTGGCACACTTCACGGACTCCCCCGCCGCCTGTCCCTTCTGTGGCGAGCGGGAGTCCGTATATCACATTTATTCGAGTTGCGCTAGACTGCAGCCCCTCATGTCCTTCTTGAGGAGCCTTCTCCTGCAGTTCTGGCTGGGTTTTTCCCCTCAACTTTTTATTTTTGGGTGCCCAGTGTCCCGGAACGATAAGCCTAGGGATCTCCTGGTCAACCTGCTCCTGGCATTGGCTAAGGTAGCCATTTGTAAAACCAGGAAGCAGTGTTTGGAGGGGAGGGTCCCAACAAACATCGTGGCCATGTTCCGGGCGCTGGTGCACTCCCGTATTCGGGCAGAGTACTCGTACGCCGAGTCCACTGGGACGGTTTCAGAGTTTGCCTCCCAGTGGGCGTTAGGCGGGGTGCTTTGCTCGGTACCCCCCATCAAGGGTTCTTCAGAATTAACCCTTCTGTTTTAAGTGCACTTTAGCAGTGTACTTGTTGGATTCATTTACTTTTTTGTTTGACTGGTTTTTTCTTTGTTCTACTTGGTAACAAGTAGAATTGTTGTTTAACTGAATTGGCCGGCTTCGCCGGCCAATCAGTTTCAAACCAGATCAAAATAGGTCCACTCAGGGGAACTTGCCTGCTTGCAGTTTGGCTGTGAGTGTTTTTTCCTGGCTGGATCCTGCTTCTCCTTCCATTCAGAAGCGTATGTGCAGAGCTCCCAGGCATTTGGTAAGGAATCGGCTTTATTCTTTCTTTTTTTGTTATATTTTGTTGTGGATCTGTGGGGGAGTATACTGTGAGTATACTGGGAGTTTTATAGAGGGTTTTGGGTGCATTTTCAGGATTAAAAACCGTTTTTTGGTTTTCACCCAGGGGCTGCAGTGTTTTAACCCAGCATAGCTGCAGTTTAGCTGGCTGGAAAACTGCAGTCTTACCCCCTCTCTCCTTCCCTCACTACTGGAGGTTTTTTACTGGTTGTTTAAACTTCCAATTTCACTCTTTTGTTTTCTTAAGCCTGATTCCTTTCTCACTTGCAATTGAGAGCTCTGTGTCTTTTCTATAAAGACTTGTAAAATTGTGGTGATTGCTTATTACAACAGAGAGAGAGTAACCAATAAGGGGAAAAAGATTTAAAACTGCAGCAGGTTTTTAAAAGCTGATGTTTTTTTCCCCTTGCAGAGAGATCTCTTCTTAAAGAGACAGTTTCCTCTCTGTACCTCTCTCCCTAAGCAATACCCTCCCCTGACTTAGAGGCTTATTTGTTATCATGCCTGGAAAGGGGAATAGGACAAGTGCGGCAACGGGGGCGACGCCCGGATATAAAACACCAAAAACTGTGGCCCCTAGGAGCAACACTCTTAGTCACAGCCCTAGGCCTGGTCCTTCCAGTGCCCTGGCCACGCCTCCCCCAGCACCTGTTAGCAGCGTAACCCCTGCAGTCCCAGTTCCAACATGGGCGCATGTGGCAGTTGCAGGCGATGGCCCCAGCAACAACAATGTTGGGGCCACGCCCTGTCTGAGCAGGAAGCTTGGGGTGAGGTGCCCAATGTCTCCTGGCCTAAACATGGAGATATATGTGAGGGCTGTGGCTGATGTGGTGGGTCCCTCTGCTGTGGTGGCGGCCAGCAAAATGTATGGGAGGGGCATTTTCTTCCTCCGTACGCTGGCTGCCACTCACACCCTGGTGCAGAAAGGCATCAGTGTAGGGGGGAAATACATCCCTATAGAGCCAATGGAGGGGTTAGGCACAAAGGTCATTCTGTCAAATGTGCCCCCCTTCATCCCAGATAGCCTCATGAAGCCATACCTGCAAGCCCTGGGAGACATTAAGTCCCCCATAATAAAATTATCTTTGGGCTGTAGAGATAGGGCGCTGAGGCATGTGCTCTCATTTAGGCGGCAGGTACAACTGCTGCTGCCGGGGAGCACTGAATCTGTGGAGGGTTCTTTTGGGGTGCGCTACGAGGGCATAACATACACCGTGTACTATGGCACGGAGGGGGTAAGGTGCTATTTGTGCAAGGAGCTGGGGCATACTCGCAGGAGTTGCCTCAAAGGGAACAGAGTACCTATCCCAACTCCTACACCCACCCCTCCCTCTGCCAAGACACCCCGTACCGCTGTGCCCACCACAGCGGGGCCCTCAGGGGCCCAGGTCCGTCCTGGGACCACAAGAGATGTCGCTGTCCCATCTGGAACAGTGACGTCTGTACCTCTCCCCAAAGAACAGAGGGAGAAGGAAAAGCCCTTGAGAGCCCAGGTCCCCCCTGGGACCACAGAAGATGTCACTGCTCCATCTCAAACAGTGACATCTGAACCTCTCCCCCCAAAAAAGAGGGAGAAGAAAAGAGTCACCCCAGAACAGTCACCCTCTGTTGTCACTGTCCCCCCCCAAGAACACCTTACCCCCAATGTAAGCACCGTACAGGGTGCGGGGGAGCAGGAGGAAGCTCCGGCTGGAGAGACAGTGGCACCCTCTTCTGGGGAAGCACCCCCCAGGAAGAAGCCTTTTAAAAACAAAAACAAGAGGGTGATTGAGGAGGGCGAGGAGGGTGAACCGTATTACGTTCACCCTCAGAAGTCTCCGAAGCGGAATGTAACAGCAATTCCGCACAGGGTGGCCCTGTCTGGCCCACTGGTTAGGATTAGCCAGTGTGAGCCGGAATCCATAAATATGCAGCCCCCCCCCCTCGAAGATCTGGAGGGAATACAAGGGGAAGAGGAGGTACCCGGCGTCCCTGGGGTGGAAGGTCAAAGTGCTCAACAACATGAGGCTTTGCCCCTAGAAATGGACGTTGGGAAGCCTTCCAACACTCCTCCCAGTTGGAGAACATCCCCCGGGGACTTGTGCTTCGGTGAACCTATCACACCGAAAGTAGCTGTCTTCGGAGACTCGGGGGTCGACCAGAATCTCCCTCCGGCTGTACCACCTTTGGGTGAAGCGCCTGAGGCTGAGTCAGGTTTTATGTCACCGGAAGGAGGGGATTGGCTAGGGCTGACCCCCATGGTTGAGGATTTAGAGGATGGAGCGGGGAAGGCAGGTGTAGGAGAGGAGGCTTTAGCGAGCAATTCAGGATACACTTGGAGGGTGTCTGACGTGAGCCCTCTTCGCAGAGAGTTTTGGTCTTTGTCAGAGATGACTGCCAAGCTGGACTCTCTCCTTGGGGTGCATGCTGAGGAGTGCCCTCCCGCGGTTGGCGAGTGCCCTCCCGCGGTTGGCGAGTGCCCTCCCGCGGTTGGCGAGTGCCCTCCCGCGGTTGGCGAGTGCCCTCCCGCGGTTGGCGAGTGCCCTCCCGCGGTTGGCGAGTGCCCTCCCGCGGTTGGTGAGAACACCTGTGGCATCCCATTTATCCACACGGCGATAGAGGAGATTAGGAGGGCACTGGGTGCCTCTGTGGCCCCCGAGGACACTCGGGAGACCGCTGCTTCCATCATACCTCCTCCAGATACCCCTGAAGATTCTACCCAGGGGTTGGATGTGGAGGATATAGTGGACCCCCTCGTGGAAACACCAAAGAGGGGACCCACTCTAGGGCTGAGAAAGGCTCCCACAGAGAGGGGCGGGGGTCTTGAGTTTTTCAGCCAAGAGGAGCTTGGGGAGTTGGGGCTCAGTGAGGCATCCTCTGGCACCGCAGAGTCGGTGGGCTCCTTGAGCCCCGTTATCCCTGCCCAGGAGATAGATGAGTTCCTAGGAGATACCCTTCACAAGCAAGGAAAAAAGAAGGTGAAGTTGGCCCTCAAGAAGTGGAAGGATGCTTCGTTCATTCTCCACTCTCTTTTTGTATACACCAGGGCCAACCGCAAGGCCAGAATCTCAGGGTCTAATGAACATGTTCGTGCCCTAAAGTTCTACAAATTGATGCGAGAGCACGTAAAGGCTTCTCGGGGTATAGCACCCTGAGCGCCTGTGGGACGGAAAAACTCTTTGACTACCAATGGCTTTGAGCATCGGTACGCTTAACGTAAACAGCTGTAAGGACGGGTTGCGCAGGTTCCAGGTACTCTCCTTTTTACAGAAGGGAAAGTATTCTGTGAGTTTCCTGCAGGAAACCCATACCACTCCAGAGGCTGAAGCCAGCTGGCATCTGGAGTGGCGAGGCAAGGTCTTTTTCAGCCACCTCACTTCGACATCTTGTGGGGTGGTGACCCTGTTCTCTGAATCCTTTCAACCTGAGCTGCTGCTTGCCAAAACGGTTGTTCCAGGTCGCCTGTTGCATATCAGGGTCCGACACGAGGACTACACGTTTAATTTCCTGAACGTGTATGCTCCTGCCACCGGACCCCTGAGAAAGCAGTTCTTCGTCAGAATGTCTGAATACCTGGAGACAGTCGACACGAACGAATACGTGGTGCTCGGGGGTGATTTTAACTGTACCCTCGAGGCTCGGAAAGACCGGAATGGTCCGGAGCCACACCCGTGTTCTGCGTCGGCCTTGCGGGAGGTCATCACCCGCTACTCCTTGGTAGACGTCTGGCGAGAACAACATCCTGAGGCATCCACTGAGTTCACACATGTTAGGGTGTTTAGGGGTGAACGGATGTCCTGGTCCCGGATAGACAGGCTGTATATTTCCAGCCACAGCCTGTCGCGAGCCCAGTCCAGTGCCATTAGGCTGGCGCCGTTTTCGGACCACAATTGTGCGTCCGTGACGGTGACGCTGCTACCTGCAGCACCTTCAGCCGCATATTGGCACTTCAACAATACTTTGTTGGAGGACAAGGGGTTTGAGACGTCGGTCCGAGACTTTTGGATGGCCTGGAGAGGTTGCAGGTCAGACTTTGCCACGTTAGAGCAGTGGTGGGACGTGGGCAAGGTTCATCTGCGCCTCGTGTGTCAGGAGTATACCAGAGGTGCCAGCAGGCAGCGCGATGCTGAGATCAAGGCCCTCAGGGAGGAGGTGCTCGATCTCGAGAAGAGGCTGTCTGTGGAAGGAGACCAATACCTGCAGAGTATGTACGTGGAGAGGAAGTACGCTCTCCGGGACTTGGAAGATCGGAGAGCTCGGGGGGCGTATGTGCGATCCCGCATCCACTTCCTTCGCGAGATGGATCGCGGGTCGCGACTCTTCTACGCGCTGGAGAAAAAGAGGGGAAACCGTAGACATATCACCTGCTTGTTGGCAGAGGACGGTACTCCTTTGACTGACCCGGAGAGCATCCGGGACAGAACCCGGAGATTCTATGTAGATCTTTTCTCTCCGGAGTCAATCCAGCCAGATAAATGCAGGGTCTTATGGGAGGGGCTTCCCACGGTCAGTGAGGATGGAAGGGAGCTGCTTGAGTTACCTTTGACCATGGCCGAGCTCTCTGAAGCCCTCAATCTCATGTCCCGCGGAAAAACGCCGGGTCTAGACGGGCTGACTGTGGAGTTCTTCCGGTTTTTCTGGGAGATGCTGGGACCTGATTTCACCGAGGTCCTAGCCGAAGCCCTGGAGACCGGTGAGATGCCCCTTTCGTGTCGGCGGGCAATACTGTCTCTGCTGCCGAAGAAGGGGGATCTCCGCCAGATTTCCAACTGGCGACCGGTATCACTGCTCAGCACGGACTATAAGATCGTAGCCAAAGCGCTTTCGCTGAGGCTCAAGTCCGTGCTGGCAGAGGTGATTCACCCCGACCAGTCCTATACTGTCCCGGGCCGGAGTATTCATGACAACATCTTTCTGGTCCGGGACCTGATGCATTACGCACAAAGGACTGGTCTATCACTCGCCTTCCTGTCCCTAGATCAAGAGAAGGCGTTTGACAGAGTGGATCACCGTTACCTTATGCAGACCCTGCAGGCGTTTGGCTTCGGCCCACAATTTGTGGGCTTTCTCCAGATGCTGTACGCCTCTGCAGAGTGTCTGGTGAAGATCAACTGGTCCCTGACGGCACCTTTTGTGTTTGGTCGGGGAGTACGTCAAGGGTGCCCCCTGTCTGGGCAACTGTACGCGCTGGCCATTGAGCCCTTCCTCTGCCTACTGAGGAGGAGGCTCACCGGGCTGGTGCTGCGGGAACCTGACATGCGGGTAGTCCTGTCGGCTTATGCCGATGACGTGCTCCTCGTGGCCCAGGACCTAGATGATCTAGAGCGGGCACAAGCGTGCCAAGAGGTCTATACCGCGGCCTCTTCTGCTCGGATCAACTGGTCCAAGTGCTCTGGCATTCTGGTGGGTCCCTTACAGGTGGACTCCTTGCCCCCCGCGTTTCGGAATGTCTCATGGGAGGGCGATACTCTCAAGTATCTGGGAGTCTACCTGTCTGCTGCGGAGGTCCCGGCCCCGGAAAACTTCAGTGATCTTGAAGAACGGGTCGTTGCTCGTCTGGGGTCATGGGTGTATCTGTCGAGAATGCTTTCCCTCAGGGGAAGAACCCTGGTGATTAATCAGCTGGTGGCCAGTCAGCTTTGGCACCGGCTGATAGCCATGGGTCCGACCCCCGAATTTATCAACAAGATCCAGAGGAAGTTGATGGATTTTCTTTGGATAGGGAAGCATTGGGTCTCTGCGGGAGTTGCGTGTCTCCCTTTGGAGGAGGGTGGACAGGGAGTGGTGTGTGTTCGCTCCCAGTTACACACTTTCCGCCTCCAATACCTGCAGAGATACCTATTCGCAGATCCGTCTCCGCAGTGGTGCCAGCTGGCAACCAGTTTCTTTCGCCAGCTGCGCAATATGAGGTATGATCGGCAACTGTTTATCATCAGGCCCGAGGGTTTAGGTAGAGACCTCTCGGTGCTGCCGGCATACTATCGGGACTTACTTAAGGCCTGGAAACTGGTCTCCGCGACCAGGAAGGAACAGGCGGTGGGGGTTGGTTTCCTCGCCGAGCCCCTGCTGTATAATCCGGCAGTGGGGGCTCGGATGTTGGATTCACCCTCTATTTGCCGCCGGCTAATCCTGGCGCAGGTGACCAGAGTCGGGGATCTCCTGGACTATGGGCGGCGATACTGGGTAAGAGCAGAGGTGCTCGCGCCCCGTATGGGTCTGCGTACTGCCCGCGTCCCTCGTCGCTTGATCCAGGAGATTACGGATGCCATCCACCCCGACTCACGCACCTTCATTGAGGGGTTATTGCAGACCGGAGAGCCTTGTCAGCCTATCAACTTCAGCTCTCCGGATTTTTGCGTGGAACCGAAGCCACGGCAACCCCCTCTGGCTCTTCTTTCCCCCAACCTCAGCAAGTTGGGGGATATGTCCCCGGCGTGTTTCCGCGGCATGCCGAGGAAAGTCCTGTATTCTCTTGTGCTCCATATAGTGCATTACCTCGCCCTTGTCACCCGCCCAGACACCATCTGGAGGCGGGTATTCCCTGCGAACGAGGGCGAGAGACCCCGGTGGAGGGAACTCTATTCATCTTTGGTTCCCGGTCCCGCCGGGGATTTGGGTTGGAGGGTCCTCCACGGTGCACTGAGCACAGGAGAGTATTTGGCACACTTCACGGACTCCCCCGCTGCCTGTCCCTTCTGTGGCGAGCGGGAGTCCGTATATCACATTTATTCGAGTTGCGCTAGACTGCAGCCCCTCATGTCCTTGTTGAGGAGCCTTCTCCTGCAGTTCTGGCTGGGTTTTTCCCCTCAACTTTTTATTTTTGGGTGCCCAGTGTCCCGGAACGATAAGCCTAGGGATCTCCTGGTCAACCTGCTCCTGGCATTGGCTAAGGTAGCCATTTGTAAAACCAGGAAGCAGTGTTTGGAGGGGAGGGTCCCAACAAACATCGTGGCCATGTTCCGGGCGCTGGTGCACTCCCGTATTCGGGCAGAGTACTCGTACGCCGAGTCCACTGGGACGGTTTCAGAGTTTGCCTCCCAGTGGGCGTTAGGCGGGGTGCTTTGCTCGGTACCCCCCATCAAGGGTTCTTCAGAATTAACCCTTCTGTTTTAAGTGCACTTTAGCAGTGTACTTGTTGGATTCATTTACTTTTTTGTTTGACTGGTTTTTTCTTTGTTCTACTTGGTAACAAGTAGAATTGTTGTTTAACTGAATTGGCCGGCTTCGCCGGCCAATCAGTTTCAAACCAGATCAAAATAGGTCCACTCAGGGGAACTTGCCTGCTTGCAGTTTGGCTGTGAGTGCTTTTTCCTGGCTGGATCCTGCTTCTCCTTCCATTCAGAAGCGTATGTGCAGAGCTCCCAGGCATTTGGTAAGGAATCGGCTTTATTCTTTCTTTATTTGTTATATTTTGTTGTGGATCTGTGGGGGAGTATACTGTGAGTATACTGGGAGTTTTATAGAGGGTTTTGGGTGCTTTTTCAGGATTAAAACCCGTTTTTGGTTTTCACCCAGGGGCTGCAGTGTTTTAACCCAGCATAGCTGCAGTTTAGCTGGCTGGAAAACTGCAGTCTTACCCCCTCTCTCCTCCCTCACTACTGGAGGTTTTTACTGGTTGTTTAAACTTCCAATTTCACTCTTTTGTTTTCTTAAGCCTGATTCCTTTCTCACTTGCAATTGAGAGCTCTGTGTCTTTTCTATAAAGACTTGTAAAATTGTGGTGATTGCTTATTACAACAGAGAGAGAGTAACCAATAAGGGGAAAAAGATTTAAAACTGCAGCAGGTTTTTTTAAAAGCTGCTGTTTTTTCCCCTTGCAGAGAGATCTCTTCTTAAAGAGACAGTTTCCTCTCTGTACCTCTCTCCCTAAGCAATACCCTCCCCTGACTTAGAGGCTTATTTGTTATCATGCCTGGAAAGGGGAATAGGACAAGTGCGGCAACGGGGGCGACGCCCGGATATAAAACACCAAAAACTGTGGCCCCTAGGAGCAACACTCTTAGTCACAGCCCTAGGCCTGGTCCTTCCAGTGCCCTGGCCACGCCTCCCCCAGCACCTGTTAGCAGCGTAACCCCTGCAGTCCCAGTTCCAACATGGGCGCATGTGGCAGTTGCAGGCGATGGCCCCAGCAACAACAATGTTGGGGCCACGCCCTGTCTGAGCAGGAAGCTTGGGGTGAGGTGCCCAATGTCTCCTGGCCTAAACATGGAGATATATGTGAGGGCTGTGGCTGATGTGGTGGGTCCCTCTGCTGTGGTGGCGGCCAGCAAAATGTATGGGAGGGGCATTTTCTTCCTCCGTACGCTGGCTGCCACTCACACCCTGGTGCAGAAAGGCATCAGTGTAGGGGGGAAATACATCCCTATAGAGCCAATGGAGGGGTTAGGCACAAAGGTCATTCTGTCAAATGTGCCCCCCTTCATCCCAGATAGCCTCATGAAGCCATACCTGCAAGCCCTGGGAGACATTAAGTCCCCCATAATAAAATTATCTTTGGGCTGTAGAGATAGGGCGCTGAGGCATGTGCTCTCATTTAGGCGGCAGGTACAACTGCTGCTGCCGGGGAGCACTGAATCTGTGGAGGGTTCTTTTGGGGTGCGCTACGAGGGCATAACATACACTGTGTACTATGGCACGGAGGGGGTAAGGTGCTATTTGTGCAAGGAGCTGGGGCATACTCGCAGGAGTTGCCTCAAAGGGAACAGAGTACCTATCCCAACTCCTACACCCACCCCTCCCTCTGCCAAGACACCCCGTACCGCTGTGCCCACCACAGCGGGGCCCTCAGGGGCCCAGGTCCGTCCTGGGACCACAAGAGATGTCGCTGTCCCATCTGGAACAGTGACGTCTGTACCTCTCCCCAAAGAACAGAGGGAGAAGGAAAAGCCCTTGAGAGCCCAGGTCCCCCCTGGGACCACAGAAGATGTCACTGCTCCATCTCAAACAGTGACATCTGAACTTCTCCCCCCAAAAAAGAGGGAGAAGAAAAGAGTCACCCCAGAACAGTCACCCTCTGTTGTCACTGTCCCCCCCCAAGAACACCTTACCCCCAATGTAAGCACCGTACAGGGTGCGGGGGAGCAGGAGGAAGCTCCGGCTGGAGAGACAGTGGCACCCTCTTCTGGGGAAGCACCCCCCAGGAAGAAGCCTTTTAAAAACAAAAACAAGAGGGTGATTGAGGAGGGCGAGGAGGGTGAACCGTATTACGTTCACCCTCAGAAGTCTCCGAAGCGGAATATAGCAGCAATTCCGCACAGGGTGGCCCTGTCCGGCCCACTGGTTAGGATTAGCCAGTGTGAGCCGGAATCCATAAATATGCAGCCCCCCCCCCTCGAAGATCTGGAGGGAATACAAGGGGAAGAGGAGGTACCCGGCGTCCCTGGGGTGGAAGGTCAAAGTGCTCAACAACATGAGGCTTTGCCCCTAGAAATGGACGTTGGGAAGCCTTCCAACACTCCTCCCAGTTGGAGAACATCCCCCGGGGACTTGTGCTTCGGTGAACCTATCACACCGAAAGTAGCTGTCTTCGGAGACTCGGGGGTCGACCAGAATCTCCCTCCGGCTGTACCACCTTTGGGTGAAGCGCCTGAGGCCGAGTCAGGTTTTATGTCACCGGAAGGAGGGGATTGGCTAGGGCTGACCCCCATGGTTGAGGATTTAGAGGATGGAGCGGGGAAGGCAGGTGTAGGAGAGGAGGCTTTAGCGAGCAATTCAGGATACACTTGGAGGGTGTCTGACGTGAGCCCTCTTCGCAGAGAGTTTTGGTCTTTGTCAGAGATGACTGCCAAGCTGGACTCTCTCCTTGGGGTGCATGCTGAGGAGTGCCCTCCCGCGGTTGGCGAGTGCCCTCCCGCGGTTGGCGAGTGCCCTCCAGCGGTTGGCGAGTGCCCTCCGGCGGTTGGCGAGTGCCCTCCCGCGGTTGGCGAGTGCCCTCCCGCGGTTGGCGAGTGCCCTCCCGCGGTTGGTGAGTGCCCTCCCGCGGTTGGTGAGAACACCTGTGGCATCCCATTTATCCACACGGCGATAGAGGAGATTAGGAGGGCACTGGGTGCCTCTGTGGCCCCCGAGGGCACTCGGGAGACCGCTGCCTCCATCATACCGCCTCCAGATACCCCTGAAGATTCTACCCAGGGGTTGGATGTGGAGGATATAGTGGACCCCCTCGTGGAAACACCGAAGAGGGGACCCACTCTAGGGCTGAGAAAGGCTCCCACAGAGAGGGGCGGGGGTCTTGAGTTTTTCAGCCAAGAGGAGCTTGGGGAGTTGGGGCTCAGTGAGGCATCCTCTGGCACCGCAGAGTCGGTGGGCTCCTTGAGCCCCGTTATCCCTGCCCAGGAGATAGATGAGTTCCTAGGAGATACCCTTCACAAGCAAGGAAAAAAGAAGGTGAAGTTGGCCCTCAAGAAGTGGAAGGATGCTTCGTTCATTCTCCACTCTCTTTTTGTATACACCAGGGCCAACCGCAAGGCCAGAATCTCAGGGTCTAATGAACATGTTCGTGCCCTAAAGTTCTACAAATTGATGCGAGAGCACGTAAAGGCTTCTCGGGGTATAGCACCCTGAGCGCCTGTGGGACGGAAAAACTCTTTGACTACCAATGGCTTTGAGCATCGGTACGCTTAACGTAAACAGCTGTAAGGACGGGTTGCGCAGGTTCCAGGTACTCTCCTTTTTACAGAAGGGAAAGTATTCTGTGAGTTTCCTGCAGGAAACCCATACCACTCCAGAGGCTGAAGCCAGCTGGCATCTGGAGTGGCGAGGCAAGGTCTTTTTCAGCCACCTCACTTCGACATCTTGTGGGGTGGTGACCCTGTTCTCTGAATCCTTTCAACCTGAGCTGCTGCTTGCCAAAACGGTTGTTCCAGGTCGCCTGTTGCATATCAGGGTCCGACACGAGGACTACACGTTTAATTTCCTGAACGTGTATGCTCCTGCCACCGGACCCCTGAGAAGGCAGTTCTTCGTCAGAATGTCTGAATACCTGGAGACAGTCGACACGAACGAATACGTGGTGCTCGGGGGTGATTTTAACTGTACCCTCGAGGCTCGGAAAGACCGGAATGGTCCGGAGCCACACCCGTGTTCTGCGTCGGCCTTGCGGGAGGTCATCACCCGCTACTCCTTGGTAGACGTCTGGCGAGAACAACATCCTGAGGCATCCACTGAGTTCACACATGTTAGGGTGTTTAGGGGTGAACGGATGTCCTGGTCCCGGATAGACAGGCTGTATATTTCCAGCCACAGCCTGTCGCGAGCCCAGTCCAGTGCCATTAGGCTGGCGCCGTTTTCGGACCACAATTGTGCGTCCGTGACGGTGACGCTGCTACCTGCAGCACCTTCAGCCGCATATTGGCACTTCAACAATACTTTGTTGGAGGACAAGGGGTTTGAGACGTCGGTCCGAGACTTTTGGATGGCCTGGAGAGGTTGCAGGTCAGACTTTGCCACGTTAGAGCAGTGGTGGGACGTGGGCAAGGTTCATCTGCGCCTCGTGTGTCAGGAGTATACCAGAGGTGCCAGCAGGCAGCGCGATGCTGAGATCAAGGCCCTCAGGGAGGAGGTGCTCGATCTCGAGAAGAGGCTGTCTGTGGAAGGAGACCAATACCTGCAGAGTATGTACGTGGAGAGGAAGTACGCTCTCCGGGACTTGGAAGATCGGAGAGCTCGGGGGGCGTATGTGCGATCCCGCATCCACTTCCTTCGCGAGATGGATCGCGGGTCGCGACTCTTCTACGCGCTGGAGAAAAAGAGGGGAAACCGTAGACATATCACCTGCTTGTTGGCAGAGGACGGTACTCCTTTGACTGACCCGGAGAGCATCCGGGACAGAACCCGGAGATTCTATGTAGATCTTTTCTCTCCGGAGTCAATCCAGCCAGATAAATGCAGGGTCTTATGGGAGGGGCTTCCCACGGTCAGTGAGGATGGAAGGGAGCTGCTTGAGTTACCTTTGACCATGGCCGAGCTCTCTGAAGCCCTCAATCTCATGTCCCGCGGAAAAACGCCGGGTCTGGACGGGCTGACTGTGGAGTTCTTCAGGTTTTTCTGGGAGATGCTGGGACCTGATTTCACCGAGGTCCTAGCCGAAGCCCTGGAGACCGGTGAGATGCCCCTTTCGTGTCGGCGGGCAATACTGTCTCTGCTGCCGAAGAAGTGGGATCTCCGCCAGATTTCCAACTGGCGACCGGTCTCACTGCTCAGCACGGACTATAAGATCGTAGCCAAAGCGCTTTCGCTGAGGCTCAAGTCCGTGATGGCAGAGGTGATTCACCCCGACCAGTCCTATACTGTCCCGGGCCGGAGTATTCATGACAACATCTTTCTGGTCCGGGACCTGATGCATTACGCACAAAGGACTGGTCTATCACTCGCCTTCCTGTCCCTAGATCAAGAGAAGGCGTTTGACAGAGTGGATCACCGTTACCTTATGCAGACCCTGCAGGCGTTTGGCTTCGGCCCACAATTTGTGGGCTTTCTCCAGATGCTGTACGCCTCTGCAGAGTGTCTGGTGAAGATCAACTGGTCCCTGACGGCACCTTTTGTGTTTGGTCGGGGAGTACGTCAAGGGTGCCCCCTGTCTGGGCAACTGTACGCGCTGGCCATTGAGCCCTTCCTCTGCCTACTGAGGAGGAGGCTCACCGGGCTGGTGCTGCGGGAACCTGACATGCGGGTAGTCCTGTCGGCTTATGCCGATGACGTGCTCCTCGTGGCCCAGGACCTAGATGATCTAGAGCGGGCACAAGCGTGCCAAGAGGTCTATACCGCGGCCTCTTCTGCTCGGATCAACTGGTCCAAGTGCTCTGGCATTCTGGTGGGTCCCTTACAGGTGGACTCCTTGCCCCCCGCGTTTCGGAATGTCTCGTGGGAGGGCGATACTCTCAAGTATCTGGGAGTCTACCTGTCTGCTGCGGAGGTCCCGGCCCCGGAAAACTTCAGTGATCTTGAAGAACGGGTCGTTGCTCGTCTGGGGTCATGGGTGTATCTGTCGAGAATGCTTTCCCTCAGGGGAAGAACCCTGGTGATTAATCAGCTGGTGGCCAGTCAGCTTTGGCACCGGCTGATAGCCATGGGTCCGACCCCCGAATTTATCAACAAGATCCAGAGGAAGTTGATGGATTTTCTTTGGATAGGGAAGCATTGGGTCTCTGCGGGAGTTGCGTGTCTCCCTTTGGAGGAGGGTGGACAGGGAGTGGTGTGTGTTCGCTCCCAGTTACACACTTTCCGCCTCCAATACCTGCAGAGATACCTATTCGCAGATCCGTCTCCGCAGTGGTGCCAGCTGGCAACCAGTTTCTTTCGCCAGCTGCGCAATATGAGGTATGATCGGCAACTGTTTATCATCAGGCCCGAGGGTTTAGGTAGAGACCTCTCGGTGCTGCCGGCATACTATCGGGACTTACTTAAGGCCTGGAAACTGGTCTCCGCGACCAGGAAGGAACAGGCGGTGGGGGTTGATTTCCTCGCCGAGCCCCTGCTGTATAATCCGGCAGTGGGGGCTCGGATGTTGGATTCACCCTCTATTTGCCGCCGGCTAATCCTGGCGCAGGTGACCAGAGTCGGGGATCTCCTGGACTATGGGCGGCGATACTGGGTAAGAGCAGAGGTGCTCGCGCCCCGTATGGGTCTGCGTACTGCCCGCGTCCCTCGTCGCTTGATCCAGGAGATTACGGATGCCATCCACCCCGACTCACGCACCTTCATTGAGGGGTTATTGCAGACCGGAGAGCCTTGTCAGCCTATCAACTTCAGCTCTCCGGATTTTTGCGTGGAACCGAAGCCACGGCAACCCCCTCGGGCTCTTCTTTCCCCCAACCTCAGCAAGTTGGGGGATATGTCCCCGGCGTGTTTCCGCGGCATGCCGAGGAAAGTCCTGTATTCTCTTGTGCTCCATATAGTGCATTACCTCGCCCTTGTCACCCGCCCAGACACCATCTGGAGGCGGGTATTCCCTGCGAACGAGGGCGAGAGACCCCGGTGGAGGGAACTCTATTCATCTTTGGTTCCCGGTCCCGCCGGGGATTTGGGTTGGAGGGTCAATCAGTTTCAAACCAGATCAAAATAGGTCCACTCAGGGGAACTTGCCTGCTTGCAGTTTGGCTGTGACATCTCTAATACAGAGTGCTTTTCCTGGTAATGTACAGGTTAATAAAAGCTTCAGTCAGACAGAACTTTGGCTTGCAGTTTGGCTGAGACATCTCTAATACAGAGTGCTTTTCCTGGTAATGTACAGGTTAATAAAAGCTTCAGTCAGACAGAACTTTACAGCTAATATTGACAGATTTACTATAAATCATTCTTCCTGTTATTAAACAGGTTATTAAGAATTTATATTAGCGTTAGGGACCCCTGATATGTGGTCTGCCTTGGCGTTGGCTCAGGGGCTTACAACAATTTTGGCCAAAAATGTCAAACTAAAAGACCATTTACTTATTAGTTATTCCATATATATTTAGGCACTGTACCGTGTATGAGTCTCACTAGATGTGCTAAAAACTGAGCTCTGTCTGTGTTTTATGTTATGTCTCTGGTTTTAATGCAATTGCCAGCTCAGTAGCACTCTTCTGACACTCATATGCTTATATATATGTTGTGGGTATTTTGGGGGTTTAATTGGAGCTTGTTAGGTGTCCAGTATGTTTTACAATTCTTGTCCAGCTAGTCATAGCTGATTGGAGGTTGGCAACCTCCTACTTAATTTAAGCTCACCCCCTCCCACATTTAAATGGTTATGGGCTCACTCCATAGCATCTTCCACTCAGGGGAACTTGCCTGCTTGCAGTTTGGCTGTGACATCTCTAATACAGAGTGCTTTTCCTGGTAATGTACAGGTTAATAAAAGCTTCAGTCAGACAGAACTTTGGCTTGCAGTTTGGCTGAGACATCTCTAATACAGAGTGCTTTTCCTGGTAATGTACAGGTTAATAAAAGCTTCAGTCAGACAGAACTTTACAGCTAATATTGACAGATTTACTATAAATCATTCTTCCTGTTATTAAACAGGTTATTAAGAATTTATATTAGCGTTAGGGACCCCTGATATGTGGTCTGCCTTGGCGTTGGCTCAGGGGCTTACAACAATTTTGGCCAAAAATGTCAAACTAAAAGACCATTTACTTATTAGTTATTCCATATATATTTAGGCACTGTACCGTGTATGAGTCTCACTAGATGTGCTAAAAACTGAGCTCTGTCTGTGTTTTATGTTATGTCTCTGGTTTTAATGCAATTGCCAGCTCAGTAGCACTCTTCTGACACTCATATGCTTATATATATGTTGTGGGTATTTTGGGGGTTTAATTGGAGCTTGTTAGGTGTCCAGTATGTTTTACAATTCTTGTCCAGCTAGTCATAGCTGATTGGAGGTTGGCAACCTCCTACTTAATTTAAGCTCACCCCCTCCCACATTTAAATGGTTATGGGCTCACTCCATAGCATCTTCCACTCAGGGGAACTTGCCTGCTTGCAGTTTGGCTGTGACATCTCTAATACAGAGTGCTTTTCCTGGTAATGTACAGGTTAATAAAAGCTTCAGTCAGACAGAACTTTGGCTTGCAGTTTGGCTGAGACATCTCTAATACAGAGTGCTTTTCCTGGTAATGTACAGGTTAATAAAAGCTTCAGTCAGACAGAACTTTACAGCTAATATTGACAGATTTACTATAAATCATTCTTCCTGTTATTAAACAGGTTATTAAGAATTTATATTAGCGTTAGGGACCCCTGATATGTGGTCTGCCTTGGCGTTGGCTCAGGGGCTTACAACAATTTTGGCCAAAAATGTCAAACTAAAAGACCATTTACTTATTAGTTATTCCATATATATTTAGGCACTGTACCGTGTATGAGTCTCACTAGATGTGCTAAAAACTGAGCTCTGTCTGTGTTTTATGTTATGTCTCTGGTTTTAATGCCCTTACTAACAGGACAGCCAGCTAATCTGGTCATGCCCAAAACATGCTACACAAACGATAACCAATAAGCATAATAAGAATAAAGTCTTATCTGTTTTGCAGCTCCAACAGCAAACAGGAACACGGTTCCAGGGTTCAGGCTGTGTCCAGCCTCGCAGCGATCTTGATCTTTATCCTGGGTTGGGGTCCCAGCTGGTCCCAGCAGCCTAGCTCATCGCAGGACTGGGGACCAGTGCAACAGCAACGGCTTCCCAGCCGGGAGAGTTCTCTCCACCTTCCTGTGGAAAAACAAGCTCCCTGTGTGTGTGTCACTTCCTGCTTTTAAACCTGCAGTCTCTCAGGCCTCCTGCTTAATTAGGCTGCAGGTGTGCTTCCTTCTGTCTGAGGAGATTAACACTCTGTGAACTGGCTGCAGCGTCTCTCCATTCACTATTCCAGCCTACTGAGTCAGTGACTCTGTCACATATCCCTCTCCCCAGCGAAACATTGTCCTGTGGAGCGGCCTGTGCACCATTCCCGTGCACCAGCATTTCTGGCGAAAATGTCTGACGTCGGCCCTTCCCTCCCCCTTTTTTTTTTCTTGCCTTCCAATTTAGGCATTTTCTTTTTTGGGTAATTACCAGGCCATCTGGGCCTGAACACTCATCCTTCTCTACCTCTTTCTCTTGTGCAGTCCTGAGTCTAGGGTTGAAGCTCCGCCTTTGTTGTGTCCCCTTTTGCAAATGTCCCCAAGCCTTCTGCTGTCTATCAGCTATCTCTGCCTTCTTCCTCTTGGGCTCAGAGTCTCCCTTACCCTGTAGAAGAGCCAAGACCTCAGTTAGCTCATAGTATTCACTCACCAGTGCTTGTCCTGCTTCTCCCTCTGTTTTTTGACCTTCCTCAAAGGTTTTTTGTACTTCTTCGTCTGAATCAGAAGTCTTCCTGGCCCTTTTCTTAGAAGAACCCATACAGATTAAAGCTTCCCATGATACAGAGCTGGCAACTTTTTTCTTATCTTCCGGGCTCTTTTTTCCAGCTTTTGTTCCTCACCATTTTCTTTAGCTTCAACAGAACCAGCACTACCAGTAGAGGACATGGTAGCACTCTTTGCTTTTTCAACCTCATCTTCTTTGTCACTTTCAGAAGGCAGCTTTGCACGCTTTTTAGGGGTGACCATTTTTTTTAAAGAGACCCATGGTGTAATGCCTTCCTTCTTTCTTTCTCCATCAGAAGTGGCCCCTTCACCTTCTGTTTCAACAGTCTGTGCTGTGCCTCCCATTACATTTTCTGTAGGAGAGGTCTCTATAAACTCATCAGGAGAAGAGGGCGAACTGTCTCCTCCATCTACCTCTGCAGGATCACGAGACTCCAATGAGACAGGTACTTGTTCTGTCACATCCTCTGCCTTTGTCTCTTCTTCCTGCTTTCCTTTATGCTTCTTGCCTGAAAGCTTCTTTAAACCAGATCCAGTGAGAAGCTTCCTTAGAGGGCTACCTTGAAGCTTAGCCTTCTCTTGTGAAGACAGTAACTCCGCTTCAGTGGTGATGGCTTCTGGACCTTTCTCCATCAGCGTATTTTTAGTGTTGGTTTTCACCTCATTTATCTTTATAACTTCAATTTGGGTGGGGGTCTTATCAACCCTAAGTGCACCCCATGATGCCGCTCTATTACCGTCGGCAGACTCGTAGGCTTGGGCCTTTCTTTCTTGTCCCTTTAATTTACTCCGTTGGGAGTGTTGCTGGATAACCTGTGATGTCTTTCTCATCTTATTTTCCAACTGAGCGGTGTCCAACATAGCCACATGCTCAGTCTTTAGGGCCTCGAGTATCTCGTCCAAGTCACGCTTTTGTTTCTCCGCCAACTTGCGGCCAGCACGCTCAGACTCCAGGTCCTTCCTCAGGTCATGAAGCTGTCCTTCTGCATATCTTTTTTCACTCAGTGCCGCTGCCAGTTCATCCTCTTTGGCGTTGAGTCGCGACTCCACATCTCTTAGCAGGTTCAGCGCAAGGCTTAAATCTGTTTCTTTTCCTCTATTTCTGACCTGCAATTGCCTGTGCTCCTCCCAGACCTTGTCCAGCTCCAGCTGCAGTCGGTCCCTCTCATTGGCCGTGTCGTCCAGCAGCCTGTGGGTATCAGCCATCTCGATTTCATAGTGCAATGTCAGGCAAGCCACCTGACGGACGGTCACCTCCTCCCTCTCGGCGAGTTGTATTTTGCGCTTAGCAATCTGCGTCTGCAGCTCTTCAATTTGATCCTGCAAATCCCCTCTCAGGGCCTTCACTTTCTGCGCTTGGTGAAGCTTCTCAGTCCCATCACTGACCTGACCGGTCAGGTTTAAAACCTCTTCTTTCAGGTTTATATTCTCCATTTTCACAGTCTCTATATCCCTTAGGACCGTCTCATTGGTTTTCTTCAAAGTACCTCGCTCTGTTTTGAGCACGCTAGCTTCTTGGTGAGAAACTTCTAAGTCTTTGATGAAGTTTTGCACATCTCTCTGGGACATCTAATAGCACAGTCTCCAGTCAGGACTTGTTCTCTCTGATTCCATGTTAGCAATTGCGGTGTTGGCTTTATTCAAGCTTGTCGTCAGCTCCTCCAACTCACTCTGCAAGAGTTGCTCTGTTTTCTTTAAAGCCGCATACTCTTGTATAGCTGGGAGTATACACCTCTGTACCTCTGCATTAGCTTCTCGCTCCCTATTCAATTGTTTCTGTAAGACATAATAATCACGCTACGCAGTTTGGAGTGCAGAAATTAAGGCCTCTTTTCCCTGGATCAAGGATTCAGCTTCCCTTTGCTCCTCCTTTTCCTTTGCCACCGTTCCTGTGACAATTCTGCCCATCACTCCGGTCTGCAGCACATCTCGGTGGCTTGCTGACGCCTGTTGTCCTGATATCGCAGGCTCAAGTGGTTCGGTTACTTCCTCTGTGACTTGAGAAATATTTTTATTTTTCTTCTTTCTCTTTGTTTTATTAGTTCCAGAGACATCAGTGGAACTGGGCACACACACACTGGACACTTTTGCAGCTTTCATCTGCGGGTTCGTCTCTCTTCTCGGGGCCACATATGCGTCGTCATCATAATCATCATATGGCCTGAAGGGACACTGTTTTGTATGGTTATGTACATTGCAAAACTGATAAATGACGGCGGCCATTTTAAAACCCCGTTTTTTTGGGGGTTTTTTTCACACCCGATGAGGCAGACTTTGCACAACACACGTAAGTTGTTCTTGCTTTACAATATTTGAACCTTTTGGGTTCTTCTTAGGGGAACTTCTTTGCAAAAATTCATTTTCACTTTCTTTTTTTACCAGACAGGGCAACCTTTGCTCACAGCACTTGCTAGCTGCAAATTCACTCACTTCAGCAAAAGGCATTAGCTTTACACAGCAATCCTTTCATACCCGACGGGGCAAAATTTACACTCCGCGCTTGCTAGCAGTAACTTCCATGCTTCAGCAAAAATCATTTTTTTTTTCCGCTTGAGTTCAGTGTCTCAACACATCTTCATCTACTGACCCCCAGAGGCGTAACATCCCACTTCTGACACCACCTGTGGCAAGACGGCCTCGCGGCGGGGTCAGTAAGACGATTGACACGATGGGAAACTTTAAACCATAGTGGTTTATTAGCCACAACCAAAATAGGCACAGGCGCACTGTCCCTTTAAGAAACTACTTTCTTGCAAATTAAAGCCTAGTCCCGTTAGGGACACTAACTCACTTCTTGAGCCCTTACTAACAGGACAGCCAGCTAATCTGGTCATGCCCAAAACATGCTACACAAACGATAACCAATAAGCATAATAAGAATAAAGTCTTATCTGTTTTGCAGCTCCAACAGCAAACAGGAACACGGTTCCAGGGTTCAGGCTGTGTCCAGCCTCGCAGCGATCTTGATCTTTATCCTGGGTTGGGGTCCCAGCTGGTCCCAGCAGCCTAGCTCCTCGCTTGACTGGGGACCAGAGCAACAGCAACGGCTTCCCAGCCGGGAGAGTTCTCTCCACCTTCCTGTGGAAAAACAAGCTCCCTGTGTGTGTGTCACTTCCTGCTTTTAAACCTGCAGTCTCTCAGGCCTCCTGCTTAATTAGGCTGCAGGTGTGCTTCCTTCTGTCTGAGGAGATTAACACTCTGTGAACTGGCTGCAGCGTCTCTCCATTCACTATTCCAGCCTACTGAGTCAGTGAATCTGTCACTATATATATATATATATATATATATATATATATATATATATATATATATATATATATATATATATATATATATATATATATATATATATATATATATATCCTGATGGCCAATTGTGCACCACTAATTGGAGCCCATGGAAACGTAAACTACTTAGTCTGCCATGCAGCAGAACATGGAATATTTGTGTGATTTCATTATTAATTATGTTGATTTGAGACATCAACAAGTCTATTTAAATGTGACTGCAACAACACATGTGTGTTTGGTTGTAAAAACAACAACTCTTTCCATATCAGTCACACCTGCAACTGTAACATAGTATTACATAGTAGATACAGTACGTCCATTAAGTTCAACCTATGCTAAATTTAGACAACAGATACTTTATCTTATTTATGTGCACCGTTTTTTTCCCCATTGGGGTGTTTTACATATTTATTTCATTAGATTGTTTCACTTTATATATTATTAGTGGTTTGTCAATAAGGGTTTTTTCCTATATCTTGTTTATAGTTTTATTTAATCACATTCTGATTTTATACTCTTTTTGATGGTTTGTTTTTATTATGTGTGTATGTTTTTGTTCACTCATATTTGTTTAATAAAGTTGTTCATATTTTAAGTGTCACATTGGCCTTAGGAGTCAATCAGAGATGGAGCCTGACTGCGTGTCAATTAGCAGTCTGGTCGCACAGTAGTGACATCATACGAGCACCAGTACTTTGGGACTGCTTGGTTGGCTGTCGCACGGACGCAACTGACCCTTGATGCGCGGCAGTGATGTAACTTTGATCCGTTTTTTGGCGCAAATTGTTCGCACTATATAGGTAAGATTGCTTGTTGGTATTGTTACACCTTGACAAAGTCCCACGGGACGAAATGCGTTGGTGCATTTGTGGCTCTCTTTTGTCTGTACTGAGAAGCTGATTCATTAAATATCTTCACTTTTTTACCTGGAGCTGCTTTTCCATTTTTTTTTTTTTATAACTCAGATTTTATTGACCGTTTATCTTCAAATAACACGATGTACATTGGCCTAGAAATGTTATAATACTTGCATGTAACACAAATAAATGCCATAACAAAGAAGAACAGAAAACGAAAAAAAAAAAAAGTGGAAATGGGCGGGTAGGGGGGCGGGGGGGATGGGGAAATGGGGTCCGTCCTCCTCTTTTTCTTCTCTCACGTCTTCTTCTGAGCTTACATTTTTCTTGGGCACCCGCGTGGCCGGTGGCTCTGCAACCCGGTCCTACATCTCTCTCCTAAGACTCAATAGCCCTTAGTCCCAGCTCCTGTAGGTCAGCGGAGAATGCGTTTCTGACATTTTCAAAGCAAAATTGAAGTACCATCTACACCTGGGATGTCTGTTTGTGCTAGCCACCATATCCAGACTTTTAGAAATTTAGCGCCAGTATCATTAACCAAACTCATTAATTTTTCCTGCTGCTGTTCCATTTTTGATGCTATGCTCCTTCTGCTCTCTTGTTACTGGATTCCTCATCATTTGTGATTGAACGCAATGCACGGAACCCTGCACCTTATACAAGGATTCATTCCAGATACCAATAGGGACAGGTAATGGGCAGTTGCCCTTTCAAGTATACCTTTGTCCTGTTATTGGGGTTGCCTTATTATCTTAAGGAGTTTATGGATTTTAACCAATTGTTGTGGGAGTCCTAGGGACACCACTAGGTTAATTCTTTGGCATACATTTATTGACTGATGGGTGCAGATTGTTCATTGTGATTTCAAGACATTATTCTACAGGCAGTGCACACATTTATATTTGAGCACCACTCATTCCTCTACTCTCTATTGAGGTCCTCTTCCTTGTCCAACCCTGGCTGGCTATTTGAGGCTCCATCTTTATATACCTTCCTGCTGCATCCAGTTTTGCTGAGCATAGTCTAGTGTGACGCCATGCCTTGCTGCATTCTAGTTCCTGTGGCCTTGCCTTGAGTTGCCATGCCTTGCTGATTAACCTCTTGTTGCCTGACCCTGCTTGTCTCTTGTATTCTGCACCTCCCTCTCCTGATCCGGCTACGAACGACCATTCTCCTGTCTCCAGTCCTGACCTTGGCTAAGTACTCCAATGATTTGATTCTCTCCTATACTGAACCTGAACATGTACCCCGACGATCCGCTACTCTCCAATACCGAACTTGGCTATGTACTCCGATGATCTGCAACTTTCCAATCCAGACCTGGCAAGTAAGTACTTAAACTATTCTTCAATCTATAACCCTGACTTGGCTTGAACAACTACTCTACATCCTAGGCACGCCCGCGGGTCAGTGTTAACTAATTCCCTACCTCAGCACCGCGGCCGTGCTTCGTTTGTGATGAGCTACGCGTTACAGTATGCTCAGCCACAGAAACTTTGACCCCGCTGAGGTAGAAAGAGTTTTGCGCACACACGCATGCTACCTTACTACCTTAGAGGAAAAAATTGTGGGTAGAGAGAAAACCATGCTCTCCCTTCAGGAGGACTTTCGCTCTATTTCTCATACACTTCAGGAACAGCATTCTCCCCTTGTGCCTGCTGTTCCTGATCTTCCCACTACTCTAGCTTTGCCTTTCTCCAAGGAACCTCGTCTACCTGCCCCTAACCGTTATGGGGGTGACCCTCACGAATGCCATTTTTTTAAATTCAATCCTTCATACAATTTGAAATGAATTCTTCACGCTTCACTGCGCCCCACGCCAAGGTGGCGTATATTGTTTCTCTTCTTATAGATGATGCTCTTGCCTGGGCCTCTCCCATCTGGGAGAGAAGATCCGTCCTCACACAGGATATCGGAGCCTTTGCCCGGCAGTTCCGGAAGGTGTTTGATACACCCGGTCGTAAGGTATGTGCTTCCTCTGCACTTTTTCATGTTTCTCAAGGCAATCGTCCAGTCGCCAAATACGTTCTTGAGTTTAGAACTATAGCTGCAGAAACTGACTGGAATGATGAGGCTTTGGCCGCGGCCTTTTGGCAAGGATTATCGAAAGCCTTGAAAGGTGAGCTGGCAGCCTACGACCATCCCACCAATCTGGAGGAGCTCATTGCTGTCTGTATTAAGGTGGATCATCGCCTCCTGGAGAGACAATCAGAGAAGGCTAATCATCGTACCATCCCATCCCGGATCAATCCCGGTCAGGTGAGCCAAGCTGAGGTTTCTTTCCTTGATACGTCCAAGCCTATGCAGTTAGGAGGTACTAGCCTCTCCAAATCTGAGAAATTACGATGCAAGAATGCCGGTCTATGCCTTTACTGCAGTGTTTCTGGACATTTTGCATATTTTTGTCCCCAAAAGTCGGGAGACACAAAGTTCCCATGAGACCCGGGGGAGTTCCATTGGGAACGTTTTTTCTTTCCCCAATTTCTACTGACAACCCTTCACGCATTCTTGTCCCCAATACTCTCTATGGGGAGGGCTTACAAGTATCTTTGCTTGCTTTCCTCAATTCAGGTTCCAGAGGAAACTTCATAGATCAAGCTTTCGCAGAACGCCATCTGGTTCCGACCAGGCACAGAAAGAAGCCCATCGCTCTTGAAGCCATTGACAGAAGACCTCTGCAGCCAGCGTTTATCTCTTTGGAGACAGAGGTGCTTCAACTCAAGGTACAGGACACACACCTGGAAAAGATCAATTTAATGTTATCCACACGCCTTCCATCAGCGTGATCCTTGGGTTACTCTGGCTACAGATACACAACCCTCGGGTGGATTGGATCAATAAGGAACCCATTCAATGGAGCGCCTTCTGCCATAAGAACTGCATCCTGGAAGGAAGTAGCATTGGGGGTACCACCGTTTCATTGGAGAAGGAAAAGGTACAATTGCCAGAAGAGTACGCTGAGTTTCGGGACAACTTCGATAAGGTCAGATCGGAGATCCTTCCCCCTCACCGCCTGTTCGATTGCCCCATCGAGCTGCTTCCAGGTACCACACCTCCTA
This sequence comes from Ascaphus truei, assembly GCF_040206685.1. NCBI lineage: Eukaryota > Metazoa > Chordata > Amphibia > Anura > Ascaphidae > Ascaphus > Ascaphus truei. The sequence goes on from NC_134483.1 coordinate 259,840,417, forward strand.
GAGGGACTTCCTATCCGTTGTTTATGCCTGAAACAAGGCAATGAAGGAATATATTGCAGAGAAATTACAGAAGGGATTTATACGTAAGTCCACCTCTCCTGCGGGCGCAGGGTGTTTCTTTGTGAAGAAGAAGGACAGAACCTTACGCCCTTGCATAGACAACCGGTCTCTCGACAAGATCATCGTCAAAAACCGCTACCCTTTGCCCCTCATTCTGAACCGTTTGATCGATTACAAGGAGTTAATATCTTTTATAAATTGGATTTACGAGGTGCCTATAATCTTGTCAGGATCCGTCAGGGTGATGAATGGAAGACTGCTTTTAAACCCACGAGATGGACATTATGAGTACTTGATCATGCCTTTTGGTCTGTGCAATGCCCCAGCCGTGTTTCAGGATTTCGTAAATGAAGTTTTCAGAGACCTCCTTAACTCCTTTGTAATCATTTATCTTGATAACATTTTTATTTTCTCTAAATCCAGACAGGAACATATCTCTCACGTGAAACAAGTGCTCCTTCGCTTACGCAAGAACAAACTTTTTGCCAAACTGGATTAATGTCTTTTTCATCAAACATCTACCATTTTTCTACCATGGATCCCGCCAAGGTCAAAACTGTCCTGGATTGACCACAACCTACTACCCTTAAAGCAGTACAACACTTCCTTGGATTCTCAAACTATTATCGTAGGTTCATCCAAAACTTATCTTCCCTAGTGGCTCCACTTACGGAATTAACCATGAAAGGAGCGGACCCTGCTTCTTGGCCCGATGCTGCTCTCCAGTCTTTCGGCCGTCTCAAAAAGGCCTTTGTGTCCACCCCATTTCTTATTCATCCTGACCCCAAACTTAATTTTATCCTCGAGGTCGACGCCTCTGATGTGGGCGTAGGCGCTGTTCTGTCTCAAAGGAAGAATTCCCTGTCCAGGTTTCATCCTTGTGCATTTTTTTCGAAAAAAAATTCTCTGGCCCAATGCAACTATGATGTCGGGAACCGGGAACTCTTAGCCATGAAACTTACCCTCAAACAATGGAGACATCTGCTGGAGTGTACCGAAGATCCTATAACCATCCTCATGGATCATAAGTACATGCTTTACATTGAAGGTGCACGTCATCTGGGAGGCCGTCAAGCCAGATGGTGTAAGGAATCCGTTTCTGCCCTTGCTTGTAGCCTTGCAGATCTCTGCAGTTCACCTAATACTCCCTCTTGCAATCAATAGCACCTGTGCTACCTTTCACTGCAAGCCTTAGTCCTGTACTCTGTCATTGGAGGATTCTCACATACCTCCTCCTGTTAATGGCCCGTCGCCCTTTATATACTGCTCTCCCACACTGCTTCACTGCCAAGCATCCTCCAACCCTGGATGTGACTGTGTTCTGCCACAAGCCCCTGGCTTTACCTGTTCCTGGTTCCTGTTCCTTGTTCCTGTTCCAGTGTTTCCTGAGACCTGCTGCTATTCTCCTTTCAGCAGAGGTCTGTTCCTTGTTCCAGTATCTGGTTCCCATTCCTGGTTCCGGAGACCTGCTGCCTTTCCCCATAGCAGAGGTCTGCCTTCGTAGCCCTGAGGCCTGCTGAGCTCTCTCACTTGCTAAGGCCTGTTTGGACTTCTGTGCTGAAGCACTGGTTTGTGGTGTGCCTTCCGGTCTGCCATCTCCCTTTGCTGCGACCGTTACCATGGGCCGTTCCCGCTCCTCATGCATTTTCCCATTGCCGAAACCCTGCCTGAATTCTGACTACTCTGCCTTCTCCAAACCTGACCCAGCTTCGTTTTACTATGAAATCCGCACTCTGGATCAGGCTACACGGTCTAAGGTCGGTGACTATGTAACCCCACCTCAGCCACGCGGTCCGGTCCCGGTTTGTGGTGTGCAAATCCGTGACAGTACTGTATGCTCGGCCCCACAAACTCGGACTGCACTGTGGTGAGGGTGGGACTATTCCTGTCTGAATTGCTGTCTGCTAACCGGTCCCAGTCTGAAACCCAGTTCCTGTTTGAAATGCTGCCCCCGCCTGAAAACCAGTCCCTGTTTATAGGCTTAACTCCGTCTGAAAGACAGCTCCGTAAATAACTCCTTATTAAGAGCCAGCACCTCAGAGAGTTGAAACAGAGCCTGGCCTCCTGTGTTCCTTCTCCTGGCTCTCCTGTGACCTGGGAAAGTGTGGATCCTGTGGGGCTGGCGCAGGCTCAAAATACGCTTCATGAACTGTCCCTATATTTGGACCAGTACATAAGAGTGGAGGACCCTATCCTCGCCTGCGACGCTGTTACTGGACTGCTCCCCTGCTCTATTAGTTCTGTTACTAAACCCTTGGGTGTATCTCCTTCTCCTGAAAATTACCAAACTGATTTTGTTCCTCTAGAGCCAAAAGAAAAGTTGCCCACGAACCCTGGTTTTGATTCTACTTCTCTTTTCTCTGACTCTGATGTTTTTCCTGCTTTAACCCTTGATTGTCAACCCTTTGAGACACCCTTTGTGCATTCCAGTGACCCTAAAGTCAATGTCCCCACCCTAGAGCCTGTAGATGAACCTACTAGAGCCCCAGTTTCCAAGTCAGCACCCCTTTCCTCTGACTCTCATGCACTGCCTGCTTTAACCCCTGTGAATGAAACCTTTGAGTCTCCCTCTGTGTATTCTTGTAATCCCCACGCCAAAGTTATGTTCCCAGCATCAGAAGATGCATCTTCTATGCCCCAGTTTCAAAGTCAGATTCCCTTTTCTCTGACTCTAAGGTACTGCCTGCGTTAATCCTTGTTAGTTCTCAATCCTTAGTGTTAAAAGCAGAGATTGCACATTTTGCCTCCCCTGAGGTTCTAGTTGCTGTTTCTCTAGCTACCACTTCAGAGGTCAGCGTACCTGCCTCTGTTCCCTTAGTGAGGTCAGAGACTTCCCTGCCTGCAGTGGAGGATCAGGTTTCCAAGCCAGAGTTCCCTTTCACTCCTTTAACCCCTCAAGTCTCTCTCACAGCATTTAAGAATTCTCCAGCACACCCGGTGTTAACCTGTGCTAAAATTCCTGATGTCAAATCAGGTCACCCTGTCTCTGGCCCCTCAGTAGTATGTGATACGCCTATCACCAATGCTATTCCTCCTGTGTCTCAGACTGTTGCTATCCCTGTCCTGGACTCTGTCTGTCTCCTTTGAACCTTTTACAGCAATTAGCTCCCCTTTTACTGCCCCTCAGGCTATCCCTTTAGAGATCAGCTTATCTGCCTCTGATCCCTTAGTACTCTCTGAGTCTTCTCTTATTGCTTCTAAGGATAATCCAGCACTTCCTGTGTTAAATACAAAAAAGACACAGCGCACAACGCTCATAGTGCATTAAAAATTATATTCACATAAACAATTAAATGGGTGAGTAATGTGCGTACATCAATGCATTAATAACAAGCAGTTTCGGGATATGTTACCCAACGCCTCCGGAGACCGGAACAGATGTCCTCACAAGGGTAGAAACGCTAATTTCTCTGGTGCAGGATCCTAGTAGGGTAGATAGAAAACCTCTGTTGGTCCTTGCTCCCCAGAGCACGAGTAGAACGGGAGCTGCTGGCCCATGCAGTGCTTGATCAAAGCGAAGCTGAACACCAGCTGGGTACTCTCACTCCCCTCCGTGTGGAACACTTCCGGGTTGGTGACGTCACCACGGGGAATCGCCGATTTCGGCGCCATTCAGACTCGATCAGCTCGCGCAGTAGGGTACTAGTAGAAAGGTAGAGCTCTTGACCAAAATGTCCTACGCGTTTCGAAACCAACAGGTTTCTTCATCAGGGACTAGAATAGAGTGGATTCAGGTAGTTTCTAAATACCCCGCGATCGTACCTAATTGGCTGAGCCTGCTACTCTCCTAACCAATGGGAGAGCGACAGGGTCGGAGTAAAAGTCCCGAAAAGCAAGCATCACTGGTAGTCATAGGCAACGGAAAAAAAACTACAATAAACTTTATTAACAACAACAAAGACTACCAAAACGCGATTGATGATACTAAAACAAAGAGAAAAGTGTTAAACATAGCAAAAAACAAGATAAAAAGTTGTATCAATTGCTATATGGACCTGGATGACTAATAGAGAATACATTATATTAGATAAAAGAACCTTGAAAAATATTCAGAGCCGACTGGTGTTTAAAAGGCAGCAAAGTAAAAAGTCTTAAAACTGGTTGGATAGAATATATAAATCTACGATAAAAATATTTTTTAAAAGGACATAGAGGCACAAATTTAAAATGTCATTATAAAAAATGAGTAATAAAAGGTAAATAGAATTAAAAGATCAATACAGAGACCAGATATCTATATCTTCATTTAAACCCCCTGGATATAGGGTATTTAATTTGTGTATCCAGAAGGTTTCCTGCCTTGATAGTTCCTTAACCATATCACCCCCTCTCCTATTTTTTGGTATGTGCTTAATACCTTTAAATAGTAGGGATGAGGGATCACTATTGTGACATAGTGCATAATGTTTTGAAAGGCTATGTTTCATGAACCCTATTTTAATGTTGCGCAGATGTTCTAGAATGCGTACTTTTAAAGCACGTTTGGTGCGCCCCACATAAAAAAGGCCACACGGACACTCTAATAAATAAACTACATGGTCAGTGTTACAAAATATAAAATCTTTAATATCAAATGATTCTCCATTTGGACCACTAAAAGTTTTCTTGTCAGGGTGCAAATGTTTGCAAACTGAACACTTACCACACTTGAAATTCCCAATTGGTTTAGTGCTTAACCAATGCCTATCCCCACTAAGATGTTCTTTTGATTTAATATCGCTTGGGGATAATATATTTTTTAAATTTTTGACTTTTCTGTAGATAAATTTTGGGAATTTCGGGAGGTGAGTACCCAGCAGCAAGTCATTTGAGAGAATTGGCCAATGTTTTTTTATTATTTTCTCAATTCACCCAGTCATGGAATTAAAATTAGTGATAAAAGAGACGTTGCACTTACCCTCATTTTCCTGAGGGCTTTTACTTTTTTATCTTTGGTTAATAACATGGTTTTTCTCTCTATCTTTCTTATTTTTTCCAAATCCCCATTTAGTTTCTCTAGATGATAACCCCTCTCTAAAAATCTTGATGTTAGTTTTTTAGCCTGTTCCTCAAAGTCTATTTCTGTACTACAGTTTTTCTTCAATCTGTAGTATTGGCCACTGGGGATATTTGATATCCACGTTTTTTTGTGGTTGCTTGTGGCCATAAGGAGGTTGTTTGAATCAACCTCCTTAAAGTGGGTTTTCGTTACCACATTCCCCTCAGGTGACACCATGAGATTGAGATCCAGGAAGTGTACTTCCGTTTCATGCTGTACATGTGTAAAAGTCAGATTCCTATCATTACTGTTAATGTACTGTAGAAATTGATCAATTGAACACTGGTCGCCGTCCCAGATGCATACAATATCATCTATGAACCGGCGCCACACGATGATATTCGCTTTAAAGGGGTTGTTATTTTTATTATAGATGTAGTCCTCCTCCCAACTTCCCATACACAGGTTTGCGAAACTGGGGGCGAATCTCGTGCCCATCGCAGTTCCGCAAACCTGTAGGAAAAAATCATCAAGGAACATAAAATAATTATGTTTCAAGATATAGTCAATTGAATTCAAAACAAATTGACTGTTGAGTGGATGCAAGGTGGCGTCATTCAATAGAAAAGACTGAACTGCATTTAAACCTTCTGCGTGTGGGATGTTGGTATATAAGGCCTGCACATCGCAGGTGAGCCACCGGTAGGATTCTTTCCATACAAAACCTTCCATCAGATTCAACACTGATGTTGAATCTCTCAAATATGAGGGAAGTTTTGCCACAAAAGGTTGGAGGAAAAAGTCCACATATTGGGATAGGTTAGATGTTAGGCTATCTATTCCCGAAATAATCGGTCTGCCCGGCGGGTTTGTTATATTTTTATGTGTTTTAGGGAGGTGATAAAAAATAGCAATTTGTGGGCAACTACAGTACAAAAAATCATATTCTCTTTTTTCTATGACATTGTTAGTTAGGGCTTCATCTAGGAGATTTTTTAAAAGAACCAAAAATTCCCCTGTGGGGTCCCTCTTCAGCCTTTTATAGGAGGTGGTGTCATTTAGGAGTCTGAGGGCTTCCCCCTCATAATCCTTCCTGTCTTGTAGCACAACACCTCCCCCCTCATCAGCTTGCCTAATAATCAGGTTTTTGTTTTCTTTTAGGAGTTTTAGAGCCAGTGCTTCGTTTTTGTTTAAATTATGTCTAATATCACTATTTTTAATATTACTTGTTAAAAGGTTAAAATCTTTGTTGACCATGTTAAAAAACGGATCTATGTGGTGGCCTTTAGAGTGTGCTGGGTAAAATTTGGACTTCCCTCTAACGTGGGTATGTGTGCAGGTTAATTCATCATCTCCGGTCTCTGTCTGAGTGGGGTCAGCAATACTGATATCAATTTCTGCTGTTTGTGAGGTATTTTCTATATCAGATTTAATAAAATGTCTCTTCAGAGTAAGATTCCGAACAAACTTCTGAAGGTCTGAGTATAGCTGAAAACCACTTGGGCCACAGGACCGGGAGAAAGTAAGACCTCTATCTAAAACCTTCTTCTGATCATCTGTCAGGATGACAGTAGACATATTAAAGATCCCCTTATAAGGTATAGTTTTTAAAGCGTCTCGCAGTCTCTTTTCTTTAAGTCTGGCCCCCCCTCTTGTTCCTCGCCTGACAGGACCCTTTTCCTTCTTTCTTTTATCTCCGGTTTTTGTACCGCACCCAGACCCTCTCCCTTTCTTAGGGGATCTATATGTCTGTTTTTGACTGAGTCTAAAAAACCCGAGGGTGAGGGTTGGGCTGGTGATCTCTGTCTGGGGCTTGGTTTAAAAACTCGCTGATTAAAATTCTACTCATATTTGCCATATTCACTTTGCCCGTATTTAAAATTTGGAATGTAGTTTCTCCCTTTATAATTGGGGTTTCTAAAGTGACCCTCTTGTCTAGGGTGGTGCGGGTACCCATTATTTGGGGTAAAACCCCTTCTATCCTCATAAGCTTGGATATCCCTGCCCCTCTCATTCCAATTTTCCCAACCTCTTTGGTTAGGGAAAGGTATAAAATTTCTATGCTGCTCATTAGTTCTAGTTTGGGATTGGGAGGAGTCTCTTGTCCCCCCTACTTTTTGATTTGTTTTTACAGACCTACTTCTTTCTGGATCTTTAGCCCAGTTCCTTTGTCTGTTATTATCATAGTCGGCTTTGTCTCTGAAAAACTTTTCATGTTTCTTTTTCAAGGTTTCTTCCTCCACATGTTCAAGTTTCATGCGGAGGTCGTGTTCGAGCTCCGAGCAATCATATTCGACTACTAGGGGCTCAAGCACTTTGATCACATCTGAGATCTCTTTATCCATTATTTTCAATGTTTTTGTTCTCTCGTAAATAATAAGCTTCATTAGCTAAGGTAATGAAGCTGCATTAATGTTAATTTTAATAATAGTGTGCAGGAGCAGGGGGTCCCCTGAGCTGAACTGCATTGATTTCTGCCTCAGAGACCCCCTGCTTCCCGAGTTACAGCCCCTGATTTCAGTGGGTCCACCATGGGTATGGACATGCTGTCCCTGTGATGCATACTACGTCCTTCGCCAAGGCCATAACTTCGGATTTAATACTCCCTAAATGTCAGAGGCCAATGGAGGCGGACCTCTCTTTGTCTGCCAGTACCACGGCCAAGAATTACATAAACACTGCTATCGGCTCTTTCAAATTGCTTGGGATAACAAGCTTGATTCGTATCAAAAGTACTGCTTCAATTTCTTGCAGTGAACCCTCCCACAAAATACCTGCGCTAACCACCATTCGGAAATCCTTGGAAGCTAAAGACTCTCGCAAGATCCTATGTGCTGCTTCCAGCAAAGTCATTGCCTGTCCTGAAGGCTTCTCTGCCATTCATGTCCAACAATCAGTGTTTTGTGTCCCATACTCTTGGACTATTACTATGCACCGGACACCTGGCTGCTGTCCTTCTGATGTCTGTGTTCTGCAGTCTCCTGTCCTTTCACAGCTTTGGATTTCCAAGTCCCATGGTCCCGCTTCCCATGTACCGAGAACCGCAGTGCCAACGCTCTCCTTTGTGGGACTCGCCATTGTACATCTGGATTATGAACAACTCTAGGTCTCCCAGACCTATGAGTGGCCCTGTCCACCCAGGGTTCTCACCCAGAGGGGGGGGTACTGTAAGGAATGCCAACAAACTGCGGGCTTTCAAAGCCACCTCCCGCCTAAGGAGGTTTAGGAACAACTCCATGTCCCCCAAATCTAAATCTATGAATGACCCTGTTTGCCCGGAGGTCTCACCTGAAAGGGGGGGGGGGTGTACTGTAAGGAATTCGTTTCTGGCCTTGCTTGTAGCCTTGCAGATCTCTGCAGTTCACCTAATACTTCCTCTTGCAAGCAATAGCACCTGTGCTACCTTTCACTGCAGCTTTAGTCCTGTGCTCTGTCATTGGAGGATTCTCACACACCTCCCTCCTGTTATTGGCCCATCGCCCTTTATATACTGCTCTCCCATACTGCTTCACTGCCGAGCATAATGCAACCCTGGGTGTGACTGTGTTCTGCCACAAGCCCCTGGCTTGTCCTGTTCCTGGTTCCTGTTCATGATTCCCGTTCCACTGTTTCCTGAGACCTGCTGCTATTCTCCTTTCAGCAGAGGTCTATACCTGGTTCCTGTTTCTGGTCTGCCATCTCCCTTTGCTGCGACTGGTACCATGGGCCATTCCCACTCCTTGCTCAGAGGTCACTCCCGCGGCGCTGTTGCTCCTGTGCTGAAGCAGAGCTCACCTGATTTCCCATTGCCGAAACCCTGCCTGAATTTCGACTACTCTGCCTTCTCCAAACCTGACCCAGCTTCGTTTGACTATGAAATCCGCACTCTGGATCAGGCTACACGATCTAAGGTCAGTGACTATGTAACTCCACCTCAGCCACGCGGTCCGATCCCGGTTTGTGGTGAGCACGTTCGTGACAGATGGTCACTGTTTTTCTCTAGATTTAATTTAATATTTTCCTATCTTCCCAGATCCAAGAATATCAAAGCTGATACCCTATCTCGACCATTCTCCCTGGAAGACAAGACTGAGGATCAGCAAAAACTCCTTTTTACCGCCCTAATGTATTCTCTCGGCCACATCATTTGGAGCGCTCAAAAACATTGTTGTCAACAAAGTCACATTCCCCCTGGCATCTCGCCTCCACAGGACCGTCTCTTCACTTTGTCCCTGCACCATAAGAAGATCCTCGAATGGAAGCATTTGTCCAAATCTGCAGGCCATCCCAGTCCAAGAGGACCGTGGACCTCATCATATCTTGCACCTTTTGGTGGCCAGGAATGCAAAAGGGCATAAAAAAAATTGTAGCTGCGTGCCCTACGTGTGCCAGGACTAAAACGCCAAGGATACCTCCTTCAGGTCTTCTTCAACCTCTACCTGTTTCGGATCAGTCATGGACACATTTGTTCATGGATTTCATTGTGGACTTGCCTAGTTCCAAGGGTATGGACACGATTCTTGTAGTAGTGGACCGATTCTCGAAGCATGCCCATTTCATACCCCTCAAGGGTCTGCCCAATTCTCCCAGACTAGCTGACATCTTCATCAGGGAGATCTTCGGTTACATGGAGTACCCTTGGTAATTGTTTCAGATAGAGGCTCGCAATTTATTTCTTGTTTCTGGTGCTCATTTTGTCTCCAGCTACAGTAGATATCGCCCTCCATTTCTCATCGGGATACCACCCAGAGACTAATGGTCAAACAGAGAGGACCAATCAGTCCCTTGAGCAGTATCTATGTTGCTTTACGTCAGACTCCCAAGATGACTGGGCTGAACTCTTACCCTGGGCAGAATTCGCCCAAAACAACGTGCAAAGCAGTTCAACCCTGGAGTATCCGTTCTTCGTAAATTACGGATTCAACCCATCCACTCTTCCTCTTGTTCTACCTTCCTCAGGGGTCTCAGCGGCTGATGACAGAATAAAAACTTTACAAGACTCGTGGAAAAAGATAAAGGTCAACATCAGGCAAGCAGTCAACAGGCAAAAGAATCAGGCAGATCGCCACCGCAGAACTGCTCTGGACCTTAAACCTGGCGACAAGGTCTGGTTGTCATCCAGGAACATCAGGCTGAAAGTCCCCTCTATGAAGTTCGCACCCAGATTTCTTGCACCCTTCGCTATCTCCGAAAGGATCAATCTGGATGCGTATCGCCTCGCTCTCCCGCCTTCAGGGGATGGGTTATGTATTGTTTATTAAATATAGTGATGTTTATTGTGGTTAGCGGGGGTGGGGGTGGGGGAAGGAGGTATTGTCCCCAAGCCAGGGTGGGTAGTGGGTGAGGGTGGTTAGGCCTCCTGAGTGGTGGGTTAACCCCATAATGACTATAGCGCTTAATGACCGCTAAGGTGATTAAGGGGTTAGGGGACATTACATGTACTCTTTTTATTCTTTTGTATGTTTTGTAGCACCCGAGGGGACATGGGCAGGATGAGGATGAAGGGTCTCCAGAGCTGAACCGCATTGGTTTCAGCCTCGGGGACACCCTACTTCAGGAGATACAGGCCCCGTTATGGAGTGCCGGTAGCCCCTGCAGAATTTAAATGTCCTGGTCATGTGACGCGAAAGCTTTAAAAGTGCAGGGGATACCGGCACCCCATAATGGGGCCTGTATCTCATGAAGTAGGGGGTCCCCGGACCTGAAACCAATGCGGTTCAGCTCAGGAAACCCCTTGCTCATGTACACTATTATTAAAATGTATATTCTTAATGCACGATCGCCTGTAACAGCCGTGCATGGAGATGCAGAATCGCCATGCAAATGTTACAGGAGGCTTTAAGCGCGATTGCAGGGGGGGGAAAAAGCACGCATGATCTGGCAGATTTGAGCACAGCCGAACCCGAATGCACTGAACACCTTAGTTAATCGCGCCTCTGGCTTCACTTTTTAGCGGACGTGAAAAAAAAATTCACGCCAGAGCAAAATCTCACTGCTTAGTGCCTAGCCCCCTTAGATCTCTAGGGGATCGCTGCACTATCTGGTGCATTGGAGAGATTTCGGCCTGGAGGAGAGATCCTGGATTCCGTGTCATCCTGTCCACAAAGTCAAGCTGGTTCGCATGTTTCATGGCAAATTCCCTGAGAAACCATCGTGGAGTTGCCTGGAGGTCACTTCTAAAGGACGGGGGGGGGGTTACTGTGAGGATTCACCATCCTGCGGTCGCAGACGTCTCCTCACCGCAATAAATCTTCTGTGACCGACACTCAGAATGTGCGGTCTCGTGGTCCCACTACGCGTGTATCTTGCGTGGTCTGATTCCCCATCTGCAAATTCTGTCTCCGCGACCTGCTCTGACGCACGATGGGTGTGTTCGTCCAGCCTCCCCAATGATGCGCCTTCCAAGCCCCACCCCCACTCTGGTGATGGACAGGACCGGCGTGGGTGTGATGTGCCTTGAGCACCGCCCCCTGACCTCCGTAACGCGTGCAGGTCAGCATGTGATCAGCCCCATCCCCATTTGCTCTAGGGATGTCCAGGACCAGCGTGGGAGTGACGCGCGACGCAGGCTCCGCCCTCAGACCTATATGACACGCGTGAGTCTACGCGCCAGTGGTTCCGCCCCCATCTCTGATTAGGCTGCATCCTAGGGCACGCCTCTGTGCACCAGCAGCCTATTGAGGTCCTCTTCCTGATTCCGCCCTGGCTGGATTCTCCTTTATATACCTTCCTGCTGCATCCAGTCTTTGATGAGCATAGTCTAGGGTGACGCTGTGCCTTGCTGCATTCTAGTTCCAATGACCTTGCCTTGCCTTACCTTGCTGATTAACCTCTTGTTGCCTGACCCTGCTTGTCTCTTGGATTCTGCACCTCTCCTCTCCTGATCCGGCTACGAACGACCATTCTTCTGTCTCCAGTCCTGACCTTTACTAAATACTCCAATGATCCGATACTCTCCTATCCTGAACCTGGCTGCGTATCCTGACGGTCCGCTACTCTCCAATCCCGAACTTGGCTACGCACTCTGACGATCCGCATCTCTCCAATCCAGACTTGGCAAGTACTAATACTATTCTTCAATCTATAACCCTGACCTGACTTGAACAATTACTCTACATCCTAGGCGCACCCGCGTGGCTGTGGGTCGGCGTTAACCAATTTCCTACCTCAGCACCGCGGTCGCGCTTCATTTGTGGTGAGCTACGCATTACATCTGCAAAGGAAAAAATAACCTCCAACCTCTCCTGGCTGGCCCGTGCTGGCACGCTGCCTGGATTTTTTTGTTTGGACCGCACCAAGCTCTATACGAACTGGCAAAGCGAGGCCCGCCTCTTCCTACATGGAGCAAGTGGTAAATACTGCTCCATGCCTCCCTGCTCCAATTTCCCCCCCCGCTCCGAGTTCTCCCCACTCCGATTTCCCCCATGCCCCGATTTCCCCAGCTCCGATGCCCTCCCCCTGCTCCAATTTCGCCCGAGTGTATGTGAGAGTATATACACAAAAAGGAAGCGCAAAAAAGGAAAAACCATCAGTCAAAATTGAAAAACTTTATAAATTGACTCAATATTACATAAAAATCACAGAAATATATTACATGATATAATAAAAAGATCCTAATAGATCTAAGACCCAAACAGTCTATGCACTAAAGGAGTATTCCCAAATCACATCCCCCTCAGAACTATAGATGGAAAAGTTCAGGGTAAAGAAAGAGATGTTCCTGCTTACATATGAAAAGGAACACACCCCGTGCAAGACTGGTGAGAATCCGCAGCTGGCTGGGCTTTCGTCGTCACGTCCACTACCCACTGCGTGATGGCGTCACCTCTACACATTTCACGTCATATGACGCTTCTTCAGGAGGTATATCCTAGCAACAGGTGTGGGGAGCGCAAACCATAAAATGAAGAATATACAAAACAGTTGTCAGTAGAATCACTGTATTGAGAAATGAATGACAAGCATGCAATTAACCATGCACAGGTGGGAGTGGTGGGGGTGAACACAAATGCTGTTTAACCCTTTGCGTGACCGACATTTATGGGGTGTCTTAAACCTGTAATGGTATCCAATACACACTATATAGTGAAAGAGATGATGGTGTATAAATAAATATAAATAAATATCCGACTCACACGGCCATGTGTGAGTCTCCACATGTAGAAGTGTCTTTAAAATCTCCTTGCAGATTTCGGTAACTGCCCCAGTGATTGTGCAAACAGAAGGATGGTGGTGTAGAATATAATGAAATAAATAGTTACTCACACGGCCATGTGAGTCAGTACCCATAGGTGGTATATTTTCCCTTCTGTGTCTTCTGGGTCTGTCTCTCCACAGGGCGTCTTAGGCCGAGTCCATGGTCCCTGCTGGCGTGCTGAGGCGCAGGGAAAGCGGCTGGGGGCGTGCACGTCACTGGCCGGGGGCGGGCCAGTGACGTCACGGAGCTGGTTCGCCCTCATTGGGCGAACCGCTCACGTGACCGGCCTGTCTCGCCGGCAAGCGGAGGAATTTAAAATTCCCCTAAGACCTGCTCTTCCGCAAGCGCGCGGAAGCGCAGGTGAGCCCCTACTAAAGCCATTCTAATTGCGGCTGTAGGGGCTCAGTGCTGGGCGGGAGTGCGCGGCAGCACACTTCCGCAAGCAAGCGCCAAACATGTCCGGGGCCTTAGCACTCGTGGCAAGCGCAGTCCCACAAAGACATCCAGGAGAGTAGGGGTTAAAAATAATACACTTTATTTGAATCAAACAATAAAAGCTAAAATAACCACTCACATGGCGAGTGACCTTGCGGGTTCTCGGCTCCTCATTTCTCCTCACAGTGAAGCTTGATACCGCGTCCGGCAACAGAGAGGAAACTGTAGAGGTGTGGGAGTACGGAGTCCTAGAGTGTCCAAAAAGCTCCACGATCAGCAGGCTACACGTTTCGCACAGAAAACGTGCGTCCTCAGGCTGTGAACGTGGAGGGCTGGGGGTGGATACATGTATGCTTTGGGAGCTGCTGATTGGATCATTCTGACTGCTGGCAAATGTTTGATTAGTCATTTTCATGTCGTCCAAGTTCCATAGCGTCATATGAGTTCAAGGGGCAGTGGCTGATTCTTCTCCTTGAGGGGGCTAGATGTCTTGCATAAGAACATATAAGACATTTTTAAAAATAAATTCTTCTATAGTGGCATTAAATTAAATGGGTAGAATAACTCAGCATGACATAAAATTTATTGCGGGCAGCAAGTGTACAGTATGACTGACTATAGGGAGGCATCTAGTGGCCAAATACGATCGAATGCAGTATAGCAAATGTAAGTGCAGACATTATCGTTACGCACATGTAATAATGGCTCTACTGGACTCCAGTTTGGGATACTGGATATGTCTTATCAAGCATAAAATATCTGAAAGAGATATAAGTGTGAATAACATATAAAAGTTATAACTAAGAGATACATGTAGAGTATATATGTTCTCTAAAAGAGTATAAATATTAAAAATGGAACACAAGAAGATAACTGTTAGACATTCAATTAAAAGAAATGCAATTAAAAGATGTTCAAATGAAAGCCCTTAAGTCAATGTCAATGTTTAGACCTCTTGGTGTTAATGTGTGTAATTGGTATATCCAATACGTCTCGCGTTGTGACCGTAGTTTCACCCTATCTCCTCCTCTCCAATTCTGTGGTACAGATTCGATAGCGCTATAGATCATGCCATCAGGTTTCCCTTCATGATGAATCGCCAAATGTTTTGAAACACTATGGTTTAAGATATGACGTCTAATGTTGCCCATGTGCTCCAGTATGCGGGTAACTATATATAAATATATTCGGGGACAATACAAGGAGCTTTTAAAAGAACTATTCATCCCATGGGCAGTACAAAGGACTCAGGGTCATCCCTTAAGTTTGGAAGAAAGGAGATTTCACCAGCAACATAGGAAGGGGTTCTTTACAGTAAGGGCACTTAAAATGTGGAATTCATTACCCATGGAGACTGCTTTGGCAGATACCATAGATTTGTTCAAAAAAAGGTTGGACTTCTTTTTAGAAAGGAAAGGTATACAGGGATATACCAAATAAGTAAACACAGGAAGGATGTTGAGCCAGGGATTAATCCGATTGTATACTAGTTAGATACCCCCGCTGCAGCTTGTAATGAAGGGAATGGTGCTTTGAGGGGCAAATTAAGAGTAATACTGAAGACACACAGAAACCCTATATAGCATTCTATTCCTATGTGAGATGGTGAATGAGTTAAAACATATTTATTCAAAAACGTAGTTAAAACAATGGGGCTTAAAACATGTATTAAATAATACCAAGTGTTTTGTAGACTCTTGGGGAGTGTCAAATAGGATAATAAAGTCCAGTGGGTCTCGTAGTTCCTGATGGACGAATTACCTCACCAGAAGAAGGTCCTTGAATGGGGTCACCCTTCGAAGTCTTCAGGTCACCAAGGTGCTAGAAGGACGAGAGAGAGAAAGAGAGAGAAAGAGAGAGAAAGAGAGAGAGAGAGAGAAAGAGAGAGAAAGAGAGAGAGAGAGAGAGAGAGAGAGAGAGAGAGAGAGAGAGAGAGAGAGACTTAAAAGGGATCCATGAAGTTAAGATTTTAATTGGCCCTATGAGTACTGGCGTCAAATGTATAAAGTTGATTTTTTTGGTAATTTTTATTTATTTTGTAGTTTCTTCAATCTGATGCTCACCTCGGAACAGGCGAATTTAACCGGTATGGATACTTCCCCACTCAAAGCCAGGGTTAAGGTGCATATATAAATATGAGAGAGAGAGAGAGAGAGAGAGAGAGAGAGAGAGAGAGAGAGAGAGAGAGAGAGAAGAGAGAGAGAGAGAGAGAGTTCATGCGTCCGTAGAATCGGGGTTGCTCTATCAAAGCTGGTGGCACAATGCAGTATCTTGACAAGGGCAAGTTCAGATAAAGATCATCGAGTGGTGGGCTATGCAAAGTGTGTAACCTTTAATGCATGGCGGCAAGGTACAGGTGTTGAAAGTGGGCGTACTCTAATGTGAGTCATTACCGTATAAATACACCATCCATTTTGTGGATTCACTGCACATTGAATGCACATCGACTAAACATCGAATATACAGTCTTGTGTTTGTACTGTATTTCTTTCTACTCGCAGCAGTGTGAGGTTAGTACTGGACAGTACAGGAGGTAAAAGTGTTGTTTAGGAAACTGTACTGTACCGCTAAAATTATTTATTCCTTGTCATTACAGAGCGTACCCCATGATAAGGGACGCAAACAAAATCAAAAGAGTGGTCCAGGCCCAGGCATGGATCGACAGTGGGGAAACTTTTCAGGATTGCATCGTCACTGATGAGTCTACTGTGTCGCTGGAGAGATTTGCAAGCTTTGTATTCCACAAAAAAGGCCGCATATCTTTGAAGCCACGGCCAAAACACCCTGTGAAGCTGCATGTGTGGGTGCCATCTCTAAGCGTGGACCAGGTTACATTGTCATCTTTGAAGGTAAAATATATGAAATATAATGTAGCCTTATGCACTGTACTTTACTAGTGTAGCCTTACTGTATGCACTGTACTGTACTATTGTGCAGTTTTTTGAGCACTTTTCTTTTCTTGCTATAGGAATCATGAATAAAGCTTTCTTCCAAGACAACATTGTCCTTGAGATAGTGCACTACATCACACGCGAGTTCCCAAATGGTCACCACTTCTACCAGGACAACGATCCAAAGCACACCGCATCAACAGCGCATATCCTTGAGCGCGGTATCAACTGGGTGAAGATGCCAGCGGAGTAAGTGCGGTAACCGTGTCTCATTTTTTTCCCACTGTTTTTACTGTGTATTGTACTGTATCTCTTAAACTAATTGTCCTTTTTTTCCAATGACAGATCGCCGGACTTCAATCCGATCGAAATGGTCTGGCATCAGCTGAAGGACCATATCCGGAAAGTGGCGAAACCCTCCAAAAAGGACGAGTTGGCGAAAGGCATAATGAGTTTTTGGAACGATGTACTCACCGTGGAACGCTGCAATAAATATATAGATCATATTGCCACTGTGTTGCCCATTGTGATCGCGCGTAATGGGCAAGCATCAGGAAAGTAGTACTGTGCTGTAGTATTGTACTGTAAGTACAGAATGGTACAGGTAAGTATGGCACAGATTTTTTCTTTCCCAAAGAGTATACAGTAGTTACAGTTTTTTCTTTACAGAGAGAGCAGCACCAGCCATCAGGTTACAGTACTGTACATAGTATTTAACAGTAGTCAGAGTATACAGTAGTTCCAGTATAGCCTAGTTTGACAGTACTACAGTAACTGCCTACTAACTGCTCAATTTTTTTCTTTCCAGAGAAAGCAGCACCAGCCATGTACAGTAGTACTACACATCACACAATGCCATAAAACAGTACGCACATACTGCTGCGGCAGCATTTATTCTTAGTAATCACTGGCATGTACCTGGCATGTTCCTGGAATGCCACTCTGTTCACCCGGAGCATGCCGGGCTCCTTTTGCCTTCCCAGCCAGGCGCATTACACGGCTGACGCGCGGTTGATGTGTTAATTAATAATGGTTCAGGATTTACTAGGCTGCAATGCTTCGCGTGACCGCCAGATGGCATAAATTCATGAATTGTAATGCAGTATATATATGTATATGCATATATATATATATATATATATATATATATATATATATATATATATATATATATATACTGTATAACAACAACCCCTATAACCCCTAACATACACATACAGTACTGTATATGCACATCAATGATACTTTAGGCCGGGGGGGCGAGATGTATTTGCAGCAGAGAGAGAACCGCTGCTCTCTCTGCGCAAACATCGGCACATTAAAAATTATTTAAAATACATTTTTATTGATAGTGTAGATGTGCAGGGGGTCTCCGGAGCTGAACCGCGTTGGTTTCAGGTCTCGGGACACCCTGCTTCCCGAGTTACAGCCCCCTTTATGAGGTGCCGGTATCCCTCTGCGTTTAAAGGTCCCGATCACGTGATCGCGGCCTGTAAACAAAGCAGAGGGATACCGGCACCCCTTAAAGGGGCCTGTATCTCGGGAAGCAGGGGCTCCCCAGACCTAAAACCAAAACGTTTCTGCTCCGGAGACCCTCTGCACATGTACAGTATGAATAAAAAACATATATAAATAAACACTCGTTCCTTACCTTAGCGGCTATGTGCTACGGTAATGAAGCAGCATTTCTGTATTTTAATAATATTGTACAGTGAGCAGGGGGTTCCCTGAGCCAGAAATGAATGCTCAGGGACCCCCCTGCTCCTGCACAATATTATTAAAATACAGAAATGCTGCTTCATTACCATAGCGGATAGCCGCTAAGGCAATGAAGGGGTTAACTCACCGTGCCCGCTTTATTGTGGGTAGCGGGGGTGGGTGAAGGGGGTATTTGGCCCTTGGTGTGAGTTTAGGACTTGCTGGGGGGTTGCGGGTGCACTTAACCCCTTCACGACCGTAGCAGTTAATACCGCTACGGTCATGAAGGGGTTAAGCCCTCCCGCTACCCCCCCGCAAGCCCTAAACAAGCACCGTTGGGGCTTATACCCCCTTCACCCACCCCCGCTACCCACAATAAAAAAAAACTCACACACAGCAGCCGACAAAAAATAAATAAATAAATCTAAATTAATAAATGACTATAAATAAATACATTTGAAATACATTTTTATTTATAGTGTAGATGTGCAGGGGGTCTCCGGAGATGAACCGCGTTGGTTTCAGGTCGGGGGACCCCCTGCTTCCCGAGATACAGCCCCCTTTATGAGGTGCCGGTATCCCTTTGCGTTTCAAGGGCCCGATCACGTGATCGCGGGCTGTAAACCAAGCAGAGCAGAGGGATACCGGCACCCCCTAAAGGGGCCTGTATCTCAGGGAGCAGGGGGTCCCCAGACCTAAAACCACAGAGTTTCAGCTCTGGAGACCCACTGCACATCTACACTATCAATAAAAATGTATTTTAAATGTATTTATTTATATTAATTAATTAATTTATTTATTTAGATTTATTTATTAATTGTGCTGCTGCTGCTGTGTGTGAATTTTTTTATTGTGGGTAGTGGGGGTGGGTGAAGGGGGTATTAGCCCCATCGGTGGTTGTTTAGGGCTTGCGGGGGGGTAACGGGTGCACTTAACCCCTT
Source organism: Ascaphus truei (assembly GCF_040206685.1). Taxonomy (NCBI): domain Eukaryota; kingdom Metazoa; phylum Chordata; class Amphibia; order Anura; family Ascaphidae; genus Ascaphus; species Ascaphus truei. Next base: position 259,859,596 of record NC_134483.1, read on the forward strand.
CACGACCGTAGCTGTACTAACTGCTACGGCAGTGAAGGGGTTAAGTGCACCCGTAACCCCCCCGCAAGTCCTAAACTCACACCAAGGGCCAAACACCCCCTTCACCCATCCCCGCTACCACAATAAAAAAAATTCACACACAGCAGCCCCAAAATTAATAAATAAATCTAAATAAATAAATACATGAAGAGAAATAAATATAAACTGTATATATATATACTGTATATATATATATAATAACAATCCCTATACATATACAGTATATACTGTGTATATATATACTGTATATATACATACATACATATATATATATATACACACACATGATGAACCAATATACAAATAAATGTAGAATGGTTATCAAAATCATACTGTCCTACAAATAACGCTTCTCCATACAGACAATAATAATAATCCATTTAATAATCCTAACTGATCTTACAATATAAAACATAACATTCCAATCCACACAGTACATTGCATTTACATTGTATAAATGAGGCATAAAATCTATGCACCATATACATTCTGCAAATGAATGTTAACAATATCATTGCAAGCTACTGTACCAGTAAATACAAAGCCTTCCAAACAAGTCAACTATTTTAACCAATCAAGTAAACAAAAATCAATATATACTGTAAGTACCAACCAGAAAACACAATTTAAAACCAAAGCTAACCCTTACAATACCAAGGATTACATCTTTCTAATTGTAAAAAACTTTATACATTATACACACATTGAAGCATTGCAATAAACAACATACAGTACAGTACATCCCCTGTATCTCCCTGCCTTCAGTGTAATCTGTTTAAAGCCCCCTCCCCCCTAATGTTTCTGGTAAATCTTTCTGCCTTCAGTGTAATCTGTTTAAAGCCCCCTCCCCCCTAATGTTTCTGTTAAACAGATTACACTGAAGGCAGAGAGATTTAACAGAAACATTAGGGGGGAGGGGGCTTTAAACAGATTACACTGAAGGCAGAGAGATTTAAAGCCCCCTCCCCCCTAATGTTTCTGTTAAACAGATTACAATGAAGGCAGAGAGATTTAACAGAAACATTAGGGGGGAGGGGACTTTAAACAGATTACACTGAAGGCAGAGAGATTTAAAGCCCCCTCCCCCCTAATGTTTCTGTTAAATCTCCCTCCCTGCCTGTAATGCTGTGAGTGCAGTATATGTAAATGTGGGGAGGGGGGGGGGTACCCACTGTGCATACTGTGAGGTCTAACCACCCTCACCCCCTACCCACATACCGTTACCCCCCCCCATCCTTGCCATGGCCCCTCCGCTTCTGCAAAACAGACACAAAAATTAA